>NC_141030.1:19162500-19485000 GCF_052040795.2 Danio rerio
GTTACCCAGGAGTCCACATCTCTCCCTGGACTTGCAGTAGACACCCCTGGGTGCCACCTGGCCCTCCACCTAGGGGCCTTTGACCCCAGCAAGCTACCCAGGGGTCCACCTCTCTCCATGGACTTATAGTAGAGGCCCCAGGGTGCCCCCTGGCCCTCCACCTGGGGGCCTCTGACCCCAGCAAGCTACCCAGGGTCCTACCTATCTCCCTGGACTTGCAGTAGAGGCCCCAGGGTACCCAGTGGCCCTCCACCTAGGGGCCTCTGAACCCAGCAAGCTACCCAGGGGTCCAGCTTTCTCCCTGGACTTGCAATAGAGGCCGCAGGGTGCCCCCTTGCCCTCCACCCAAGGGCTACTGACCCCAGCAAGCTACCCTGGGCTACACATCTCTCCCTGGACTTGTAGTAGAGGCCCTAGGCTGCCCTCTGGTCCTCCACCTAGGGGCCTCTGACCCCAGCAAGCTAACCAGGGCTCCACCTCTCTCCCTGGACTTGCAGTAGAGGCCCCAGGGTGCCCATTGGCCCTCCACCTAGGGGTCTCTGACCCCAGCAAGCTACCCAAGGGTCCGCCTCTGACCCCAGCAAGCTGCCCAGGGGCCTGCCTATCTCCCTGGACTTGCAGTAGAGTCCCCAGGGTGCCCCATGGCCCTCCACCTAGGGCCCTCTGACCCCAGCAAGCTACCTAGGGCTTCAATTCTCTCCCTGGACTTGCAGTAGAGGCCCAAGGGTACCCCGTGGCCCTCCACCTAGGGGCCCCTGACCCCAGCAAGCTACTCAGGGGTCCACATCTCTCCCTGGACTTGCCGTAGAGGCCCCAGGGTACCCCGTGGCCCTCCACCTAGGGGCCTCTGAACCCAGCAAGCTACCCAGGGGTCCAGCTCTCTCCCTGGACTTGCAATAGAGGCCCCAGGGTGCCCCCTTGCCCTCCACCCAGGGGCTACTGACCCCAGCAAGCTACACGGGGCTCCACTTCTCTCCCTGGACTTGTAGTAGAGGCCCTGGGCTGCCCTCTGGCCCTCCACCTAGGGGCCTCTGACCCCAGCAAGCTACCCAGGGCTCCACCTCTCTCGCTGGACTTGCAGTAGAGGCCCCAGGGTGCCCATTGGCCCTCCACCTAGGGGCCTCTGACCCCAGCAAACTACTCAGGGGTCCACCTCTCTTCCTGGACTTGCATTAGAGTCCCCAGGGTGCCCCATGGCCCTCCACCTAGGGCCCTCTGACCCCAGCAAGCTACCTAGGGCTCCACTTCTCTCCCTGGACTTGCAGTAGAGGCCCCAGGGTGCCCCCTTGCCCTCCACCCAGGGGCTACTGACCCCAGCAAGCTACCCAGGGCTGCACCTCTCTCCCTGGACTTGCAGTAGAGGCCCCAGGGTACCCCGTAGCCCTCCACCTAGGGGCCTCTGACCCCAGCAAGCTACTCAGGGGTCCACATCTCTCCCTGGACTTGCAGTAGAAGCCCCAGGGTACCCCGTGGCCCTCCACCCAGGGGCTACTGACCCCAGCAAGCTACACAGGGCTCCACTTCTCTCCCTGGACTTATAGTAGAGGCCCTGGGCTGCCCTCTGGCCCTCCACCTAGGGGCCTCTGACCCCAGCAAGCTACCCAGGGCTCCACCTCTCTTCCTGGACTTGCAGTAGAGTCTACAGGGTGCCCCATGGCCCTCCACCCAGGGCCCTCTGACAACAGCAAGCTACCCAGGGCTCCAACTCTCTCCCTGGACTTGCAGTATAGGCCCCAGGGTGCCCCCTGGACCTCCACCTAGGGGCCTCTGACCCTAGCAAACTACACAGGGGTCCACCTCTCTCCCTGGACTTGCTGTAGAGGCCCCAGGGTGCCCCATGACCCTCCACCTAGGGGCCTCTGACACCAGCAAGCTTCCCAGTGGTCCACATCTCTCCCTAGACTTGCAGTAGACACCCTTGGGTGCCCCCTGGCCCTCCATCTAGGGGCCTTTGACCCCAGCAAGCTACCCAGGGGTCCACCTCTCTCCATGGACTTATAGTAGAGGCCCCAGGGTGCCCCCTGGCCCTCCACCTAGGGGCCTCTGAGTCCAGCAAGCTACCCAGGGGTCCAGCTCTCTCCTTGGACTTGCAATAGAGGCCCCAGGGTGCCCCCTTGCCCTCCACCCAAGGGCTACTAACCCCAGCAAGCTACCCTGGGCTCCACCTCTCTCCCTGGACTTGTAGTAGAGGCCCTAGGCTGCCCTCTGGTCCTCCACCTAGGGGCCTCTGACCCCAGCAAGCTAACCAGGGCTCCACCTCTCTCCCTGGACTTGCAGTAGAGGCCCCTTGTTGCCCATTGGCCCTCCACCTAGGGGTTTCTGACCCCAGCAAGCTACCCAAGGGTTCGCCTCTGACCCCAGCAAGCTGCCCAGGGGCCTGCCTATCTCCCTGGACTTGCAGTAGAGTCCCCAGGGTGCCCCTCGGCCCTCCACGTAGGGCCCTCTGACCCCAGCAAGGTACCCAGGGGTCCACATCTCTCCCTGGACTTGCAGTAGACACCCCTGGGTGCCCACTGGCCCTCCACCTAGGGGCTTTTGACCCCAGAAAGCTACCCAGGGGTCCACCTCTCTCCATGGACTTATAGTAGAGGCCCCAGGGTGCCCCCTGGCCCTCCACCTAGGGGCCTCTGAGTCCAGCAAGCTACCCAGGGGTCCACATCTCTCCCTGGACTTGCAGTAGAGGCCCCAGGGTACCCCGTGGCCCTCCACCTAGGGGCCTCTGAACCCAGCAAGCTACCCAGGGGTCCAGCTCTCTCCCTGGACTTGCAATAGAGGCCCCAGGGTGCCCCCTTGCCCTCCACCCAAGGGCTACTGACCCCAGCAAGCTACCCTGGGCTCCACCTCTCTCCCTGGACTTGTAGTAGAGGCCCTAGGCTGCCCTCTGGCCCTCCACCTAGGGGCCTTTGACCCCAGCAAGCTACCCAGGGCTCCACCTCTCTCCCTGGACTTGCAGTAGAGGCCCCAGGATACCCATTGGCCCTCCACCTAGGGGCCTCTGACCCCAGCAAGCTACCCAGGGGTCTACCTCTCTCCCTGGACTTGCAGTATAGGCCCCAGGGTGCCCCCTGGCCCTCCACCTAGGGGCATCTGACCCCAGCAAGCTACCCAGGGGTTCACCTCTCTCCCTGGACTTGCAGTATCGGTCCCAGGGTGCCCCCTGGCACTCCACCTAGGGGCATCTGACACCAGCAAGCTACCCAAGGGTCCACATATCTCCCTGGACTTGCAGTATAGGCCCCAGGGTGCCCTCTGGCCCTCCACCTAGGGGCCTCTGACCCTAGCAAACTACCCAGGGGTCCACCTCTCTCCCTGGACTTGCTGTAGAGGCCCCAGGGTGACCCTTGGCCCGCCACCTAGGGGCTTCTGACTCCAGCAAGCTGCCCAGGGGCCTGCCTATCTCCCTGGACTTGCAGTAGAGTCCCCAGGGTGCCCCATGGCCCTCCACGTAGGGCCCTCTGACCCCAGCAAGCTACCCAGGGGTCCACCTCTCTCCCTGGACTTGCAGTATAGGCCACAGGGTGCCCCTTGGCCTTCCACCTAGGGGCCTCTGACCCCAGAAAGCTACCCAGGGGTCCACCTCTCTCCCTAGACTTGCAGACTAGGCCCCAGGGTGACTCTTGGCCCTCCACCTAGGGGCCTCTGACCCCAGCAAGCTGCCCAGGGGCCTGCCTATTTCCCTGGACTTGCAGTAGAGTCCCCAGGGTGCCCCGTGACCCTGCACCTAGGGGCCTCTGACCCTAGCAAACTACACAGGGGTCCACCTCTCTCCCTGGACTTGCAGTAGAGGCCCCAGGGTTCCCCATGGCCCTCCACCTAGGGACCTCTGACACCAGCAAGCTTCCCAGTGGTCCACCTCTCTCCCTAGACTTGCAGTATAGGCCCCAGGGTGCCCCATGGCCCTCCCCCTAGGGGCCTCTGACACCAGCAAGCTTCCCAGTGGTCCACCTCTCTCCCTAGACTTGCAGTAGAGGCCCCAGGGTTCCCCATGGCCCTCCACCTAGGGACCTCTGACACCAGCAAGCTACCCAGGGGTCCACCTCTCTCCCTGGACTTGCAGTATAGGCCCCAGGGTGCCCCCTGGTCCTCCACCTAGGGGCCTCTGACCCTAGCAAACTACACAGGGGTCCACCTCTCTCCCTGGACTTGCAGTAGAGGCCCCAGGGTTCCCCCTGGCCCTCCACCTGGGGGCCTCTGACCCCAGCAAGCTACCCAGGGCTCCAACTCTCTCCCTGGACTTGCAGTATAGGCCTCAGGGTGCCCCCTGGTCCTCCACCTAGGGGCCCCTGACTCAAGCAAGCTGCCCAGGGGTCCACCTCTCTCCCTGGACTTGCAATAGAGGCCCCAGCGTGCCCCTTGGCCCTCCACCTAAGGGTCTCTGACCCCACAAAGCTACCCAGGGGTCCACCTCTCTCCCTAGACTTGCAGACTAGGCCCCAGGGTGACCCTTGGCCCTCCACCTAGGGGCCTCTGACCCCAGCAAGCTGCCCAGGGGCCTGCCTATCTCCCTGGACTTGCAGTAGAGTCCCCAGGGTGCCCCATGGCCCTCCACCTACAACCCTCTGACCCCAGCAAGCTACCCAGGGGTCCACATCTCTCCCTGGACTTGCAACAGAGGCCCCAGGGTGCCCCGTGACCCTCCACCTAGGGGCCTCTGACCCCAGCAAGTTACCCAGGAGTCCACATCTCTCCCTGGACTTGCAGTAGACACCCCTGGGTGCCACCTGGCCCTCCACCTAGGGGCCTTTGACCCCAGCAAGCTACCCAGGGGTCCACCTCTCTCCATGGACTTATAGTAGAGGCCCCAGGGTGCCCCCTGGCCCTCCACCTGGGGGCCTCTGACCCCAGCAAGCTACCCAGGGTCCTACCTATCTCCCTGGACTTGCAGTAGAGGCCCCAGGGTACCCAGTGGCCCTCCACCTAGGGGCCTCTGAACCCAGCAAGCTACCCAGGGGTCCAGCTTTCTCCCTGGACTTGCAATAGAGGCCGCAGGGTGCCCCCTTGCCCTCCACCCAAGGGCTACTGACCCCAGCAAGCTACCCTGGGCTCCACATCTCTCCCTGGACTTGTAGTAGAGGCCCTAGGCTGCCCTCTGGTCCTCCACCTAGGGGCCTCTGACCCCAGCAAGCTAACCAGGGCTCCACCTCTCTCCCTGGACTTGCAGTAGAGGCCCCAGGGTGCCCATTGGCCCTCCACCTAGGGGTCTCTGACCCCAGCAAGCTACCCAAGGGTCCGCCTCTGACCCCAGCAAGCTGCCCAGGGGCCTGCCTATCTCCCTGGACTTGCAGTAGAGTCCCCAGGGTGCCCCATGGCCCTCCACCTAGGGCCCTCTGACCCCAGCAAGCTACCTAGGGCTTCAATTCTCTCCCTGGACTTGCAGTAGAGGCCCAAGGGTACCCCGTGGCCCTCCACCTAGGGGCCCCTGACCCCAGCAAGCTACTCAGGGGTCCACATCTCTCCCTGGACTTGCCGTAGAGGCCCCAGGGTACCCCGTGGCCCTCCACCTAGGGGCCTCTGAACCCAGCAAGCTACCCAGGGGTCCAGCTCTCTCCCTGGACTTGCAATAGAGGCCCCAGGGTGCCCCCTTGCCCTCCACCCAGGGGCTACTGACCCCAGCAAGCTACACGGGGCTCCACTTCTCTCCCTGGACTTGTAGTAGAGGCCCTGGGCTGCCCTCTGGCCCTCCACCTAGGGGCCTCTGACCCCAGCAAGCTACCCAGGGCTCCACCTCTCTCGCTGGACTTGCAGTAGAGGCCCCAGGGTGCCCATTGGCCCTCCACCTAGGGGCCTCTGACCCCAGCAAACTACTCAGGGGTCCACCTCTCTTCCTGGACTTGCATTAGAGTCCCCAGGGTGCCCCATGGCCCTCCACCTAGGGCCCTCTGACCCCAGCAAGCTACCTAGGGCTCCACTTCTCTCCCTGGACTTGCAGTAGAGGCCCCAGGGTGCCCCCTTGCCCTCCACCCAGGGGCTACTGACCCCAGCAAGCTACCCAGGGCTGCACCTCTCTCCCTGGACTTGCAGTAGAGGCCCCAGGGTACCCCGTAGCCCTCCACCTAGGGGCCTCTGACCCCAGCAAGCTACTCAGGGGTCCACATCTCTCCCTGGACTTGCAGTAGAAGCCCCAGGGTACCCCGTGGCCCTCCACCCAGGGGCTACTGACCCCAGCAAGCTACACAGGGCTCCACTTCTCTCCCTGGACTTATAGTAGAGGCCCTGGGCTGCCCTCTGGCCCTCCACCTAGGGGCCTCTGACCCCAGCAAGCTACCCAGGGCTCCACCTCTCTTCCTGGACTTGCAGTAGAGTCTACAGGGTGCCCCATGGCCCTCCACCCAGGGCCCTCTGACAACAGCAAGCTACCCAGGGCTCCAACTCTCTCCCTGGACTTGCAGTATAGGCCCCAGGGTGCCCCCTGGACCTCCACCTAGGGGCCTCTGACCCTAGCAAACTACACAGGGGTCCACCTCTCTCCCTGGACTTGCTGTAGAGGCCCCAGGGTGCCCCATGACCCTCCACCTAGGGGCCTCTGAAACCAGCAAGCTTCCCAGTGGTCCACATCTCTCCCTAGACTTGCAGTAGACACCCTTGGGTGCCCCCTGGCCCTCCACCTAGGGGCCTTTGACCCCAGCAAGCTACCCAGGGGTCCACCTCTCTCCATGGACTTATAGTAGAGGCCCCAGGGTGCCCCCTGGCCCTCCACCTAGGGGCCTCTGAGTCCAGCAAGCTACCCAGGGGTCCAGCTCTCTCCTTGGACTTGCAATAGAGGCCCCAGGGTGCCCCCTTGCCCTCCACCCAAGGGCTACTAACCCCAGCAAGCTACCCTGGGCTCCACCTCTCTCCCTGGACTTGTAGTAGAGGCCCTAGGCTGCCCTCTGGTCCTCCACCTAGGGGCCTCTGACCCCAGCAAGCTAACCAGGGCTCCACCTCTCTCCCTGGACTTGCAGTAGAGGCCCCATGTTGCCCATTGGCCCTCCACCTAGGGGTTTCTGACCCCAGCAAGCTACCCAAGGGTTCGCCTCTGACCCCAGAAAGCTGCCCAGGGGCCTGCCTATCTCCCTGGACTTGCAGTAGAGTCCCCAGGGTGCCCCTCGGCCCTCCACGTAGGGCCCTCTGACCCCAGCAAGCTACCCAGGGGTCCACATCTCTCCCTGGACTTGCAGTAGACACCCCTGGGTGCCCACTGGCCCTCCACCTAGGGGCTTTTGACCCCAGAAAGCTACCCAGGGGTCCACCTCTCTCCATGGACTTATAGTAGAGGCCCCAGGGTGCCCCCTGGCCCTCCACCTAGGGGCCTCTGAGTCCAGCAAGCTACCCAGGGGTCCACATCTCTCCCTGGACTTGCAGTAGAGGCCCCAGGGTACCCCGTGGCTCTCCACCTAGGGGCCTCTGAACCCAGCAAGCTACCCAGGGGTCCAGCTCTCTCCCTGGACTTGCAATAGAGGCCCCAGGGTGCCCCCTTGCCCTCCACCCAAGGGCTACTGACCCCAGCAAGCTACCCTGGGCTCCACCTCTCTCCCTGGACTTGTAGTAGAGGCCCTAGGCTGCCCTCTGGCCCTCCACCTAGGGGCCTTTGACCCCAGCAAGCTACCCAGGGCTCCACCTCTCTCCCTGGACTTGCAGTAGAGGCCCCAGGATACCCATTGGCCCTCCACCTAGGGGCCTCTGACCCCAGCAAGCTACCCAGGGGTCTACCTCTCTCCCTGGACTTGCAGTATAGGCCCCAGGGTGCCCCCTGGCCCTCCACCTAGGGGCATCTGACCCCAGCAAGCTACCCAGGGGTTCACCTCTCTCCCTGGACTTGCAGTATCGGTCCCAGGGTGCCCCCTGGCACTCCACCTAGGGGCATCTGACACCAGCAAGCTACCCAAGGGTCCACATATCTCCCTGGACTTGCAGTATAGGCCCCAGGGTGCCCTCTGGCCCTCCACCTAGGGGCCTCTGACCCTAGCAAACTACCCAGGGGTCCACCTCTCTCCCTGGACTTGCTGTAGAGGCCCCAGGGTGACCCTTGGCCCGCCACCTAGGGGCTTCTGACTCCAGCAAGCTGCCCAGGGGCCTGCCTATCTCCCTGGACTTGCAGTAGAGTCCCCAGGGTGCCCCATGGCCCTCCACGTAGGGCCCTCTGACCCCAGCAAGCTACCCAGGGGTCCACCTCTCTCCCTGGACTTGCAGTATAGGCCACAGGGTGCCCCTTGGCCTTCCACCTAGGGGCCTCTGACCCCAGAAAGCTACCCAGGGGTCCACCTCTCTCCCTAGACTTGCAGACTAGGCCCCAGGGTGACTCTTGGCCCTCCACCTAGGGGCCTCTGACCCCAGCAAGCTGCCCAGGGGCCTGCCTATTTCCCTGGACTTGTAGTAGAGTCCCCAGGGTGCCCCGTGACCCTGCACCTAGGGGCCTCTGACCCCAGCAAGCTACCCAGGGGTCCACATCTCTCCCTAGACTTGCAGTAGAGGCCCTTGGGTGCCCCCTGGCCCTCCACCTAGGGGCCTTTGACCCCAGCAAGCTACCCAGGGGTCCACCTCTCTCAGTGGACTTATAGTAGAGGCCCCAGGGTGCCCCCTGGCCCTCCACCTAGGGGCCTCTGAGTCCAGCAAGCTACCCAGGGGTCCAGCTCTCTCCTTGGACTTGCAATAGAGGCCCCAGGGTGCCCCCTTGCCCTCCACCCAAGGGCTACTAACCCCAGCAAGCTACCCTGGGCTCCACCTCTCTCCCTGGACTTGTAGTAGAGGCCCTAGGCTGCCCTCTGGTCCTCCACCTAGGGGCCTCTGACCCCAGCAAGCTAACCAGGGCTCCACCTCTCTCCCTGGACTTGCAGTAGAGGCCCCAGGTTGCCCATTGGCCCTCCACCTAGGGGTTTCTGACCCCAGCAAGCTACCCAAGGGTTCGCCTCTGACCCCAGCAAGCTGCCCAGGGGCCTGCCTATCTCCCTGGACTTGCAGTAGAGTCCCCAGGGTGCCCCTCGGCCCTCCACGTAGGGCCCTCTGACCCCAGCAAGCTACCCAGGGGTCCACATCTCTCCCTGGACTTGCAGTAGACACCCCTGGGTGCCCACTGGCCCTCCACCTAGGGGCCTTTGACCCCAGATAGCTACCCAGGGGTCCACCTCTCTCCATGGACTTATAGTAGAGGCCCCAGGGTGCCCCCTGGCCCTCCACCTAGGGGCCTCTGAGTCCAGCAAGCTACCCAGGGGTCCACATCGCTCCCTGGACTTGCAGTAGAGGCCCCAGGGTACCCCGTGGCCCTCCACCTAGGGGCCTCTGAACCCAGCAAGCTACCCAGGGGTCCAGCTCTCTCCCTGGACTTGCAATAGAGGCCCCAGGGTGCCCCCTTGCCCTCCACCCAAGGGCTACTGACCCCAGCAAGCTACCCTGGGCTCCACCTCTCTCCCTGGACTTGTAGTAGAGGCCCTAGGCTGCCCTCTGGCCCTCCACCTAGGGGCCTTTGACCCCAGCAAGCTACCCAGGGCTTCACTTCTCTCCCTGGACTTGCAGTAGAGGCCCCAGGATACCCATTGGCCCTCCACCTAGGGGCCTCTGACCCCAGCAAGCTACCCAGGGGTCTACCTCTCTCCCTGGACTTGCAGTATAGGCCCCAGGGTGCCCCCTGGCCCTCCACCTAGGGGCATCTGACCCCAGCAAGCTACCCAGGGGTTCACCTCTCTCCCTGGACTTGCAGTATAGGCCCCAGGGTGCCCCCTGGCCCTCCACCTAGGGGCATCTGACCCCAGCAAGCTACCCAGGGGTTCACCTCTCTCCCTGGACTTGCAGTATCGGTCCCAGGGTGCCCCCTGGCACTCCACCTAGGGGCATCTGACACCAGCAAGCTACCCAAGGGTCCACCTATCTCCCTGGACTTGCAGTATAGGCCCCAGGGTGCCCTCTGGCCCTCCACCTAGGGGCCTCTGACCCTAGCAAACTACCCAGGGGTCCACCTCTCTCCCTGGACTTGCTGTAGAGGCCCCAGAGTGACCCTTGGCCCGCCACCTAGAGGCTTCTGACCCCAGCAAGCTGCCCAGGGGCCTGCCTATCTCCCTGGACTTGCAGTAGAGTCCCCAGGGTGCCCCATGGCCCTCCACGTAGGGCCCTCTGACCCCAGCAAGCTACCCAGGGGTCCACCTCTCTCCCTGGACTTGCAGTATAGGCCACAGGGTGCCCCTTGGCCCTCCACCTAGGGGCCTCTGACCCCAGAAAGCTACCCAGGGGTCCACCTCTCTCCCTAGACTTGCAGACTAGGCCCCAGGGTGACTCTTGGCCCTCCACCTAGGGGCCTCTGACCCCAGCAAGCTGCCCAGGGGCCTGCCTATTTCCCTGGACTTGCAGTAGAGTCCCCAGGGTGCCCCGTGACCCTGCACCTAGGGGCCTCTGACCCCAGCAAGCTACCCAGGGGTCCACATCTCTCCCTAAACTTGCAGTAGACACCCTTGGGTGCCCCCTGGCCCTCCACCTAGGGGCCTTTGACCCCAGCAAGCTACCCAGGGGTCCACCTCTCTCCATGGACTTATAGTAGAGGCCCCAGGGTGCCCCCTGGCCCTCCACCTAGGGGCCTCTGAGTCCAGCAAGCTACCCAGGGGTCCAGCTCTCTCCTTGGACTTGCAATAGAGGCCCCAGGGTGCCCCCTTGCCCTCCACCCAAGGGCTACTAACCCCAGCAAGCTACCCTGGGCTCCACCTCTCTCCCTGGACTTGTAGTAGAGGCCCTAGGCTGCCCTCCGGTCCTCCACCTAGGGGCCTCTGACCCCAGCAAGCTAACCAGGGCTCCACCTCTCTCCCTGGACTTGCAGTAGAGGCCCCAGGTTGCCCATTGGCCCTCCACCTAGGGGTTTCTGACCCCAGCAAGCTACCCAAGGGTTCGCCTCTGACCCCAGCAAGCTGCCCAGGGGCCTGCCTATCTCCCTGGACTTGCAGTAGAGTCCCCAGGGTGCCCCTCGGCCCTCCACGTAGGGCCCTCTGACCCCAGCAAGCTACCCAGGGGTCCACATCTCTCCCTGGACTTGCAGTAGACACCCCAGGGTACCCCGTGGCCCTCCACCTAGGGGCCTCTGAACCCAGCAAGCTACCCAGGGGTCCAGCTCTCTCCCTGGACTTGCAATAGAGGCCCCAGGGTGCCCCCTTGCCCTCCACCCAAGGGCTACTGACCCCAGCAAGCTACCCTGGGCTCCACCTCTCTCCCTGGACTTGTAGTAGAGGCCCTAGGCTGCCCTCTGGCCCTCCACCTAGGGGCCTTTGACCCCAGCAAGCTACCCAGGGCTCCACCTCTCTCCCTGGACTTGCAGTAGAGGCCCCAGGATACCCATTGGCCCTCCACCTAGGGGCCTCTGACCCCAGCAAGCTACCCAGGGGTCTACCTCTCTCCCTGGACTTGCAGTATAGGCCCCAGGGTGCCCCCTGCCCCTCCACCTAGGGGCATCTGACCCCAGCAAGCTACCCAGGGGTTCAATCTCTCCCTGGACTTGCAGTATTGGTCCCAGGGTGCCCCCTGGCACTCCACCTAGGGGCATCTGACACCAGCAAGCTACCCAAGGGTCCACCTATCTCCCTGGACTTGCAGTATAGGCCCCAGGGTGCCCTCTGGCCCTCCACCTAGGGGCCTCTGACCCTAGCAAACTACCCAGGGGTCCACCACTCTCCCTGGACTTGCTGTAGAGGCCCCAGGGTGACCCTTGGCCCGCCACCTAGGGGCTTCTGACCCCAGCAAGCTGCCCAGGGGCCTGCCTATCTCCCTGGACTTGCAGTAGAGTCCCCAGGGTGCCCCATGGCCCTCCACGTAGGGCCATCTGACCCCAGCAAGCTACCCAGGGGTCCACCTCTCTCCCTGGACTTGCAGTATAGGCCACAGGGTGCCCCCTTGCCCTCCACCTAGGGGCCTCTGACCCCAGAAGCTACCCAGGGCTCCACTTCTCTACCTGGACTTGCAGTAGAGGCCCCAGGGTGCCCCCTTGCCCTCCACCCAGGGGCTACTGACCCCAGCAAGCTACCCAGGGCTCCACCTCTCTCCCTGGACTTGCAGTATAGGCCCCAGGGTGCTCCCTGGTCCTCCACCTAGGGGCCTCTGACCCTAGCAAACTTCACAGGGGTCCACCTCTCTCCCTGGACTTGCAGTAGAGCCCCCAGGGTGCCCCATGGCCCTCCACCTAGGGCCCTCTGACCCCAGCAAGCTACCCAGGGGTCCACCTCTTTCCCTGGACTTGCAATAGAGGCCCCAGAGTGCCCCGTGACCCTCCACCTAGGGGCCTCTGACCCCAGCAAGCTACCCAGGGGTCCACCTCTCTCCCTGGACTTGTAGTAGAGGCCCTAGGCTGCCCTCTGGCCCTCCACCTAGGGGCCTCTGACCCCAGCAAGCTACCCAGGGCTCCACCTCTCTCCCTGGATTTGCAGTAGAGGCCTCAGTGTGCCGATTGGCCCTCCACCTAGAGGTCTCTGACCCCAGCAAGCTACTGAGGGGTCCACCTCTCTCCGTGGACTTGCAATCGAGGCCCCAGGGTGCCCCGTGACCCTCCACCTAGGGGCCTCTGACACCAGCAAGCTACCCAGGGGTCCACCTCTCTCCTTGGACTTGCAGTATAGGCCCCAGGGTGCCCCCTGGCCCTCCACCTAGGGGCTTCTGACCCCAGCAAGCTACCCAGGGGTCCACCTCTCTCCCTGGACTTGCAGTATAGGACCCAGGGTGCCCCCTTGTCCTCCACCCAAGGGCTACTGACCCCAGCAAGCTACCCTGGGCTCCACCTCTCTCCCTGGACTTGTAGTGGAGGCCCTAGGCTGCCCTCTGGTCCTCCACCTTGGGGCCTCTGACCCCAGCAAGCTAACCAGGGCTTCACCTCTCTCCCTGGACTTGCAGTAGAGGCCCCAGGGTGCCCATTGGTCCTCCACCTAGGGGTCTCTGACCCCAGCCAGCTACCCAAGGGTCCGCCTCTGACCGAAGCAAGCTGCCCAGGGGCCTGACTATCTCCCTGGACTTGTAGTAGAGTCCCCAGGGTGCCCCATGGCCCTCCACCTAGGGGCCTCTGACCCAAGCAAGCTACCCAGGGGTCCACATCTCTCCCTGGACTTGCAACAGAGGCCCCAGGGTGCCCCGTGACCCTCCACCTAAGGGCCTCTGACCCCAGCAAGCTACCCAGGAGTCCACATCTCTCCCTGGACTTGCAGTAGACACCCTTGGGTGCCCCCTGGCCCTCCACCTAGGGGCCTTTGACCCAAGCAAGCTACCCAGGGGTCCACCTCTCTCCATGGACTTATAGTAGAGGCCCAAGGGTGCCCCCTGGCCCTCCACCTAGGGGCCTCTGAGTCCAGAAAGCTACCCAGGGGTCCACATCTCTCCCTGGACTTGCAGTAGAGGCCCCAGGGTACCCAGTGGCCCTCCACCTAGGGGCCTCTGAACCCAGCAAGCTACCCAGGGGTCCAGCTCTCTCCCTGGACTTGCAATAGAGGCCCCAGGGTGCCCCCTTGCCCTCCACCCAAGGGCTACTGACCCCAGCAAGCTACCCTGGGCTCCACATGTCTCCCTGGACTTGTAGTAGAGGCCCTAGGCTGCCCTCTGGTCCTCCACCTAGGGCCCTCTGACCCCAGCAAGCTACCTAGGGCTCCACTTCTCTCCCTGGACTTGCAGTAGAGACCCCAGGGTGCCCCCTTGCCCTCCACCCAGGGGCTACTGACCCCAGCAAGCTACCCAGGGCTCCACCTCTCTCCCTGCACTTGCAGTAGAGGCCCCAGGGTACCCTGTGGCCCTCCACCTAGGGACCTTTTACCCCATTAAGCTACTCAGGGGTCCACATCTCTCTCTGGACTTGCAGTAGAGGCCCCAGGGTACCCCGTGGCCCTCCACCTAGGGGCCTCTGAACCCAGCAAGCTACCCAGGGGTCCTGCTCTCTCCCTGGACTTGCAATAGAGGCCCCAGGGTGCCCCCTTGCCCTCCACCCAAGGGCTACTGACCCCAGCAAGCTACCCTGGGCTCCACCTCTCTCCCTGGACTTGTAGTAGAGGCCCTAGGCTGCCCTCTGGCCCTCCACCTAGGGGCCTTTGACCCCAGCAAGCTACCCAGGGCTCCACCTCTCTCCCTGGACTTATAGGCGAGGCCCCAGGGTGCCCTCCGGCCCTCCACCTAGGGGACTCTGACCCCAGCAAACTACCCAGCGGTCCACCTCTCTTCCTGGACTTGCAGTAGAGGCCCCAGGGTGCCCCATGGCCCTCCCCCTAGGGGCCTCTGACACCAGCAAGCTATACGGGGCTCCAACTCTCTCCCTGGACTTGCAGTATAGGTCCCAGGGTGCCCCCTGGTCCTCCACCTAGGGGCCTCTGACCCTAGCAAACTACACAGGGGTCCACCTCTCTCCCTGGACTTGCAGTAAAGGCCCCAGGGTGTCCCATGGCCCTCCACCTAGGGACCTCTGACCCCAGCAAGCTACAGAGGGGTCCACTTCTCTCCCTGGACTTGCAGTAGAGGCCCCAGGGTGCCCCATGGCCCTCCCCCTAGGGGCCTCTGACACCAGCAAGCTTCCCAGTGGTCCACCTCTCTCCCTAGACTTGCAGTAGAGGCCCCAGGGTGCCCCATGGCCCTCCACCTAGGGCCCTCTGACCCCAGCAAGCTACCCAGGGTCCTACCTATCTCCCTGGACTTGCAGTAGACTCCCCAGGGTGCCCCATGGCCCTCCACCTAGGGCCCTCTGACCCCAGCAAGCTACCCAGGGCTCCAACTCTCTCCATGGACTTGCAATATAGGCCTCAGGGTGCCCCCTGGTCCTCCACCTAGGGGCCCCTGACCCAAGCAAGCTGCCCAGGGGTCCACCTCTCTCCCTGGACTTGCAATAGAGGCCCCAGGGTGCCCCTTGGCCCTCCGCCTAGGGGCCTCTGACACCCAGAAAGCTACCCAGGGGTCCACCTCTCTCCCTAGACTTGCACACTAGGCCCCAGGGTGACTCTTGGCCCTCCACCTAGGGGCCTCTGACCCCAGCAAGCTGCCCAGGGGCCTGCCTATTTCCCTGGACTTGCAGTAGAGTCCCCAGGGTGCCCCATGGCCCTCCACCTAGGGCCCTCTGACCCCAGCAAGCTACCCAGGGGTCCACATCTCTCCCTGGACTTGCAACAGAGGCCCCAGGGTGCCCCGTGACCCTCCACCTAGGGGTCTCTGACCCCAGCAAGCTACCCAGGGGTCCACCTCTCTCCCTGGACTTGCAGTAGACACCCTTGGGTGCCCCCTGGCCCTCCACCTAGGGGCCTTTGACCCCAGCAAGCTACCCAGGGATCCACCTCTCTCCCTGGACTTGCAGTAGAGGCCCCAGGGTGCCCCATGGCCCTCCACCTAGGGCCCTCTGACCCCAGCAAGCTACCCAGGGGTCCACCTCTCTCCCTGGACTTATAGGCGAGGCCCCAGGGTGCCCATTGGCCCTCCACCTAGGGGTCTCTGACCCCAGCAAGCTACCCAGGGGTCCACATCTCTCCCTGGACTTGCAGTAGACACCCCTGGGTGCCCACTGGCCCTCCACCTAGGGGCCTTTGACCCCAGAAAGCTACCCAGGGGTCCACATCTCTCCCTGGACTTGCAGTAGAGGCCCCAGGGTACCCCGTGGCCCTCCACCTAGGGGCCTCTGAACCCAGCAGGCTACCCAGGGGTCCAGCACTCTCCCTGGACTTGCAATAGAGGCCCCAGGGTGCCCCCTTGCCCTCCACCCAAGGGCTACTGACCCCAGCAAGCTACCCTGGGCTCCACTTCTCTCCCTGGACTTGTAGTAGAGGCATTAGGCTGCCCTCTGGCCCTCCACCTAGGGGCCTTTGACCCCAGCAAGCTACCCAGGGCTCCACCTCTCTCCCTGGACTTGCAGTAGAGGCCCCAGGGTGCCCATTGGCCCTCCACCTAGGGGCCTCTGACCCCAGCAAGCTACCCAGGGGTCTACCTCTCTCCCTGGACTTGCAGTATAGGCCCCAGGGTGCCCCCTGGCCCTCCAACTAGGGGCCTCTGACCCCAGCACGCTACCCAAGGGTCCACTTCTCTCCCTGGACTTGCAGTATAGGCCCCAGGGTGCCCCCTGGCCCTCCACCTAGGGGCATCTGACACCAGCAAGCTACCCAAGGGTCCGCCTCTGACCCCAGCATGCTGCCCAGGGGCCTGCCTATCTCCCTGGACTTGCAGTAGAGTCCCCAGGGTGCCCCATGGCCCTCCACGTAGGGCCCTCTGACCCCAGCAAGCTACCCAGGGGTCCACATCTCTCCCTGGACTTGCAGTAGACGCCCCTGGGTGCCCACTGGCCCTCCACCTAGGGGCCTTTGACCCCAGCAAGCTACCCAGGGGTCCACCTCTCTCCCTGGACTTGCAGTATCGGACCCAGGGTGCCCCCTGGCCCTCCACCTAGGGGCATCTGACACCAGCAAGCTACCCAAGGGTCCACCTATCTCCCTGGACTTGCAGTATAGGCCACAGGGTGCCCCCTTGCCCTCCACCTAGGGGCCTCTGACCCCAGAAGCTACCCAGGGCTCCACTTCTCTCCCTGGACTTGCAGTAGAGGCCCCAGGGTGCCCCCTTGCCCTCCACCCAGGGGCTACTGACCCCAGCAAGCTACCCAGGGCTCCACCTCTCTCCATGGACTTGCAGTATAGGCCGCAGGGTGCCCCCTGGCCCTCCACCTAGGGGCATCTGACCCCAGCAAGCTACCCAGGGGTCCACCTCTCTCCCTGGACTTGCAGTATAGGACCCAGGGTGCCCCCTGGCCCTCCACCTAGGGGCATCTGACACCAGCAAGCTACCCAGGGGTCCACCTATCTCCCTGGACTTGCAGTAGAGGCCCCAGGGTGCCCTCTGGCCTTCCACCTAGGGGCCTCTGACCCTAGCAAACTACCCGGGGGTCCAGCTCTCTCCCTGGACTTGCAATAGAGGCCCCAGGGTGCCCCCTTGCCCTCCACCCAGGGGCTACTGACTCCAGCAAGCTACCCAGGGCTCCACCTCTCTCCCTGGACTTGTAGTAGAGGGCCTAGGCTGCCCTCTGGCCCTCCACCTAGGGGCCTCTGACCCCAGCAAGCTACCCAGGGCTTCACCTCTCTCCCTGGACTTGCAGTAGAGGCCCCAGGGTGACCCTTGGCCCTCCACCTAGGGGCCTCTGACCCCAGCAAGCTACCCAGGGTCCTACCTATCTCCCTGGACTTGCAGTAGAGTCCCCAGGGTGCCCCATGTCCCTCCACCTAGGGCCTTCTGACCCCAGCAAGCTACCCAGGGCTAAAACTCTCTCCCTGGACTTGCAGTATAGGCCTCAGGGTGTCCCCTGGTCCTCCACCTAGGGGCCCCCGACCCAAGCAAGCTGCCCAGGGGTCCACCTCTCTCCCTGGACTTAAAAATAGAGGCCCCAGGGTGCCCCCTTGCCCTCCACCCAAGGGCTACTGACCCCAGCAAGCTACCCTGGGCTCTACCTCTCTCCCTGGACTTGTAGTAGAGGCCCTAGGCTGCCCTCTGGTCCTCCACCTAGGGGCCACTGACACCAGCAAGCTAACCAGGGCTCCACCTCTCTCCCTGGACTTGCAATAGAGGCCCAAGGGTGCCCCCTTGCCCTCCACCCAAGGGCTACTGACCCCAGCAAGCTACCCTGGGCTCTACCTCTCTCCCTGGACTTGTAGTAGAGGCCCCAGGGTGCCCATTGGCCCTTCACCTAGGGGTCTCTGACCCCAGCAAGCTACCCAAGGGTCCGCCTCTGACCCCAGCAAGCTGCCCAGGGGCCTGCCTATCTCCCTGGACTTGCAGTAGAGTCCCCAGGGTGCCCCATGGCCCTCCACGTAGGGCCCTCTGACCCCAGCAAGCTACCCAGGGGTCCACATCTCTCCCTGGACTTGCAGTAGAGGCCCCAGGGTGCCCATTGGCCCTCCACCTAAGGGCCTCTGACCCCAGCAAGCTACCCAGGGGTCCACCTCTCTCCCTGGACTTATAGGCGAGGCCCCAGGGTGCCCCCTGGCCCTCCACCTAGGGGTCTCTGACCCCAGCAAACTACCCAGCGGTCCACCTCTCTTTCTGGACTTGCAGTAGAGTCCCCAGGGTGCCCCATGGCCCTCCACCTAGGGACCTCTGACCCCAGCAAGCTACAGAGGGGTCCACCTCTCTCCTTGGACTTGCAGTAGAGGCCCCAGGGTGCCCTGTGGCCCTCCACCTAGGGGCCTCTGACCCCAGCAAGCTACCCGGGGGTCCAGCTCTCTCCCTGGACTTGCAGTAGAGTCCCCAGGGTGCCCCATGGCCCTCCACATAGGGCCCTCTGACCCCAGCAAGCTACCCAGTGCTCCAACTCTCTCCCTGGACTTGCAGTATAGGCCTCAGGGTGCCCCCTGGTCCTCCACCTAGGGGCCCCTGACCCAAGCAAGCTGCCCAGGGGTCCACCTCTCTCCCTGGACTTGCAAGAGAGGCCCCAGCGTGCCCCTTGGCCCTCCACCTAAGGGCCTCTGACACCAGAAAGCTACCCAGGGGTCCACCTCTCTCCCTAGACTTGCAGACTAGGCCCCAGGGTGACCCTTGGCCCTCCACCTAGGGGCCTCTGATCCCAGAAAGCTGCCCAGGGGCCTGCCTATCTCCCTGGACTTGCAGTAGAGTCCCCAGGGTGCCCCATGTCCCTCCACCTAGGGCCCTCTGACCCCAGCAAGCTACCCAGGGCTAAAACTCTCTCCCTGGACTTGCAGTATAGGCCTCAGGGTGTCCCCTGGTCCTCCACCTAGGGGCCCCCGACCCAAGCAAGCTGCCCAGGGGTCCACCTCTCTCCCTGGACTTAAAAATAGAGGCCCCAGGGTGCCCCCTTGCCCTCCACCCAAGGGCTACTGACCCCAGCAAGCTACCCTGGGCTCTACCTCTCTCCCTGGACTTGTAGTAGAGGCCCTAGGCTGCCCTCTGGTCCTCCACCTAGGGGCCACTGACACCAGCAAGCTAACCAGGGCTCCACCTCTCTCCCTGGACTTGCAATAGAGGCCCAAGGGTGCCCCCTTGCCCTCCACCCAAGGGCTACTGACCCCAGCAAGCTACCCTGGGCTCTACCTCTCTCCCTGGACTTGTAGTAGAGGCCCCAGGGTGCCCATTGGCCCTTCACCTAGGGGTCTCTGACCCCAGCAAGCTACCCAAGGGTCCGCCTCTGACCCCAGCAAGCTGCCCAGGGGCCTGCCTATCTCCCTGGACTTGCAGTAGAGTCCCCAGGGTGCCCCATGGCCCACCACCTAGGGCCCTCTGACCCAGGCAAGCTACCCAGGGGTCCACATCTCTCACTGGACTTGCAACAGAGGCCCCAAGGTGCCCTGTGACCCTCCACCTAGGGGCCTCTGACCCCAGCAAGCTACCCAGGAGTCCACATCTCTCCCTGGACTTGCAGTAGAGGCCCCAGGGTGCCCATTGGCCCTCCACCTAGGGGCCTCTGACCCCAGCAAGCTACAAAGGGTCCTACCTATCTCCCTGGACTTGCAGTAGAGTCCCCAGGGTGCCCCATGTCCCTCCACCTAGGGCCCTCTGACCCCAGCAAGCTACCCAGGGCTAAAACTCTCTCCCTGGACTTGCAGTATAGGCCTCTGGGTGCCCCCTGGTCCTCCACCTAGGGGCATCTGACCCCAGCAAGCTACCCAGGGGTTCACCTCTCTCCCTGGACTTGCAGTATCGGTCCCAGGGTGCCCCCTGGCACTCCACCTAGGGGCATCTGACACCAGCAAGCTACCCAAGGGTCCACATATCTCCCTGGACTTGCAGTATAGGCCCCAGGGTGCCCTCTGGCCCTCCACCTAGGGGCCTCTGACCCTAGCAAACTACCCAGGGGTCCACCTCTCTCCCTGGACTTGCTGTAGAGGCCCCAGGGTGACCCTTGGCCCGCCACCTAGGGGCTTCTGACTCCAGCAAGCTGCCCAGGGGCCTGCCTATCTCCCTGGACTTGCAGTAGAGTCCCCAGGGTGCCCCATGGCCCTCCACGTAGGGCCCTCTGACCCCAGCAAGCTACCCAGGGGTCCACCTCTCTCCCTGGACTTGCAGTATAGGCCACAGGGTGCCCCTTGGCCTTCCACCTAGGGGCCTCTGACCCCAGAAAGCTACCCAGGGGTCCACCTCTCTCCCTAGACTTGCAGACTAGGCCCCAGGGTGACTCTTGGCCCTCCACCTAGGGGCCTCTGACCCCAGCAAGCTGCCCAGGGGCCTGCCTATTTCCCTGGACTTGCAGTAGAGTCCCCAGGGTGCCCCGTGACCCTGCACCTAGGGGCCTCTGACCCCAGCAAGCTACCCAGGGGTCCACATCTCTCCCTAGACTTGCAGTAGAGGCCCTTGGGTGCCCCCTGGCCCTCCACCTAGGGGCCTTTGACCCCAGCAAGCTACCCAGGGGTCCACCTCTCTCCATGGACTTATAGTAGAGGCCCCAGGGTGCCCCCTGGCCCTCCACCTAGGGGCCTCTGAGTCCAGCAAGCTACCCAGGGGTCCAGCTCTCTCCTTGGACTTGCAATAGAGGCCCCAGGGTGCCCCCTTGCCCTCCACCCAAGGGCTACTAACCCCAGCAAGCTACCCTGGGCTCCACCTCTCTCCCTGGACTTGTAGTAGAGGCCCTAGGCTGCCCTCTGGTCCTCCACCTAGGGGCCTCTGACCCCAGCAAGCTAACCAGGGCTCCACCTCTCTCCCTGGACTTGCAGTAGAGGCCCCAGGTTGCCCATTGGCCCTCCACCTAGGGGTTTCTGACCCCAGCAAGCTACCCAAGGGTTCGCCTCTGACCCCAGCAAGCTGCCCAGGGGCCTGCCTATCTCCCTGGACTTGCAGTAGAGTCCCCAGGGTGCCCCTCGGCCCTCCACGTAGGGCCCTCTGACCCCAGCAAGCTACCCAGGGGTCCACATCTCTCCCTGGACTTGCAGTAGACACCCCTGGGTGCCCACTGGCCCTCCACCTAGGGGCCTTTGACCCCAGATAGCTACCCAGGGGTCCACCTCTCTCCATGGACTTATAGTAGAGGCCCCAGGGTGCCCCCTGGCCCTCCACCTAGGGGCCTCTGAGTCCAGCAAGCTACCCAGGGGTCCACATCGCTCCCTGGACTTGCAGTAGAGGCCCCAGGGTACCCCGTGGCCCTCCACCTAGGGGCCTCTGAACCCAGCAAGCTACCCAGGGGTCCAGCTCTCTCCCTGGACTTGCAATAGAGGCCCCAGGGTGCCCCCTTGCCCTCCACCCAAGGGCTACTGACCCCAGCAAGCTACCCTGGGCTCCACCTCTCTCCCTGGACTTGTAGTAGAGGCCCTAGGCTGCCCTCTGGCCCTCCACCTAGGGGCCTTTGACCCCAGCAAGCTACCCAGGGCTTCACTTCTCTCCCTGGACTTGCAGTAGAGGCCCCAGGATACCCATTGGCCCTCCACCTAGGGGCCTCTGACCCCAGCAAGCTACCCAGGGGTCTACCTCTCTCCCTGGACTTGCAGTATAGGCCCCAGGGTGCCCCCTGGCCCTCCACCTAGGGGCATCTGACCCCAGCAAGCTACCCAGGGGTTCACCTCTCTCCCTGGACTTGCAGTATAGGCCCCAGGGTGCCCCCTGGCCCTCCACCTAGGGGCATCTGACCCCAGCAAGCTACCCAGGGGTTCACCTCTCTCCCTGGACTTGCAGTATCGGTCCCAGGGTGCCCCCTGGCACTCCACCTAGGGGCATCTGACACCAGCAAGCTACCCAAGGGTCCACCTATCTCCCTGGACTTGCAGTATAGGCCCCAGGGTGCCCTCTGGCCCTCCACCTAGGGGCCTCTGACCCTAGCAAACTACCCAGGGGTCCACCTCTCTCCCTGGACTTGCTGTAGAGGCCCCAGAGTGACCCTTGGCCCGCCACCTAGAGGCTTCTGACCCCAGCAAGCTGCCCAGGGGCCTGCCTATCTCCCTGGACTTGCAGTAGAGTCCCCAGGGTGCCCCATGGCCCTCCACGTAGGGCCCTCTGACCCCAGCAAGCTACCCAGGGGTCCACCTCTCTCCCTGGACTTGCAGTATAGGCCACAGGGTGCCCCTTGGCCCTCCACCTAGGGGCCTCTGACCCCAGAAAGCTACCCAGGGGTCCACCTCTCTCCCTAGACTTGCAGACTAGGCCCCAGGGTGACTCTTGGCCCTCCACCTAGGGGCCTCTGACCCCAGCAAGCTGCCCAGGGGCCTGCCTATTTCCCTGGACTTGCAGTAGAGTCCCCAGGGTGCCCCGTGACCCTGCACCTAGGGGCCTCTGACCCCAGCAAGCTACCCAGGGGTCCACATCTCTCCCTAAACTTGCAGTAGACACCCTTGGGTGCCCCCTGGCCCTCCACCTAGGGGCCTTTGACCCCAGCAAGCTACCCAGGGGTCCACCTCTCTCCATGGACTTATAGTAGAGGCCCCAGGGTGCCCCCTGGCCCTCCACCTAGGGGCCTCTGAGTCCAGCAAGCTACCCAGGGGTCCAGCTCTCTCCTTGGACTTGCAATAGAGGCCCCAGGGTGCCCCCTTGCCCTCCACCCAAGGGCTACTAACCCCAGCAAGCTACCCTGGGCTCCACCTCTCTCCCTGGACTTGTAGTAGAGGCCCTAGGCTGCCCTCCGGTCCTCCACCTAGGGGCCTCTGACCCCAGCAAGCTAACCAGGGCTCCACCTCTCTCCCTGGACTTGCAGTAGAGGCCCCAGGTTGCCCATTGGCCCTCCACCTAGGGGTTTCTGACCCCAGCAAGCTACCCAAGGGTTCGCCTCTGACCCCAGCAAGCTGCCCAGGGGCCTGCCTATCTCCCTGGACTTGCAGTAGAGTCCCCAGGGTGCCCCTCGGCCCTCCACGTAGGGCCCTCTGACCCCAGCAAGCTACCCAGGGGTCCACATCTCTCCCTGGACTTGCAGTAGACACCCCAGGGTACCCCGTGGCCCTCCACCTAGGGGCCTCTGAACCCAGCAAGCTACCCAGGGGTCCAGCTCTCTCCCTGGACTTGCAATAGAGGCCCCAGGGTGCCCCCTTGCCCTCCACCCAAGGGCTACTGACCCCAGCAAGCTACCCTGGGCTCCACCTCTCTCCCTGGACTTGTAGTAGAGGCCCTAGGCTGCCCTCTGGCCCTCCACCTAGGGGCCTTTGACCCCAGCAAGCTACCCAGGGCTCCACCTCTCTCCCTGGACTTGCAGTAGAGGCCCCAGGATACCCATTGGCCCTCCACCTAGGGGCCTCTGACCCCAGCAAGCTACCCAGGGGTCTACCTCTCTCCCTGGACTTGCAGTATAGGCCCCAGGGTGCCCCCTGCCCCTCCACCTAGGGGCATCTGACCCCAGCAAGCTACCCAGGGGTTCAATCTCTCCCTGGACTTGCAGTATCGGTCCCAGGGTGCCCCCTGGCACTCCACCTAGGGGCATCTGACACCAGCAAGCTACCCAAGGGTCCACCTATCTCCCTGGACTTGCAGTATAGGCCCCAGGGTGCCCTCTGGCCCTCCACCTAGGGGCCTCTGACCCTAGCAAACTACCCAGGGGTCCACCACTCTCCCTGGACTTGCTGTAGAGGCCCCAGGGTGACCCTTGGCCCGCCACCTAGGGGCTTCTGACCCCAGCAAGCTGCCCAGGGGCCTGCCTATCTCCCTGGACTTGCAGTAGAGTCCCCAGGGTGCCCCATGGCCCTCCACGTAGGGCCATCTGACCCCAGCAAGCTACCCAGGGGTCCACCTCTCTCCCTGGACTTGCAGTATAGGCCACAGGGTGCCCCCTTGCCCTCCACCTAGGGGCCTCTGACCCCAGAAGCTACCCAGGGCTCCACTTCTCTACCTGGACTTGCAGTAGAGGCCCCAGGGTGCCCCCTTGCCCTCCACCCAGGGGCTACTGACCCCAGCAAGCTACCCAGGGCTCCACCTCTCTCCCTGGACTTGCAGTATAGGCCCCAGGGTGCTCCCTGGTCCTCCACCTAGTGGCCTCTGACCCTAGCAAACTTCACAGGGGTCCACCTCTCTCCCTGGACTTGCAGTAGAGCCCCCAGGGTGCCCCATGGCCCTCCACCTAGGGCCCTCTGACCCCAGCAAGCTACCCAGGGGTCCACCTCTTTCCCTGGACTTGCAATAGAGGCCCCAGAGTGCCCCGTGACCCTCCACCTAGGGGCCTCTGACCCCAGCAAGCTACCCAGGGGTCCACCTCTCTCCCTGGACTTGTAGTAGAGGCCCTAGGCTGCCCTCTGGCCCTCCACCTAGGGGCCTCTGACCCCAGCAAGCTACCCAGGGCTCCACCTCTCTCCCTGGATTTGCAGTAGAGGCCTCAGTGTGCCGATTGGCCCTCCACCTAGAGGTCTCTGACCCCAGCAAGCTACTGAGGGGTCCACCTCTCTCCGTGGACTTGCAATCGAGGCCCCAGGGTGCCCCGTGACCCTCCACCTAGGGGCCTCTGACACCAGCAAGCTACCCAGGGGTCCACCTCTCTCCTTGGACTTGCAGTATAGGCCCCAGGGTGCCCCCTGGCCCTCCACCTAGGGGCTTCTGACCCCAGCAAGCTACCCAGGGGTCCACCTCTCTCCCTGGACTTGCAGTATAGGACCCAGGGTGCCCCCTTGTCCTCCACCCAAGGGCTACTGACCCCAGCAAGCTACCCTGGGCTCCACCTCTCTCCCTGGACTTGTAGTGGAGGCCCTAGGCTGCCCTCTGGTCCTCCACCTTGGGGCCTCTGACCCCAGCAAGCTAACCAGGGCTTCACCTCTCTCCCTGGACTTGCAGTAGAGGCCCCAGGGTGCCCATTGGTCCTCCACCTAGGGGTCTCTGACCCCAGCCAGCTACCCAAGGGTCCGCCTCTGACCGAAGCAAGCTGCCCAGGGGCCTGACTATCTCCCTGGACTTGTAGTAGAGTCCCCAGGGTGCCCCATGGCCCTCCACCTAGGGGCCTCTGACCCAAGCAAGCTACCCAGGGGTCCACATCTCTCCCTGGACTTGCAACAGAGGCCCCAGGGTGCCCCGTGACCCTCCACCTAAGGGCCTCTGACCCCAGCAAGCTACCCAGGAGTCCACATCTCTCCCTGGACTTGCAGTAGACACCCTTGGGTGCCCCCTGGCCCTCCACCTAGGGGCCTTTGACCCAAGCAAGCTACCCAGGGGTCCACCTCTCTCCATGGACTTATAGTAGAGGCCCAAGGGTGCCCCCTGGCCCTCCACCTAGGGGCCTCTGAGTCCAGAAAGCTACCCAGGGGTCCACATCTCTCCCTGGACTTGCAGTAGAGGCCCCAGGGTACCCAGTGGCCCTCCACCTAGGGGCCTCTGAACCCAGCAAGCTACCCAGGGGTCCAGCTCTCTCCCTGGACTTGCAATAGAGGCCCCAGGGTGCCCCCTTGCCCTCCACCCAAGGGCTACTGACCCCAGCAAGCTACCCTGGGCTCCACATGTCTCCCTGGACTTGTAGTAGAGGCCCTAGGCTGCCCTCTGGTCCTCCACCTAGGGCCCTCTGACCCCAGCAAGCTACCTAGGGCTCCACTTCTCTCCCTGGACTTGCAGTAGAGACCCCAGGGTGCCCCCTTGCCCTCCACCCAGGGGCTACTGACCCCAGCAAGCTACCCAGGGCTCCACCTCTCTCCCTGCACTTGCAGTAGAGGCCCCAGGGTACCCTGTGGCCCTCCACCTAGGGACCTTTGACCCCATTAAGCTACTCAGGGGTCCACATCTCTCTCTGGACTTGCAGTAGAGGCCCCAGGGTACCCCGTGGCCCTCCACCTAGGGGCCTCTGAACCCAGCAAGCTACCCAGGGGTCCTGCTCTCTCCCTGGACTTGCAATAGAGGCCCCAGGGTGCCCCCTTGCCCTCCACCCAAGGGCTACTGACCCCAGCAAGCTACCCTGGGCTCCACCTCTCTCCCTGGACTTGTAGTAGAGGCCCTAGGCTGCCCTCTGGCCCTCCACCTAGGGGCCTTTGACCCCAGCAAGCTACCCAGGGCTCCACCTCTCTCCCTGGACTTATAGGCGAGGCCCCAGGGTGCCCTCCGGCCCTCCACCTAGGGGACTCTGACCCCAGCAAACTACCCAGCGGTCCACCTCTCTTCCTGGACTTGCAGTAGAGGCCCCAGGGTGCCCCATGGCCCTCCCCCTAGGGGCCTCTGACACCAGCAAGCTATACGGGGCTCCAACTCTCTCCCTGGACTTGCAGTATAGGTCCCAGGGTGCCCCCTGGTCCTCCACCTAGGGGCCTCTGACCCTAGCAAACTACACAGGGGTCCACCTCTCTCCCTGGACTTGCAGTAAAGGCCCCAGGGTGTCCCATGGCCCTCCACCTAGGGACCTCTGACCCCAGCAAGCTACAGAGGGGTCCACTTCTCTCCCTGGACTTGCAGTAGAGGCCCCAGGGTGCCCCATGGCCCTCCCCCTAGGGGCCTCTGACACCAGCAAGCTTCCCAGTGGTCCACCTCTCTCCCTAGACTTGCAGTAGAGGCCCCAGGGTGCCCCATGGCCCTCCACCTAGGGCCCTCTGACCCCAGCAAGCTACCCAGGGTCCTACCTATCTCCCTGGACTTGCAGTAGACTCCCCAGGGTGCCCCATGGCCCTCCACCTAGGGCCCTCTGACCCCAGCAAGCTACCCAGGGCTCCAACTCTCTCCATGGACTTGCAATATAGGCCTCAGGGTGCCCCCTGGTCCTCCACCTAGGGGCCCCTGACCCAAGCAAGCTGCCCAGGGGTCCACCTCTCTCCCTGGACTTGCAATAGAGGCCCCAGGGTGCCCCTTGGCCCTCCGCCTAGGGGCCTCTGACACCCAGAAAGCTACCCAGGGGTCCACCTCTCTCCCTAGACTTGCACACTAGGCCCCAGGGTGACTCTTGGCCCTCCACCTAGGGGCCTCTGACCCCAGCAAGCTGCCCAGGGGCCTGCCTATTTCCCTGGACTTGCAGTAGAGTCCCCAGGGTGCCCCATGGCCCTCCACCTAGGGCCCTCTGACCCCAGCAAGCTACCCAGGGGTCCACATCTCTCCCTGGACTTGCAACAGAGGCCCCAGGGTGCCCCGTGACCCTCCACCTAGGGGTCTCTGACCCCAGCAAGCTACCCAGGGGTCCACCTCTCTCCCTGGACTTGCAGTAGACACCCTTGGGTGCCCCCTGGCCCTCCACCTAGGGGCCTTTGACCCCAGCAAGCTACCCAGGGATCCACCTCTCTCCCTGGACTTGCAGTAGAGGCCCCAGGGTGCCCCATGGCCCTCCACCTAGGGCCCTCTGACCCCAGCAAGCTACCCAGGGGTCCACCTCTCTCCCTGGACTTATAGGCGAGGCCCCAGGGTGCCCATTGGCCCTCCACCTAGGGGTCTCTGACCCCAGCAAGCTACCCAGGGGTCCACATCTCTCCCTGGACTTGCAGTAGACACCCCTGGGTGCCCACTGGCCCTCCACCTAGGGGCCTTTGACCCCAGAAAGCTACCCAGGGGTCCACATCTCTCCCTGGACTTGCAGTAGAGGCCCCAGGGTACCCCGTGGCCCTCCACCTAGGGGCCTCTGAACCCAGCAGGCTACCCAGGGGTCCAGCACTCTCCCTGGACTTGCAATAGAGGCCCCAGGGTGCCCCCTTGCCCTCCACCCAAGGGCTACTGACCCCAGCAAGCTACCCTGGGCTCCACTTCTCTCCCTGGACTTGTAGTAGAGGCATTAGGCTGCCCTCTGGCCCTCCACCTAGGGGCCTTTGACCCCAGCAAGCTACCCAGGGCTCCACCTCTCTCCCTGGACTTGCAGTAGAGGCCCCAGGGTGCCCATTGGCCCTCCACCTAGGGGCCTCTGACCCCAGCAAGCTACCCAGGGGTCTACCTCTCTCCCTGGACTTGCAGTATAGGCCCCAGGGTGCCCCCTGGCCCTCCAACTAGGGGCCTCTGACCCCAGCACGCTACCCAAGGGTCCACTTCTCTCCCTGGACTTGCAGTATAGGCCCCAGGGTGCCCCCTGGCCCTCCACCTAGGGGCATCTGACACCAGCAAGCTACCCAAGGGTCCGCCTCTGACCCCAGCATGCTGCCCAGGGGCCTGCCTATCTCCCTGGACTTGCAGTAGAGTCCCCAGGGTGCCCCATGGCCCTCCACGTAGGGCCCTCTGACCCCAGCAAGCTACCCAGGGGTCCACATCTCTCCCTGGACTTGCAGTAGACGCCCCTGGGTGCCCACTGGCCCTCCACCTAGGGGCCTTTGACCCCAGCAAGCTACCCAGGGGTCCACCTCTCTCCCTGGACTTGCAGTATCGGACCCAGGGTGCCCCCTGGCCCTCCACCTAGGGGCATCTGACACCAGCAAGCTACCCAAGGGTCCACCTATCTCCCTGGACTTGCAGTATAGGCCACAGGGTGCCCCCTTGCCCTCCACCTAGGGGCCTCTGACCCCAGAAGCTACCCAGGGCTCCACTTCTCTCCCTGGACTTGCAGTAGAGGCCCCAGGGTGCCCCCTTGCCCTCCACCCAGGGGCTACTGACCCCAGCAAGCTACCCAGGGCTCCACCTCTCTCCATGGACTTGCAGTATAGGCCGCAGGGTGCCCCCTGGCCCTCCACCTAGGGGCATCTGACCCCAGCAAGCTACCCAGGGGTCCACCTCTCTCCCTGGACTTGCAGTATAGGACCCAGGGTGCCCCCTGGCCCTCCACCTAGGGGCATCTGACACCAGCAAGCTACCCAGGGGTCCACCTATCTCCCTGGACTTGCAGTAGAGGCCCCAGGGTGCCCTCTGGCCTTCCACCTAGGGGCCTCTGACCCTAGCAAACTACCCGGGGGTCCAGCTCTCTCCCTGGACTTGCAATAGAGGCCCCAGGGTGCCCCCTTGCCCTCCACCCAGGGGCTACTGACTCCAGCAAGCTACCCAGGGCTCCACCTCTCTCCCTGGACTTGTAGTAGAGGCCCTAGGCTGCCCTCTGGCCCTCCACCTAGGGGCCTCTGACCCCAGCAAGCTACCCAGGGCTTCACCTCTCTCCCTGGACTTGCAGTAGAGGCCCCAGGGTGACCCTTGGCCCTCCACCTAGGGGCCTCTGACCCCAGCAAGCTACCCAGGGTCCTACCTATCTCCCTGGACTTGCAGTAGAGTCCCCAGGGTGCCCCATGTCCCTCCACCTAGGGCCCTCTGACCCCAGCAAGCTACCCAGGGCTAAAACTCTCTCCCTGGACTTGCAGTATAGGCCTCAGGGTGTCCCCTGGTCCTCCACCTAGGGGCCCCCGACCCAAGCAAGCTGCCCAGGGGTCCACCTCTCTCCCTGGACTTAAAAATAGAGGCCCCAGGGTGCCCCCTTGCCCTCCACCCAAGGGCTACTGACCCCAGCAAGCTACCCTGGGCTCTACCTCTCTCCCTGGACTTGTAGTAGAGGCCCTAGGCTGCCCTCTGGTCCTCCACCTAGGGGCCACTGACACCAGCAAGCTAACCAGGGCTCCACCTCTCTCCCTGGACTTGCAATAGAGGCCCAAGGGTGCCCCCTTGCCCTCCACCCAAGGGCTACTGACCCCAGCAAGCTACCCTGGGCTCTACCTCTCTCCCTGGACTTGTAGTAGAGGCCCCAGGGTGCCCATTGGCCCTTCACCTAGGGGTCTCTGACCCCAGCAAGCTACCCAAGGGTCCGCCTCTGACCCCAGCAAGCTGCCCAGGGGCCTGCCTATCTCCCTGGACTTGCAGTAGAGTCCCCAGGGTGCCCCATGGCCCTCCACGTAGGGCCCTCTGACCCCAGCAAGCTACCCAGGGGTCCACATCTCTCCCTGGACTTGCAGTAGAGGCCCCAGGGTGCCCATTGGCCCTCCACCTAAGGGCCTCTGACCCCAGCAAGCTACCCAGGGGTCCACCTCTCTCCCTGGACTTATAGGCGAGGCCCCAGGGTGCCCCCTGGCCCTCCACCTAGGGGTCTCTGACCCCAGCAAACTACCCAGCGGTCCACCTCTCTTTCTGGACTTGCAGTAGAGTCTCCAGGGTGCCCCATGGCCCTCCACCTAGGGACCTCTGACCCCAGCAAGCTACAGAGGGGTCCACCTCTCTCCTTGGACTTGCAGTAGAGGCCCCAGGGTGCCCTGTGGCCCTCCACCTAGGGGCCTCTGACCCCAGCAAGCTACCCGGGGGTCCAGCTCTCTCCCTGGACTTGCAGTAGAGTCCCCAGGGTGCCCCATGGCCCTCCACATAGGGCCCTCTGACCCCAGCAAGCTACCCAGGGCTCCAACTCTCTCCCTGGACTTGCAGTATAGGCCTCAGGGTGCCCCCTGGTCCTCCACCTAGGGGCCCCTGACCCAAGCAAGCTGCCCAGGGGTCCACCTCTCTCCCTGGACTTGCAAGAGAGGCCCCAGCGTGCCCCTTGGCCCTCCACCTAAGGGCCTCTGACACCAGAAAGCTACCCAGGGGTCCACCTCTCTCCCTAGACTTGCAGACTAGGCCCCAGGGTGACCCTTGGCCCTCCACCTAGGGGCCTCTGATCCCAGAAAGCTGCCCAGGGGCCTGCCTATCTCCCTGGACTTGCAGTAGAGTCCCCAGGGTGCCCCATGTCCCTCCACCTAGGGCCCTCTGACCCCAGCAAGCTACCCAGGGCTAAAACTCTCTCCCTGGACTTGCAGTATAGGCCTCAGGGTGTCCCCTGGTCCTCCACCTAGGGGCCCCCGACCCAAGCAAGCTGCCCAGGGGTCCACCTCTCTCCCTGGACTTAAAAATAGAGGCCCCAGGGTGCCCCCTTGCCCTCCACCCAAGGGCTACTGACCCCAGCAAGCTACCCTGGGCTCTACCTCTCTCCCTGGACTTGTAGTAGAGGCCCTAGGCTGCCCTCTGGTCCTCCACCTAGGGGCCACTGACACCAGCAAGCTAACCAGGGCTCCACCTCTCTCCCTGGACTTGCAATAGAGGCCCAAGGGTGCCCCCTTGCCCTCCACCCAAGGGCTACTGACCCCAGCAAGCTACCCTGGGCTCTACCTCTCTCCCTGGACTTGTAGTAGAGGCCCCAGGGTGCCCATTGGCCCTTCACCTAGGGGTCTCTGACCCCAGCAAGCTACCCAAGGGTCCGCCTCTGACCCCAGCAAGCTGCCCAGGGGCCTGCCTATCTCCCTGGACTTGCAGTAGAGTCCCCAGGGTGCCCCATGGCCCACCACCTAGGGCCCTCTGACCCAGGCAAGCTACCCAGGGGTCCACATCTCTCACTGGACTTGCAACAGAGGCCCCAAGGTGCCCTGTGACCCTCCACCTAGGGGCCTCTGACCCCAGCAAGCTACCCAGGAGTCCACATCTCTCCCTGGACTTGCAGTAGAGGCCCCAGGGTGCCCATTGGCCCTCCACCTAGGGGCCTCTGACCCCAGCAAGCTACAAAGGGTCCTACCTATCTCCCTGGACTTGCAGTAGAGTCCCCAGGGTGCCCCATGTCCCTCCACCTAGGGCCCTCTGACCCCAGCAAGCTACCCAGGGCTAAAACTCTCTCCCTGGACTTGCAGTATAGGCCTCTGGGTGCCCCCTGGTCCTCCACCTAGGGGCCCCCGACCCAAGCAAGCTGCCCAGGGGTCCACCTCTCTCCCTGGACTTGCAATAGAGGCCCCAGGGTGCCCCCTTGCCCTCCACCCAAGGGCTACTGACCCCAGCAAGCTACCCTGGGCTCTACCTCTCTCCCTGGACTTGTAGTAGAGGCCCTAGGCTGCCCTCTGGTCCTCCACCTAGGGGCCTCTGACCCCAGCAAGCTAACCAGGGCTCCACCTCTCTCCCTGGACTTGCAGTAGAGGCCCCAGGGTGCCCATTGGCCCTCCACCTAGGGGTCTCTGACCCCAGCAAGCTACCCAAGGGTCCGCCTCTGACCCCAGCAAGCTACCCAGGGGTCCACCTCTCTCCATGGACTTATAGTAGGGGCCCCAGGGTGCCCCCTGGCCCTCCACCTGTGGGCCTCTGAGTCCAGCAAGCTACCCAGGGGTCCACATCTCTCCCTGGACTTGCAGTAGAGGCCCCAGAGTACCCCGTGGCCCTCCACCTAGGGGCCTCTGAACCCAGCATGCTACCCAGGGGTCCAGCTCTCTCCCTGGACTTGCAATAGAGGCCCCAGGGTGCCCCCTTGCCCTCCACCCAAGGGCTACTGACCCCAGCAAGCTACCCTGGGCTCCACCTCTCTCCCTGGACTTGTAGTAGAGGCCCTAGGCTGCCCTCTGGCCCTCCACCTAGGGGCCTTTGACCCCAGCTATTTACCCAGGGCTCCACCTCTCTCCCTGGACTTGCAGTAGAGGCAGTAGGGTGCCCATTGGCCCTCCACCTAGGGGCCTCTGACCCCAGCAAGCTACCCAGGGGTCCACCTCTCTCCCTGGACTTATAGGCGAGGCCCCAGGGTGCCCCCTGGCCCTCCACCTAGGGGCCTTTGACCCCAGCAAACTACCCAGCGGTCCACCTCTCTTCCTGGACTTGCAGTAGAGTCCCCAGGGTGCCCCATGGCCCTCCACCTAGGGCCCTCTGACCCCAGCAAGCTACCCAGGGCTCCAACTCTCTCCCTGTACTTGCAGTATAGGCCCCAGGGTGCCCCCTGGTCCTCCACCTAGGGGCCTCTGACCCTAGCAAACTACACAGGGGTCCACCTCTCTCCCTGGACTTGCAGTAGAGGCCCCAGGGTGCCCCATGGCCCTCCACCTAGGGACCTCTGACCCCAGCAAGCTACAGAGGGGTCCACCTCTCTCCCTGGACTTGCAGTAGAGGCCCCAGGGTGCCCCGTGGCCCTCCCCCTAGTGGCCTCTGACACCAGCAAGCTTCCCAGTGGTCCACCTCTCTCCCTAGACTTGCAGTAGAGGCCCCAGGGTGACCCTTGGCCCTCCACCTACGGGCCTCTGACCCCAGCAAGCTACCCAGGGTCCTACCTATCTCCCTGGACTTGCAGTAGAGTCCCCAGGGTGCCCCATGGCCCTCCACCTAGGGCCCTCTGACCCCAGCAAGCTACCCAGGGCTCCAACTCTCTCCCTGGACTTGCAGTATAGGCCTCAGGGTGCCCCCTGGTCCTCCACTTAGGGGCCCCTGACCCAAGCAAGCTGCCCAGGGGTCCACCTCTCTCCCTGGACTTGCAAGAGAGGCCCCAGCGTGCCACTTGGCCCTCCACCTAAGGGCCTCTGACCCCAGAAAGCTACCCAGGGGTCCACCTCTCTCCCTAGACTTGCAGACTAGGCCCCAGGGTGACCCTTGGCCCTCCACCTAGGGGCCTCTGATCCCAGCAAGCTGCCCAGGGGCCTGCCTATCTCCCTGGACTTGCAGTAGAGTCCCCAGGGTGCCCCATGGCTCTCCACCTAGGGCTCTCTGACCCCAGCAAGCTACCCAGGGCTCCACATCTCTCCCTGGACTTGCAACAGAGGCCCCAGGGTGCCCCGTGACCCTCCACCTAGGGGCCTCTGACCCCAGCAAGCTACCCAGGAGTCCACATCTCTCCCTGGACTTGCAGTAGACACCCCTGGGTGCCCCCTGGCCCTCCACCTAGGGGCCTTTGACCCCAGCAAGCTACCCAGGGGTCCACCTCTCTCCATGGACTTGCAGTAGAGTCCCCAGGGTGCCCCATGGCCCTCCACCTAGGGCTCTCTGACCCCAGCAAGCTACCCAGGGGTCCACATCTCTCCCTGGACTTGCAGTAGAGGCCCCAGGGTACCCAGTGGCCCTCCACCTAGGGGCCTCTGAACCCAGCAAGCTACCCAGGGATCCAGTTCCCTCCCTGGACTTGCAATAGAGGCCCCAGGGTGCCCCCTTGCCCTCCACCCAAGGGCTACTGACCCCAGCAAGCTACCCTGGGCTCCACATCTCTCCCTGGACTTGTAGTAGAGGCCCTAGGCTGCCCTCTGGTCCTCCACCTAGGGGCCTCTGACCCCAGCAAGCTAACCAGGGCTCCACCTCTCTCCCTGGACTTGCAGTAGAGGCCCCAGGGTGCCCATTGGCCCTCCACCTAGGGGTCTCTGACCCCAGCAAGCTACCCAAGGGTCCGCCTCTGACCCCAGCAAGCTGCCCAGGGGCCTGCCTATCTTCCTGGACTTGCAGTAGAGTCCCCAAGGTGCCCCATGGCCCTCCACCTTGGGCCCTCTGACCCCAGCAAGCTACCTAGGGCTCCACTTCTCTCCCTGGACTTGCAGTAGAGGCCCCAGGGTGCCGCCTTGCCCTCCACCCAGGGGCTACTGACCCCAGCAAGCTACCCAGGGCTGCACCTCTCTCCCTGGACTTGCAGTAGAGGCCCCAGGGTACCCCGTGGCTCTCCACCTAGGGGCCTCTGACCCCAGCAAGCTACTCAGGTTTTCACATCTCTCCCTGGACTTGCAGTAGAGGCCCCAGGGTACCCTGTGGCCCTCCACCTAGGGGCCTCTGAACCCAGCAAGCTACCCAGGGGTCCAGCTCTCTCCCTGGACTTGCAATAGAGGCCCCAGGGTGCCCCCTTGCCCTCCACCCAGGGGCTACTGACCCCAGCAAGCTACACAGGGCTCCACTTCTCTCCCTGGACTTGTAGTAGAGGCCCTGGGCTGCCCTCTGGCCCTCCACCTAGGGGCCATTGACCCCAGCAAGCTACCCAGGGCTCCACCTCTCTCGCTGGACTTGCAGTAAAGGCCCCAGGGTGCCCATTGGCCCTCCACCTAGGGGCCTCTGACCCCAGCAAACTACCCAGGGGTCCACCTCTCTTCCTGGACTTGCAGTTGAGTCCCCAGGGTGCCCCATGGCCCTCCACCTAGGGCCCTCTGACCCCAGAAAGCTACCCAGGGGTCCACCTCTCTCCCTAGACTTGCAGACTAGGCCCCAGGGTGACCCTTGGCCCTCCACCTAGGGGCCTCTGATCCCAGCAAGCTGCCCAGGGGCCTGCCTATCTCCCTGGACTTGCAGTAGAGTCCCCAGGGTGCCCCATGGCCCTCCACCTAGGGCTCTCTGACCCCAGCAAGCTACCCAGGGCTCCACATCTCTCCCTGGACTTGCAACAGAGGCCCCAGGGTGCCCCGTGACCCTCCACCTAGGGGCCTCTGACCCCAGCAAGCTACCCAGCAGTCCACATCTCTCCCTGGACTTGCAGTAGACACCCCTGGGTGCCCCCTGGCTTTCCACCTAGGGGCCTTTGACCCCAGCAAGCTACCCAGGGGTCCACCTCTCTCCATGGACTTATAGTAGAGGCCCCAGGGTGCCCCCTGGCCCTCCACCTAGGGGCCTCTGAGTCCAGCAAGCTACCCAGGGGTCCACATCTCTCCCTGGACTTGCAGTAGAGGCCCCAGGGTACCCAGTGGCCCTCCACCTAGGGGCCTCTGAACCCAGCAAGCTACCCAGGGATCCAGTTCCCTCCCTGGACTTGCAATAGAGGCCCCCGGGTGCCCCCTTGCCCTCCACCCAAGGGCTACTGACCCCAGCAAGCTACCCTGGGCTCCACATCTCTCCCTGGACTTGTAGTAGAGGCCCTAGGCTGCCCTCTGGTCCTCCACCTAGGGGCCTCTGACCCCAGCAAGCTAACCAGGGCTCCACCTCTCTCCCTGGACTTGCAGTAGAGGCCCCAGGGTGCCCATTGGCCCTCCACCTAGGGGCCTCTGACCCCAGCAAACTACCCAGGGGTCCACCTCTCTTCCTGGACTTGCAGTTGAGTCCCCAGGGTGCCCCATGGCCCTCCACCTAGGGCCCTCTGACCCCAGAAAGCTACCCAGGGGTCCACCTCTCTCCCTAGACTTGCAGACTAGGCCCCAGGGTGACCCTTGGCCCTCCACCTAGGGGCCTCTGATCCCAGCAAGCTGCCCAGGGGCCTGCCTATCTCCCTGGACTTGCAGTAGAGTCCCCAGGGTGCCCCATGGCCCTCCACCTAGGGCTCTCTGACCCCAGCAAGCTACCCAGGGCTCCACATCTCTCCCTGGACTTGCAACAGAGGCCCCAGGGTGCCCCGTGACCCTCCACCTAGGGGCCTCTGACCCCAGCAAGCTACCCAGCAGTCCACATCTCTCCCTGGACTTGCAGTAGACACCCCTGGGTGCCCCCTGGCTTTCCACCTAGGGGCCTTTGACCCCAGCAAGCTACCCAGGGGTCCACCTCTCTCCATGGACTTATAGTAGAGGCCCCAGGGTGCCCCCTGGCCCTCCACCTAGGGGCCTCTGAGTCCAGCAAGCTACCCAGGGGTCCACATCTCTCCCTGGACTTGCAGTAGAGGCCCCAGGGTACCCAGTGGCCCTCCACCTAGGGGCCTCTGAACCCAGCAAGCTACCCAGGGATCCAGTTCCCTCCCTGGACTTGCAATAGAGGCCCCCGGGTGCCCCCTTGCCCTCCACCCAAGGGCTACTGACCCCAGCAAGCTACCCTGGGCTCCACATCTCTCCCTGGACTTGTAGTAGAGGCCCTAGGCTGCCCTCTGGTCCTCCACCTAGGGGCCTCTGACCCCAGCAAGCTAACCAGGGCTCCACCTCTCTCCCTGGACTTGCAGTAGAGGCCCCAGGGTGCCCATTGGCCCTCCACCTAGGGGTCTCTGACCCCAGCAAGCTACCCAAGGGTCCGCCTCTGACCCCAGCAAGCTGCCCAGGGGCCTGCCTATCTCCCTGGACTTGCAGTAGAGTCCCCAAGGTGCCCCATGGCCCTCCACCTTGGGCCCTCTGACCCCAGCAAGCTACCTAGGGCTCCACTTCTCTCCCTGGATTTGCAGTAGAGGCCCCAGGGTGCCCCCTTGCCCTCCACCCAGGGGCTACTGACCCCAGCAAGCTACCCAGGGCTCCACCTCTCTCCCTGGACTTGCAGTAGAGGCCCCAGGGTACCCCGTGGCTCTCCACCTAGGGGCCTCTGACCCCAGCAAGCTACTCAGGTTTTCACATCTCTCCCTGGACTTGCAGTAGAGGCCCCAGGGTACCCTGTGGCCCTCCACGTAGGGGCCTCTGAACCCAGCAAGCTACCCAGGGGTCCAGCTTTCTCCCTGGACTTGCAATAGAGGCCCCAGGGTGCCCCCTTGCCCTCCACCCAGGGGCTACTGACCCCAGCAAGCTACCCAGGGCTGCACCTCTCTCCCTGGACTTGCAGTAGAGGCCCCAGGGTACCCCGTGGCTCTCCACCTAGGGGCCTCTGACCCCAGCAAGCTACTCAGGTTTTCACATCTCTCCCTGGACTTGCAGTAGAGGCCCCAGGGTACCCTGTGGCCCTCCACGTAGGGGCCTCTGAACCCAGCAAGCTACCCAGGGGTCCAGCTCTCTCCCTGGACTTGCAATAGAGGCCCCAGGGTGCCCCCTTGCCCTCCACCCAGGGGCTACTGACCCCAGCAAGCTACCCAGGGCTGCACCTCTCTCCCTGGACTTGCAGTAGAGGCCCCAGGGTGCCCCGTGGCCCTCCCCCTAGGGGCCTCTGACACCAGCAAGCTTCCCAGTGGTCCACCTCTCTCCCTAGACTTGCAGTAGAGGCCCCAGGGTGACCCTTGGCCCTCCACCTAGGGGCTTCTGACCCCAGCAAGCTACCCAGGGCTCCAACTCTCTCCCTGGACTTGCAGTATAGGCCTCAGGGTGCCCCCTGGTCCTCCACCTAGGGGCACCTGACCCAAGCAAGCTGCCCTGGGGTCCACCTCTCTCCCTGGACTTGCAATAGAGGCCCCAGGGTGCCCCTTGGCCCTCCACCTAGGGGCCTCTGACCCCAGAAAGCTACCCAGGGGTCCACCTCTCTCTCTAGACTTGCAGACTAGGCCCCAGGGTGACCCTTGGCCCTCCACCCAGGGGCCTCTGACCCCAGCAAGCTGCCCAGGGGCCTGCCTATCTCCCTGGACTTGCAGTAGAGTCCCCAGGGTGCCCCTTGGCCCTCCACCTAGGGCCCTCTGACCCCAGCAAGCTACCCAGTGGTCCACATCTCTCCCTGGACTTGCAACAGAGGCCCCAGGGTGCCCCGTGACCCTCCACCTAGGGGCCTCTGAGTCCAGCAAGCTACCCAGGGGTCCACATCTCTCCCTGGACTTGCAGTAGAGGCCCCAGGGTACCCAGTGGCCCTCCACCTAGGGGCCTCTGAACCCAGCAAGCTACCCAGGGGTCCAGATCTCTCCCTGGACTTGCAATAGAGGCCCCAGGGTGCCCCCTTGCCCTCCACCCAAGGGCTACTGACCCCAGGAAGCTACCCTGGGCTCCACCTATCTCCCTGGAATTTTAGTAGAGGCCCTAGGCTGCCCTCTGGTCCTCCACCTAGGGGCCTCTGACCCCAGCAAGCTAACCAGGGCTCCACCTCTTTCCCTGGACTTGCAGTAGAGGCCCCAGGGTGCCCATTGGCCCTCCACCTAGGGGTCTCTGACCCCAGCAATCTACCCAAGGGTCCGCCTCTGACCCCAGCAAGCTGCCCAGGGGCCTGCCTATCTCCCTGGACTTGCAGTAGAGTCCCCAGGGTGCCCCATGGCCCTCCACGTAGGGCTCTGTGACCCCAGCAAGCTACCCAGGGGTCCACATTTCTCCCTGGACTTGCAGTAGACGCCCCTGGGTGCCCACTGGCCCTCCACCTAGGGGCCTTTGACCCCAGCAAGCTACCCAGGGGTCCACCTCTCTCCATGGACTTATAATAGAGGCCCCAGGGTGCCCCCTGGCCCTCCACCTAGGGGCCTTTGAGTCCAGCAAGCTACCCAGGGGTCCACATCTCTCCCTGGACTTGCAGTAGAGGCCCCAGGGTACCCCGTGGCCCTCCACCTAGGGGCCTCTGAACCCAGCAAGCTACCCAGGGGTCCAGCTCTCTCCCTGGACTTGCAATAGAGGCCCCAGGGTGCCCCCTTGCCCTCCACCCAGGGGCTACTGACCCCAGCAAGCTACACAGGGCTCCACTTCTCTCCCTGGACTTGTAGTAGAGGCCCTGGGCTGCCCTCTGGCCCTCCACCTAGGGGCCATTGACCCCAGCAAGCTACCCAGGGCTCCACCTCTCTCGCTGGACTTGCAGTAAAGGCCCCAGGGTGCCCATTGGCCCTCCACCTAGGGGCCTCTGACCCCAGCAAACTACCCAGGGGTCCACCTCTCTTCCTGGACTTGCAGTTGAGTCCCCAGGGTGCCCCATGGCCCTCCACCTAGGGCCCTCTGACCCCAGCAAGCTACCTAGGGCTCCACTTCTCTCCCTGGACTTGCAGTAGAGGCCCCAGGGTGCCCCCTTGCCCTCCACCCAGGGGCTACTGACCCCAGCAAGCTACCCAGGGCTGCACCTCTCTCCCTGGACTTGCAGTAGAGGCCCCAGGGTACCCCGTAGCCCTCCACCTAGGGGCCTCTGACTCCAGCTAGCTACTCAGGGGTCCACATCTCTCCCTGGACTTGCAGTAGAAGCCCCAGGGTACCCCGTGGCCCTCCACCCAGGGGCTACTGACCCCAGCAAGCTACACAGGGCTCCACTTCTCTCCCTGGACTTGTAGTAGAGGCCCTGGGCTGCCCTCTGGCCCTCCACCTAGGGGCCTCTGACCCCAGCAAGCTACCCAGGGCTCCACCTCTCTCCCTGGACTTGCAGTAGAGGCCCCAGGGTGCCCCATGGCCCTCCACCTAGGGGCCTCTGACCCCAGCAAGCTACCCAGGGGTCCACCTCTCTCCCTGGACTTATAGGCGAGGCCCCAGGGTGCCCCCTGGCCCTCCACCTAGGGGCCTCTGACCCCAGCAAACTACCCAGGGGTCCACCTCTCTTCCTGGACTTGCAGTAGAGTCCCCAGGGTGCGCCATGGCCCTCCACCTAGGGCCCTCTGACCCCAGCAAGCTACCCTGGGCTCCACCTCTCTCCCTGGACTTGTAGTGGAGGCCCTAGGCTGCCCTCTGGTCCTCCACCTAGGGGCCTCTGACCCCAGCAAGCTAACCAGGGCTCCACCTCTCTCCCTGGACTTGCAGTAGAGGCCCCAGGGTGCCCATTGGTCCTCCACCTAGGGGTCTCTGACCCCAGCCAGCTACCCAAGGGTCCGCCTCTGACCCCAGCAAGCTGCCCAGGGGCCTGACTATCTCCCTGGACTTGCAGTAGAGTCCCCAGGGTGACCCATGGCCCTCCACCTAGGGGCCTCTGACCCAAGCAAGCTACCCAGGGGTCCACATCTCTCCCTGGACTTGCAACAGAGGCCCCAGGGTGCCCCGTGACCCTCCACCTAGGGGCCTCTGACCCCAGCAAGCTACCCAGGAGTCCACATCTTTCCCTGGACTTGCAGTAGACACCCTTGGGTGCCCCCTGGCCCTCCACCTAGGGGCCTTTGACCCCAGCAAGCTACCCAGGGGTCCACCTCTCTCCATGGACTTTTAGTAGAGGCCCAAGGGTGCCCCCTGGCCCTCCACCTAGGGGCCTCCGAGTCCAGAAAGCTACCCAGGGGTCCACATATCTCCCTGGACTTGCAGTAGAGGCCCCAGGGTACCCCGTGGCCCTCCACCTAGGGGCCTCTGAACCCAGCAAGCTACCCAGGGGTCCAGTTCTCTCCCTGGACTTGTAGTAGAGGCCCTAGGCTGCCCTCTGGCCCTCCACCTAGGGGCCTTTGACCCCAGCAAGCTACCCAGGGCTCCACCTCTCTCCCTGGACTTATAGGCGAGGCCCCAGGGTGCCCCCTTGCCCTCCACCCAAGGGCTACTGACCCCAGCAAGCTACCCTGGGCTCCACCTCTTTCCCTGGACTTGTAGTAGAGGCCCTAGGCTGCCCTCTGGCCCTCCACCTAGGGGCCTTTGACCCCAGCAAGCTACCCAGGGCTCCACCTCTCTCCCTGGACTTATAGGCGAGGCCCCAGGGTGCCCTCCGGCCCTCCACCTAGGGGACTCTGACCCCAGCAAACTACCCAGCGGTCCACCTCTCTTCCTGGACTTGCAGTAGAGTCCCCAGGGTGCCCCATGGCCCTCCACCTAGGGCCCTCTGACCCCAGCAAGCTAAACGGGGCTCCAACTCTCTCCCTGGACTTGCAGTATAGGCCCCAGGGTGCCCCCTGGTCCTCCACCTAGGGGTCTCTGACCCTAGCAAACTACACAGGGGTCCACCTCTCTCCTAGGACTTGCAGTAGAGGCCCCAGGGTGCCCCATGGCCCTCCACCTAGGGACCTCTGACCACAGCAAGCTACAGAGGGGTCCACTTCTCTCCCTGGACTTGCAGTAGAGGCCCCAGGGTGCCCCATGGCCCTCCCCCTAGGGGCCTCTGACACCAATAAGCTTCCCAGTGGTCCACCTCTCTCCCTAGACTTGCAGTAGAGGCCCCAGGGTGCCCCATGGCCCTCCACCTAGGGCCCTCTGACCCCAGCAAGCTACCCAGGGGTCCACCTCTCTCCATGGACTTATAGTAGAGGCCCAATGGTGCCCCCTGGCCCTCCACCTAGGGGCCTCAGAGTCCAGAAAGCTACCCAGGGGTCCACATATCTCCCTGGACTTGCAGTAGAGGCCCCAGGGTACCCAGTGGCCCTCCACCTAGGGGCCTCTGAACCCAGCAAGCTACCCAGGGGTCCAGCTCTCTCCCTGGACTTGCAGTAGAGGCCCCAGGGTGCCCCCTTGCCCTCCACCCAAGGGCTACTGACCCCAGCAAGCTACCCTGGGCTCCACATCTCTCCCTGGACTTGTAGTAGAGGCCCTAGGCTGCCCTCTGGTCCTCCACCTAGGGCCCTCTGACCCCAGCAAGCTACCTAGGGCTCCACTTCTCTCCCTGGACTTGCAGTAGAGGCCCCAGGGTGCCCCCTTGCCCTCCACCCAGGGGCTACTGACCCCAGCAATCTACCCAGGGCTGCACCTCTCTCCCTGGACTTGCAGTAGAGGCCCCAGGGTACCCCGTGGCCCTCCACCCAGGGGCTACTGACCCCAGCAAGCTACCCAGGGCTCCACTTCTCTCCCTGGACTTGCAGTAGAGGCCCCAGGGTACCCCGTGGCCCTCCACCTAGGGGCCTCTGACCCCAGCAAGCTACTCAGGGGTCCACATCTCTCCCTGGACTTGCAGTATAGGCCCCAGGGTACCCCGTGGCCCTCCACCTAGGGGCCTCTGAACCCAGCAAGCTACCCAGGGGTGCAGCTCTCTCCCTGGACTTGCAATAGAGGCCCCAGGGTGCCCCCTTGCCCTCCACCCAGGGGCCACTGACCCCAGCAAGCTACACAGGGCTCCACTTCTCTCCCTGGACTTGTAGTAGAGGCCCTGGGCTGCCCTCTGGCCCTCCACCTAGGGGCCTCTGACCCCAGCAAGCTACCCAGGGCTCCACCTCCCTCCCTGGACTTGCAGTAGAGGCCCCAGGCTGCCCTTTGGCCCTCCACCTAGGGGCCTCTGACCCCAGCAAGCTACCCAGGGGTCCACCTCTCTCCCTGGACTTGCAGTATAGGCCCCAGAATGCCCCCTTGCCCTCAACCCAGGGGCTACTGACCCCAGCAAGCTACCCAGGGCTCCACCTCTCTCCCTGAACTTGCAGTAGAGGCCCCAGGGTACCCCGTGGCCCTCCACCTAGGGGCCTCTGACCCCAGCAAGCTACCCAGGGGCCTACCTTATTCCCTGGACTTGCAGTAGAGTCCCCAGGGTGCCCCATGGCCCTCCACCTAGGGCCCTCTGACCCCAGCAAGCTACCCAGTGCTCCAACTCTCTCCCTGGACTTGCAGTATAGGCCCCAGGGTGCCCCCTGGTCCTCCACCTAGGGGCCCCTGACCCAAGCAAGCTACCCAGGGCTCCACCTCTCTCCCTGGACTTGCAGTAGAGGCCCCAGGGTGCCCATTTGCCCTCCACCTAGGGGTCTCTGACCCCAGCAAGCTACCCAGGGGTCCACCTCTCTCCCTGGACTTGCAATAGAGGCCCCAGGGTGCCCCGTGAACCTCCACCTAGGGGCCTCTGACCCCAGCAAGCTACCCAGGGGTCCACATCTCTCCCTTGTCTTGCAGTAGACGCCGCTGGGTGCCCCCTGGCCCTCCACCTAGGTGCCTCTGACCCCAGCAAGCTACCCAGGGGTCCACCTCTCTCCCTGGACTTTTAGTAGAGGCCCCAGGGTGCCCCTGGCCCTCCACCTAGGGGCCTCTGACCCCAGCAAACTACCCTGGAGTCCACCTCTCTTCCTGGACTTGCAGTAGAGGCCCCAGGGTGCCACTTGGCCCTCCATCTAGGGGCCTCTGACCCCAGCAAGCTACAGAGGGGTCCACCTCTCTCCCTGGACATGCAGTTGAGGCCCCAGGGTGTTCGTGGCCCTCCACCTAGGGGCCTCTGACCCCAGCAAGCTACCCAGGGGTCCACATCTCTCCTTGGACTTGCAGTGGAGGCCCCTGGGTGCCCCCTGGCCCTCCACCTAGGGGCCTCTGAACCTAGCAAGCTACCCGGGGGTCCAGCTCTTTCCCTGGACTTGCAATAGAGGCCCCAGGGTGCCCCCTTGCCCTCCACCCAGGGGCTACTGACCCCAGCAAGCTACTCAGGGCTCCACCTCTCTCCCTGGACTTGTAGTAGAGGCCCTAGGCTGCCCTCTGGCCCTCCACCAAGGGCCCTCTGACCCCAGCTAGCTACCCAGGGCTCCATCTCTCTCCCTGGACTTGCAGTAGAGGCCCCAGGGTGCCCCTTGGCCCTCCACCTAGGGGCCTCTGACCCCATTAAGCTACCCAGGGTCCTACCTATCTCCCTGTACTTACAATAGAGTCCCCAGGGTGCCCCATGGCCCTCCACCTAGGGCCCTCTGACCCCAGCAAGCTACCCAGGGCTCCATCTCTCTCCCTGGACTTGCAGTATAGGCCTCAGGGTGCCCCCTGGTCCTCCACCTAGGGGCCCCTGACCCAAGCAAGCTGCCCAGGGGTCCACATCTCTCCCTGGACTTGCAGTAGACACCCCTGGGTGCCCACTGGCCCTCCACCTAGGGGCCTTGACCCCAGAAAGCTGCCCAGGGGTCCACCTCTCTCCATAGACTTATAGTAGAGGCCCCAGGGTACCCCGTGGCCCTTCACCTAGGGGCCTCTGAACCCAGCAAGCTACCCAGGGGTCCAGCTCTCTCCCTGGACTTGCAATAGAGGCCCCAGGGTGCCCCCTTGCCCTCCACCCAAGGGCTACTGACCCCGGCAAGCTACCCTGGGCTCCACCTCTCTCCCTGGACTTGTAGTAGAGGCCCTAGGCTGCCCTCTGGCCCTCCACCTAGGGGCCTTTGACCCCAGCAAGCTACCCAGGGCTCCACCTCTCTCCCTGGACTTGCAGTAGAGGCCCCAGGGTGCCCATTGGCCCTCCACCTAGGGGCATCTGAACCCAGCAGGCTACCCAGGGGTCCACCTCTCTCCCTGGACTTGCAGTATAGGACCCAGGGTGCCCCCTGGCCCTCCACCTAGGGGCATCTGACCCCAGCAAGCTACCCAGGGGTCCACCTCTCTCCCTGGACTTGCTGTATTGGCCACAGGGTGCCCCCTTGCCCTCCACCTAGGGGCCTCTGACCCCAGCAAGCTACCCAGGGCTCCACTTCTCTCCCTGGACTTGCAGTAGAGGCCCCAGGGTGCCCCATTGCCCTCCACCCAGGGGCTACTGACCCCAGCAAGCTACCCAGGGGTCCACCTCTCTCCCTGGACTTGCAGTATAGGACCCATGGTGCCCCCTGGCCCTCCACCTAGGGGCATCTGACCCCAGCAAGCTACCCAGGGCTCCAACTCTCTCCCTGGACTTGCAGTATAGGCCCCTGGGTGCCCCATGGCCCTCCACCTAGGGGCCTCTGACCCCAGCAAGCTACAGAGGGGTCCACCTCTCTCCCTGGACTTGCAGTATAGGCCCCTGGGTGCCCCGTGGCCCTCCCCCATGGGGCGTCTGACACCAGCAAGCTTCCCAGTGGTCCACCTCTCTCCCTGGACTTGCAGTAGAGTCCCCAGGGTGCCCCATGGCCCTCCACCCAGGGGCCCCTGACCCAAGCAAGCTGCCCAGGGGTCCACCTCTGTCCCAGGACTTGCAATAGAGGCCCCAGGGTGCCCCTTGGCCCTCCCCCTAGGAGCCTCTGACCCCAGAAAGCTACCCAGGGGTCCACCTCTCTCCCTAGACTTGCACACTAGCCCCAGGGTGACCCTTGGCCCTCCACGTAGGGCCGTCTGACCCCAGCAAGCTGCCCAGGGGCCTGCCTATCTCCCTGGACTTGCAGTAGTGTCCCCAGGGTGCCCCATGGTCCTCCACCTAGGGCTCTCTGACCCCAGCAAGCTACCCAGGGGTCCACATCTCTCCCTGGACTTGCAACAGAGGCCCCAGGGTGCCCCGTGACCCTCCAACTAGGGGCCTCTGACCCCAGCAAGCTACCCAGAGGTCCACCTCTCTCCTTGGACTTGCAGTATAGGCCCCAGGGTGCCCCCTGGCCCTCCACCTAGGTGCATCTGACCCCAGCAAGCTACCTAGGGGTCCACCTCTCTCCCTGGACTTGCAGTATAGGCCCCAGGGTGCCTACTGGCCCTCCACCTTGGGGCCTTTGACCCTAGCAAACTACCCAGGGGTCCACCTCTCTCCCTGGACTTGCTGTAGAGGCCCCAGGGTGACCCTTGGCCCTCCACCTAGGGGCCTCTTACCCCAGCAAGCTGCCCTGGGGCCTGCCTATGTCCCTGGACTTGCAGTAGAGTCCCCAGGGTGCCACATGGCCCTCCACATAGGGCCCTCCGACACCAGCAAGCTACCCATTGGTCCACCTCTCTCCCTGGACTTGCAGTATAGGCCACAGGGTGCCCCCTTGCCTTCCACCTAGGGGCCTCTGACCCCAGAAGCTATCCAGGGCTCTACTTCTCTCCCTGGACTTGCAGTAGAGGCCCCAGGGTACCCCGTGGCCCTCCACCTAGGGGCCTCTGAGTCCAGCAAGCTACCCAGGGGTCCACATCTCTCCCTGGACTTGCAGTAGACGCTGCTGGGTGCCCCCTGGCCCTCCATCTAGGGGCCTCTGACCCCAGCAAGCTACCCAGGGGTCCAGCTCTCTCCCTGGACTTGCAGTATAGGCCCCAGGGTGCCCTCTGGCCCTCCACCTAGGGGCCTCTGACCCTAGAAAACTACCCAGGGGTCCACCTCTCTCCCTGGACTTGCAATAGAGGCCCCAGGGTGCCCCCTTGCCCTCCACCCAGGGGCTACTGACCCCAGCAAGCTATCCAGGGCTCCACCTCTCTCCCTGAACTTGCAGTAGAGGCCCCAGGGTACCCCGTGGCCCTCCACCTAGGGGCCTCAGACCCCAGCAAGCTACCCAGGGGCCTACCTTATTCCCTGGACTTGCAGTAGAGTCCCCAGGGTGCCCCATGGCCTTCCACCTAGGGCCCTTTGACCCCAGCAAGCTACCCAGTGCTCCAACTCTCTCCCTGGACTTGCAGTATAGGCCCCAGGGTGCCCCTGGTCCTCCACCTAGGGGCCCCTGACCCAAGCAAGCTGCCCAGGTGTCCACCTCTCTCCCTGGACTTGCAATAGAGGCCCCAGGGTGCCCCGTGAACCTCCACCTAGGGGCCTCTGACACCAGCAAGCTACCCAGGGCTCCACCTCTCTCCCTGGACTTGTAGTAGAGGCCCTAGGCTGTCCTCTGGCCCTCCACCTAGGGGTCTCTGACCCCAGCAAGCTACCCAGGGCTCCACCTCTCTCCCTGGACTTGCAGTAGAGGCCCCAGGGTGCCCATTTGCCCTCCACCTAGGGGTCTCTGACCCCAGCAAGCTACCGAGGGGTCCACCTCTCTCCCTGGACTTGCAATAGAGGCCCCAGGGTGCCCCGTGAACCTCCACCTAGGGGCCTCTGACCCCAGCAAGCTACCCAGGGGTCCACATCTCTCCCTTGTCTTGCAGTAGACGCCGCTGGGTGCCCCCTGGCCCTCCACCTAGGTGCCTCTGACCCCAGCAAGCTACCCAGGGGTCCAGCTCTCTCCCTGGACTTTTAGTAGAGGCCCCAGGGTGCCCCTGGTCCTCCACCTAGGGGCCTCTGACCCCAGCAAACTACCCTGGAGTCCACCTCTCTTCCTGGACTTGCAGTAGAGGCCCCAGGGTGCCCCATGGCCCTCCACCTAGGGCCCTCTGACCCCAGCAAGCTACCCAGTGCTCCAACTCTCTCCCTGGACTTGCAGTATAGGCCCCAGGGTGCCCCCTGGTCCTCCACCTAGGGGCCCCTGACCCAAGCAAGCTACCCAGGGCTCCACCTCTCTCCCTGGACTTGCAGTAGAGGCCCCAGGGTGCCCATTTGCCCTCCACCTAGGGGTCTCTGACCCCAGCAAGCTACCCAGGGGTCCACCTCTCTCCCTGGACTTGCAATAGAGGCCCCAGGGTGCCCCGTGAACCTCCACCTAGGGGCCTCTGACCCCAGCAAGCTACCCAGGGGTCCACATCTCTCCCTTGTCTTGCAGTAGACGCCGCTGGGTGCCCCCTGGCCCTCCACCTAGGTGCCTCTGACCCCAGCAAGCTACCCAGGGGTCCACCTCTCTCCCTGGACTTTTAGTAGAGGCCCCAGGGTGCCCCTGGCCCTCCACCTAGGGGCCTCTGACCCCAGCAAACTACCCTGGAGTCCACCTCTCTTCCTGGACTTGCAGTAGAGGCCCCAGGGTGCCACTTGGCCCTCCATCTAGGGGCCTCTGACCCCAGCAAGCTACAGAGGGGTCCACCTCTCTCCCTGGACATGCAGTTGAGGCCCCAGGGTGCCCCGTGGCCCTCCACCTAGGGGCCTCTGACCCCAGCAAGCTACCCAGGGGTCCACATCTCTCCTTGGACTTGCAGTGGAGGCCCCTGGGTGCCCCCTGGCCCTCCACCTAGGGGCCTCTGAACCTAGCAAGCTACCCGGGGGTCCAGCTCTTTCCCTGGACTTGCAATAGAGGCCCCAGGGTGCCCCCTTGCCCTCCACCCAGGGGCTACTGACCCCAGCAAGCTACTCAGGGCTCCACCTCTCTCCCTGGACTTGTAGTAGAGGCCCTAGGCTGCCCTCTGGCCCTCCACCAAGGGCCCTCTGACCCCAGCTAGCTACCCAGGGCTCCATCTCTCTCCCTGGACTTGCAGTAGAGGCCCCAGGGTGCCCCTTGGCCCTCCACCTAGGGGCCTCTGACCCCATTAAGCTACCCAGGGTCCTACCTATCTCCCTGTACTTACAATAGAGTCCCCAGGGTGCCCCATGGCCCTCCACCTAGGGCCCTCTGACCCCAGCAAGCTACCCAGGGCTCCATCTCTCTCCCTGGACTTGCAGTATAGGCCTCAGGGTGCCCCCTGGTCCTCCACCTAGGGGCCCCTGACCCAAGCAAGCTGCCCAGGGGTCCACATCTCTCCCTGGACTTGCAGTAGACACCCCTGGGTGCCCACTGGCCCTCCACCTAGGGGCCTTGACCCCAGAAAGCTGCCCAGGGGTCCACCTCTCTCCATAGACTTATAGTAGAGGCCCCAGGGTACCCCGTGGCCCTTCACCTAGCGGCCTCTGAACCCAGCAAGCTACCCAGGGGTCCAGCTCTCTCCCTGGACTTGCAATAGAGGCCCCAGGGTGCCCCCTTGCCCTCCACCCAAGGGCTACTGACCCCGGCAAGCTACCCTGGGCTCCACCTCTCTCCCTGGACTTGTAGTAGAGGCCCTAGGCTGCCCTCTGGCCCTCCACCTAGGGGCCTTTGACCCCAGCAAGCTACCCAGGGCTCCACCTCTCTCCCTGGACTTGCAGTAGAGGCCCCAGGGTGCCCATTGGCCCTCCACCTAGGGGCATCTGAACCCAGCAGGCTACCCAGGGGTCCACCTCTCTCCCTGGACTTGCAGTATAGGACCCAGGGTGCCCCCTGGCCCTCCACCTAGGGGCATCTGACCCCAGCAAGCTACCCAGGGGTCCACCTCTCTCCCTGGACTTGCTGTATTGGCCACAGGGTGCCCCCTTGCCCTCCACCTAGGGGCCTCTGACCCCAGCAAGCTACCCAGGGCTCCACTTCTCTCCCTGGACTTGCAGTAGAGGCCCCAGGGTGCCCCATTGCCCTCCACCCAGGGGCTACTGACCCCAGCAAGCTACCCAGGGGTCCACCTCTCTCCCTGGACTTGCAGTATAGGACCCATGGTGCCCCCTGGCCCTCCACCTAGGGGCATCTGACCCCAGCAAGCTACCCAGGGCTCCAACTCTCTCCCTGGACTTGCAGTATAGGCCCCTGGGTGCCCCATGGCCCTCCACCTAGGGGCCTCTGACCCCAGCAAGCTACAGAGGGGTCCACCTCTCTCCCTGGACTTGCAGTATAGGCCCCTGGGTGCCCCGTGGCCCTCCCCCATGGGGCGTCTGACACCAGCAAGCTTCCCAGTGGTCCACCTCTCTCCCTGGACTTGCAGTAGAGTCCCCAGGGTGCCCCATGGCCCTCCACCCAGGGGCCCCTGACCCAAGCAAGCTGCCCAGGGGTCCACCTCTGTCCCAGGACTTGCAATAGAGGCCCCAGGGTGCCCCTTGGCCCTCCCCCTAGGAGCCTCTGACCCCAGAAAGCTACCCAGGGGTCCACCTCTCTCCCTAGACTTGCACACTAGCCCCAGGGTGACCCTTGGCCCTCCACGTAGGGCCGTCTGACCCCAGCAAGCTGCCCAGGGGCCTGCCTATCTCCCTGGACTTGCAGTAGTGTCCCCAGGGTGCCCCATGGTCCTCCACCTAGGGCTCTCTGACCCCAGCAAGCTACCCAGGGGTCCACATCTCTCCCTGGACTTGCAACAGAGGCCCCAGGGTGCCCCGTGACCCTCCAACTAGGGGCCTCTGACCCCAGCAAGCTACCCAGAGGTCCACCTCTCTCCTTGGACTTGCAGTATAGGCCCCAGGGTGCCCCCTGGCCCTCCACCTAGGTGCATCTGACCCCAGCAAGCTACCTAGGGGTCCACCTCTCTCCCTGGACTTGCAGTATAGGCCCCAGGGTGCCTACTGGCCCTCCACCTTGGGGCCTTTGACCCTAGCAAACTACCCAGGGGTCCACCTCTCTCCCTGGACTTGCTGTAGAGGCCCCAGGGTGACCCTTGGCCCTCCACCTAGGGGCCTCTTACCCCAGCAAGCTGCCCTGGGGCCTGCCTATGTCCCTGGACTTGCAGTAGAGTCCCCAGGGTGCCACATGGCCCTCCACATAGGGCCCTCTGACACCAGCAAGCTACCCATTGGTCCACCTCTCTCCCTGGACTTGCAGTATAGGCCACAGGGTGCCCCCTTGCCTTCCACCTAGGGGCCTCTGACCCCAGATGCTATCCAGGGCTCTACTTCTCTCCCTGGACTTGCAGTAGAGGCCCCAGGGTACCCCGTGGCCCTCCACCTAGGGGCCTCTGAGTCCAGCAAGCTACCCAGGGGTCCACATCTCTCCCTGGACTTGCAGTAGACGCTGCTGGGTGCCCCCTGGCCCTCCATCTAGGGGCCTCTGACCCCAGCAAGCTACCCAGGGGTCCAGCTCTCTCCCTGGACTTGCAGTATAGGCCCCAGGGTGCCCTCTGGCCCTCCACCTAGGGGCCTCTGACCCTAGAAAACTACCCAGGGGTCCACCTCTCTCCCTGGACTTGCAATAGAGGCCCCAGGGTGCCCCCTTGCCCTCCACCCAGGGGCTACTGACCCCAGCAAGCTATCCAGGGCTCCACCTCTCTCCCTGAACTTGCAGTAGAGGCCCCAGGGTACCCCGTGGCCCTCCACCTAGGGGCCTCAGACCCCAGCAAGCTACCCAGGGGCCTACCTTATTCCCTGGACTTGCAGTAGAGTCCCCAGGGTGCCCCATGGCCTTCCACCTAGGGCCCTTTGACCCCAGCAAGCTACCCAGTGCTCCAACTCTCTCCCTGGACTTGCAGTATAGGCCCCAGGGTGCCCCTGGTCCTCCACCTAGGGGCCCCTGACCCAAGCAAGCTGCCCAGGTGTCCACCTCTCTCCCTGGACTTGCAATAGAGGCCCCAGGGTGCCCCGTGAACCTCCACCTAGGGGCCTCTGACACCAGCAAGCTACCCAGGGCTCCACCTCTCTCCCTGGACTTGTAGTAGAGGCCCTAGGCTGTCCTCTGGCCCTCCACCTAGGGGTCTCTGACCCCAGCAAGCTACCCAGGGCTCCACCTCTCTCCCTGGACTTGCAGTAGAGGCCCCAGGGTGCCCATTTGCCCTCCACCTAGGGGTCTCTGACCCCAGCAAGCTACCGAGGGGTCCACCTCTCTCCCTGGACTTGCAATAGAGGCCCCAGGGTGCCCCGTGAACCTCCACCTAGGGGCCTCTGACCCCAGCAAGCTACCCAGGGGTCCACATCTCTCCCTTGTCTTGCAGTAGACGCCGCTGGGTGCCCCCTGGCCCTCCACCTAGGTGCCTCTGACCCCAGCAAGCTACCCAGGGGTCCAGCTCTCTCCCTGGACTTTTAGTAGAGGCCCCAGGGTGCCCCTGGTCCTCCACCTAGGGGCCTCTGACCCCAGCAAACTACCCTGGAGTCCACCTCTCTTCCTGGACTTGCAGTAGAGGCCCCAGGGTGCCACTTGGCCCTCCATCTAGGGGCCTTTGACCCCAGCAAGCTACCCAGGGGTCCACATCTCTCCTTGGACTTGCAGTGGAGGCCCCTGGGTGCCCTCTGGCCCTCCACCTAGGGGCCTCTGAACCTAGCAAGCTACCCGGGGGTCCAGCTCTCTCCCTGGACTTGCAATAGAGGCCCCAGGGTGCCCCCTTGCCCTCCACCTAGGGGCATCTGACCCCAGCAAGCTACCCAGGGGTCCACCTCTCTCCCTGGACTTGCAGTATCGGACCCAGGGTGCCCCCTGGCCCTCCACCTAGGGGCATCTGACACCAGCAAGCTACCCAAGGGTCCACCTATCTCCCTGGACTTACAGTATAGGCCCCAGGGTGCCCTCTGGCCCTTCACCTAGGGGCTTCTGACCCCAGCAAGCTGCCCAGGGGCCTGCCTATCTCCCTGGACTTGCAGTAGAGTCCCCAGGGTGCCCCATGGCCCTCCACGTAGGGCCCTCTGACCCCAGCAAGCTACCCAGGGGTCCACCTCTCTCCCTGGACTTGCAGTATAGGCCCCAGGGTGCCCCCTGGTCCTCCACCTAGGGGCCTCTGACCCTAGCAAACTACACAGGGGTCCACCTCTCTCCCTGGACTTGCAGTAGAGGCCCCAGGGTTCCCCATGGCCCTCCACCTAGGGACCTCTGACACCAGCAAGCTTCCCAGTGGTCCACCTCTCTCCCTAGACTTGCAGTATAGGCCCCAGGGTGCCCCATGGCCCTCCCCCTAGGGGCCTCTGACACCAGCAAGCTTCCCAGTGGTCCACCTCTCTCCCTAGACTTGCAGTAGAGGCCCCAGGGTGCCCCATGGCCCTCCACCTAGGGCCCTCTGACCCCAGCAAGCTACCCAGGGCTCCAACTCTCTCCCTGGACTTGCAGTATAGGCCTCAGGGTGCCCCCTGGTCCTCCACCTAGGGGCCCCTGACTCAAGCAAGCTGCCCAGGGGTCCACCTCTCTCCCTGGACTTGCAATAGAGGCCCCAGCGTGCCCCTTGGCCCTCCACCTAAGGGTCTCTGACCCCACAAAGCTACCCAGGGGTCCACCTCTCTCCCTAGACTTGCAGACTAGGCCCCAGGGTGACCCTTGGCCCTCCACCTAGGGGCCTCTGACCCCAGCAAGCTGCCCAGGGGCCTGCCTATCTCCCTGGACTTGCAGTAGAGTCCCCAGGGTGCCCCATGGCCCTCCACCTACGGCCCTCTGACCCCAGCAAGCTACCCAGGGGTCCACATCTCTCCCTGGACTTGCAACAAAGGCCCCAGGGTGCCCCGTGACCCTCCATCTAGGGGCCTCTGACCCCAGCAAGTTACCCAGGAGTCCACATCTCTCCCTGGACTTGCAGTAGACACCCCTGGGTGCCACCTGGCCCTCCACCTAGGGGCCTTTGACCCCAGCAAGCTACCCAGGGGTCCACCTCTCTCCATGGACTTATAGTAGAGGCCCCAGGGTGCCCCCTGGCCCTCCACCTGGGGGCCTCTGACCCCAGCAAGCTACCCAGGGTCCTACCTATCTCCCTGGACTTGCAGTAGAGGCCCCAGGGTACCCAGTGGCCCTCCACCTAGGGGCCTCTGAACCCAGCAAGCTACCCAGGGGTCCAGCTTTCTCCCTGGACTTGCAATAGAGGCCGCAGGGTGCCCCCTTGCCCTCCACCCAAGGGCTACTGACCCCAGCAAGCTACCCTGGGCTCCACATCTCTCCCTGGACTTGTAGTAGAGGCCCTAGGCTGCCCTCTGGTCCTCCACCTAGGGGCCTCTGACCCCAGCAAGCTAACCAGGGCTCCACCTCTCTCCCTGGACTTGCAGTAGAGGCCCCAGGGTGCCCATTGGCCCTCCACCTAGGGGTCTCTGACCCCAGCAAGCTACCCAAGGGTCCGCCTCTGACCCCAGCAAGCTGCCCAGGGGCCTGCCTATCTCCCTGGACTTGCAGTAGAGTCCCCAGGGTGCCCCATGGCCCTCCACATAGGGCCCTCTGACCCCAGCAAGCTACCTAGGGCTTCAATTCTCTCCCTGGACTTGCAGTAGAGGCCCCAGGGTACCCCGTGGCCCTCCACCTAGGGGCCCCTGACCCCAGCAAGCTACTCAGGGGTCCACATCTCTCCCTGGACTTGCCGTAGAGGCCCCAGGGTACCCCGTGGCCCTCCACCTAGGGGCCTCTGAACCCAGCAAGCTACCCAGGGGTCCAGCTCTCTCCCTGGACTTGCAATAGAGGCCCCAGGGTGCCCCCTTGCCCTCCACCCAGGGGCTACTGACCCCAGCAAGCTACACGGGGCTCCACTTCTCTCCCTGGACTTGTAGTAGAGGCCCTGGGCTGCCCTCTGGCCCTCCACCTAGGGGCCTCTGACCCCAGCAAGCTACCCAGGGCTCCACCTCTCTCGCTGGACTTGCAGTAGAGGCCCCAGGGTGCCCATTGGCCCTCCACCTAGGGGCCTCTGACCCCAGCAAACTACTCAGGGGTCCACCTCTCTTCCTGGACTTGCATTAGAGTCCCCAGGGTGCCCCATGGCCCTCCACCTAGGGCCCTCTGACCCCAGCAAGCTACCTAGGGCTCCACTTCTCTCCCTGGACTTGCAGTAGAGGCCCCAGGGTGCCCCCTTGCCCTCCACCCAGGGGCTACTGACCCCAGCAAGCTACCCAGGGCTGCACCTCTCTCCCTGGACTTGCAGTAGAGGCCCCAGGGTACCCCGTAGCCCTCCACCTAGGGGCCTCTGACCCCAGCAAGCTACTCAGGGGTCCACATCTCTCCCTGGACTTGCAGTAGAAGCCCCAGGGTACCCCGTGGCCCTCCACCCAGGGGCTACTGACCCCAGCAAGCTACACAGGGCTCCACTTCTCTCCCTGGACTTATAGTAGAGGCCCTGGGCTGCCCTCTGGCCCTCCACCTAGGGGCCTCTGACCCCAGCAAGCTACCCAGGGCTCCACCTCTCTTCCTGGACTTGCAGTAGAGTCTACAGGGTGCCCCATGGCCCTCCACCCAGGGCCCTCTGACAACAGCAAGCTACCCAGGGCTCCAACTCTCTCCCTGGACTTGCAGTATAGGCCCCAGGGTGCCCCCTGGTCCTCCACCTAGGGGCCTCTGACCCTAGCAAACTACACAGGGGTCCACCTCTCTCCCTGGACTTTCTGTAGAGGCCCCAGGGTGCCCCATGACCCTCCACCTAGGGGCCTCTGACACCAGCAAGCTTCCCAGTGGTCCACATCTCTCCCTAGACTTGCAGTAGACACCCTTGGGTGCCCCCTGGCCCTCCACCTAGGGGCCTTTGACCCCAGCAAGCTACCCAGGGGTCCACCTCTCTCCATGGACTTATAGTAGAGGCCCCAGGGTGCCCCCTGGCCCTCCACCTAGGGGCCTCTGAGTCCAGCAAGCTACCCAGGGGTCCAGCTCTCTCCTTGGACTTGCAATAGAGGCCCCAGGGTGCCCCCTTGCCCTCCACCCAAGGGCTACTAACCCCAGCAAGCTACCCTGGGCTCCACCTCTCTCCCTGGACTTGTAGTAGAGGCCCTAGGCTGCCCTCTGGTCCTCCACCTAGGGGCCTCTGACCCCAGCAAGCTAACCAGGGCTCCACCTCTCTCCCTGGACTTGCAGTAGAGGCCCCAGGTTGCCCATTGGCCCTCCACCTAGGGGTTTCTGACCCCAGCAAGCTACCCAAGGGTTCGCCTCTGACCCCAGCAAGCTGCCCAGGGGCCTGCCTATCTCCCTGGACTTGCAGTAGAGTCCCCAGGGTGCCCCTCGGCCCTCCACGTAGGGCCCTCTGACCCCAGCAAGCTACCCAGGGGTCCACATCTCTCCCTGGACTTGCAGTAGACACCCCTGGGTGCCCACTGGCCCTCCACCTAGGGGCTTTTGACCCCAGAAAGCTACCCAGGGGTCCACCTCTCTCCATGGACTTATAGTAGAGGCCCCAGGGTGCCCCCTGGCCCTCCACCTAGGGGCCTCTGAGTCCAGCAAGCTACCCAGGGGTCCACATCTCTCCCTGGACTTGCAGTAGAGGCCCCAGGGTACCCCGTGGCCCTCCACCTAGGGGCCTCTGAACCCAGCAAGCTACCCAGGGGTCCAGCTCTCTCCCTGGACTTGCAATAGAGGCCCCAGGGTGCCCCCTTGCCCTCCACCCAAGGGCTACTGACCCCAGCAAGCTACCCTGGGCTCCACCTCTCTCCCTGGACTTGTAGTAGAGGCCCTAGGCTGCCCTCTGGCCCTCCACCTAGGGGCCTTTGACCCCAGCAAGCTACCCAGGGCTCCACCTCTCTCCCTGGACTTGCAGTAGAGGCCCCAGGATACCCATTGGCCCTCCACCTAGGGGCCTCTGACCCCAGCAAGCTACCCAGGGGTCTACCTCTCTCCCTGGACTTGCAGTATAGGCCCCAGGGTGCTCCCTGGCCCTCCACCTAGGGGCATCTGACCCCAGCAAGCTACCCAGGGGTTCACCTCTCTCCCTGGACTTGCAGTATCGGTCCCAGGGTGCCCCCTGGCACTCCACCTAGGGTTATCTGACACCAGCAAGCTACCCAAGGGTCCACCTATCTCCCTGGACTTGCAGTAGAGTCCCCAGGGTGCCCCATGGCCCTCCACGTAGGGCCCTCTGACCCCAGCAAGCTACCCAGGGGTCAACCTCTCTCCCTGGACTTGCAGTATAGGCCACAGGGTGCCCCTTGGCCCTCCACCTAGGGGCCTCTGACCCCAGAAAGCTACCCAGGGGTCCACCTCTCTCCCTAGACTTGCAGACTAGGCCCCAGGGTGACTCTTGGCCCTCCACCTAGGGGCCTCTGACCCCAGCTAGCTGCCCAGGGGCCTGCCTATTTCCCTGGACTTGCAGTAGAGTCCCCAGGGTGCCCCGTGACCCTGCACCTAGGGGCCTCTGACCCCAGCAAGCTACCCAGGGGTCCACATCTCTCCCTAGACTTGCAGTAGAGGCCCTTGGGTGCCCCCTGGCCCTCCACCTAGGGGCCTTTGACCCCAGCAAGCTACCCAGGGGTCCACCTCTCTCCATGGACTTATAGTAGAGGCCCCAGGGTGCCCCCTGGCCCTCCACCTAGGGGCCTCTGAGTCCAGCAAGCTACCCAGGGGTCCAGCTCTCTCCTTGGACTTGCAATAGAGGCCCCAGGGTGCCCCCTTGCTCTCCACCCAAGGGCTACTAACCCCAGCAAGCTACCCTGGGCTCCACCTCTCTCCCTGGACTTGTAGTAGAGGCCCTAGGCTGCCCTCTGGTCCTCCACCTAGGGGCCTCTGACCCCAGCAAGCTAACCAGGGCTCCACCTCTCTCCCTGGACTTGCAGTAGAGGCCCCAGGTTGCCCATTGGCCCTCCACCTAGGGGTTTCTGACCCCAGCAAGCTACCCAAGGGTTCGCCTCTGACCCCAGCAAGCTGCCCAGGGGCCTGCCTATCTCCCTGGACTTGCAGTAGAGTCCCCAGGGTGCCCCTCGGCCCTCCATGTAGGGCCCTCTGACCCCAGCAAGCTACCCAGGGGTCCACATCTCTCCCTGGACTTGCAGTAGACACCCCTGGGTGCCCACTGGCCCTCCACCTAGGGGCCTTTGACCCCAGATAGCTACCCAGGGGTCCACCTCTCTCCATGGACTTATAGTAGAGGCCCCAGGGTGCCCCCTGGCCCTCCACCTAGGGGCCTCTGAGTCCAGCAAGCTACCCAGGGGTCCACATCGCTCCCTGGACTTGCAGTAGAGGCCCCAGGGTACCCCGTGGCCCTCCACCTAGGGGCCTCTGAACCCAGCAAGCTACCCAGGGGTCCAGCTCTCTCCCTGGACTTGCAATAGAGGCCCCAGGGTGCCCCCTTGCCCTCCACCCAAGGGCTACTGACCCCAGCAAGCTACCCTGGGCTCCACCTCTCTCCCTGGACTTGTAGTAGAGGCCCTAGGCTGCCCTCTGGCCCTCCACCTAGGGGCCTTTGACCCCAGCAAGCTACCCAGGGCTCCACCTCTCTCCCTGGACTTGCAGTAGAGGCCCCAGGATACCCATTGGCCCTCCACGTAGGGCCCTCTGACCCCAGCAAGCTACCCAGGGGTCCACCTCTCTCCCTGGACTTGCAGTATAGGCCACAGGGTGCCCCTTGGCCCTCCACCTAGGGGCCTCTGACCCCAGAAAGCTACCCAGGGGTCCACCTCTCTCCCTAGACTTGCAGACTAGGCCCCAGGGTGACTCTTGGCCCTCCACCTAGGGGCCTCTGACCCCAGCTAGCTGCCCAGGGGCCTGCCTATTTCCCTGGACTTGCAGTAGAGTCCCCAGGGTGTCCCGTGACCCTGCACCTAGGGGCCTCTGACCCCAGCAAGCTACCCAGGGGTCCACATCTCTCCCTAGACTTGCAGTAGAGGCCCTTGGGTGCCCCCTGGCCCTCCACCTAGGGGCCTTTGACCCCAGCAAGCTACCCAGGGGTCCACCTCTCTCCATGGACTTATAGTAGAGGCCCCAGGGTGCCCCCTGGCCCTCCACCTAGGGGCCTCTGAGTCCAGCAAGCTACCCAGGGGTCCAGCTCTCTCCTTGGACTTGCAATAGAGGCCCCAGGGTGCCCCCTTGCTCTCCACCCAAGGGCTACTAACCCCAGCAAGCTACCCTGGGCTCCACCTCTCTCCCTGGACTTGTAGTAGAGGCCCTAGGCTGCCCTCTGGTCCTCCACCTAGGGGCCTCTGACCCCAGCAAGCTAACCAGGGCTCCACCTCTCTCCCTGGACTTGCAGTAGAGGCCCCAGGTTGCCCATTGGCCCTCCACCTAGGGGTTTCTGACCCCAGCAAGCTACCCAAGGGTTCGCCTCTGACCCCAGCAAGCTGCCCAGGGGCCTGCCTATCTCCCTGGACTTGCAGTAGAGTCCCCAGGGTGCCCCTCGGCCCTCCATGTAGGGCCCTCTGACCCCAGCAAGCTACCCAGGGGTCCACATCTCTCCCTGGACTTGCAGTAGACACCCCTGGGTGCCCACTGGCCCTCCACCTAGGGGCCTTTGACCCCAGATAGCTACCCAGGGGTCCACCTCTCTCCATGGACTTATAGTAGAGGCCCCAGGGTGCCCCCTGGCCCTCCACCTAGGGGCCTCTGAGTCCAGCAAGCTACCCAGGGGTCCACATCGCTCCCTGGACTTGCAGTAGAGGCCCCAGGGTACCCCGTGGCCCTCCACCTAGGGGCCTCTGAACCCAGCAAGCTACCCAGGGGTCCAGCTCTCTCCCTGGACTTGCAATAGAGGCCCCAGGGTGCCCCCTTGCCCTCCACCCAAGGGCTACTGACCCCAGCAAGCTACCCTGGGCTCCACCTCTCTCCCTGGACTTGTAGTAGAGGCCCTAGGCTGCCCTCTGGCCCTCCACCTAGGGGCCTTTGACCCCAGCAAGCTACCCAGGGCTCCACCTCTCTCCCTGGACTTGCAGTAGAGGCCCCAGGATACCCATTGGCCCTCCACCTAGGGGCCTCTGACCCCAGCAAGCTACCCAGGGGTCTACCTCTCTCCCTGGACTTGCAGTATAGGCCCCAGGGTGCCCCCTGGCCCTCCACCTAGGGGCATCTGACCCCAGCAAGCTACCCAGGGGTTCACCTCTCTCCCTGGACTTGCAGTATAGGCCCCAGGGTGCCCCCTGGCCCTCCACCTAGGGGCATCTGACCCCAGCAAGCTACCCAGGGGTTCACCTCTCTCCCTGGACTTGCAGTATCGGTCCCAGGGTGCCCCCTGGCACTCCACCTAGGGGCATCTGACACCAGCAAGCTACCCAAGGGTCCACCTATCTCCCTGGACTTGCAGTATAGGCCCCAGGGTGCCCTCTGGCCCTCCACCTAGGGGCCTCTGACCCTAGCAAACTACCCAGGGGTCCACCTCTCTCCCTGGACTTGCAGTAGAGGCCCCAGGGTGCCCCCTTGCCCTCCACCCAGGGGCTACTGACCCCAGCAAGCTACCCAAGGGTCCACTTCTCTCCTTGGACTTGCAGTATAGGCCCCAGGGTGCCCCCTGGCCCTCCACCTAGGGGCATCTGACACCAGCAAGCTACCCAAGGGTCCGCCTCTGACCCCAGCATGCTGCCCAGGGGCCTGCCTATTTCCCTGGACTTGCAGTAGAGTCCCCAGGGTGCCCCATGGCCCTCCACCTAGGGCCCTCTGACCCCAGCAAGCTACCCAGGGGTCCACATCTGTCCCTGGACTTGCAACAGAGGCCCCAGGGTGCCCCGTGACCCTCCACCTAGGGGTCTCTGACCCCAGCAAGCTACCCAGGGGTCCACCTCTCTCCCTGGACTTGCAGTAGACACCCTTGGGTGCCCCCTGGCCCTCCACCTAGGGGCCTTTGACCCCAGCAAGCTACCCAGGGGTCCACCTCTCTCCCTGGACTTGCAGTAGAGGCCCCAGGGTGCCCCATGGCCCTCCACCTAGGGCCCTCTGACCCCAGCAAGCTACCCAGGGGTCCACCTCTCTCCCTGGACTTATAGGCGAGGCCCCAGGGTGCCCATTGGCCCTCCACCTAGGGGTCTCTGACCCCAGCAAGCTACCCAGGGGTCCACATCTCTCCCTGGACTTGCAGTAGACACCCCTGGGTGCCCACTGGCCCTCCACCTAGGGGCCTTTGACCCCAGAAAGCTACCCAGGGGTCCACATCTCTCCCTGGACTTGCAGTAGAGGCCCCAGGGTACCCCGTGGCCCTCCACCTAGGGGCCTCTGAACCCAGCAGGCTACCCAGGGGTCCAGCTCTCTCCCTGGACTTGCAATAGAGGCCCCAGGGTGCCCCCTTGCCCTCCACCCAAGGGCTACTGACCCCAGCAAGCTACCCTGGGCTCCACTTCTCTCCCTGGACTTGTAGTAGAGGCATTAGGCTGCCCTCTGGCCCTCCACCTAGGGGCCTTTGACCCCAGCAAGCTACCCAGGGCTCCACCTCTCTCCCTGGACTTGCAGTAGAGGCCCCAGGGTGCCCATTGGCCCTCCACCTAGGGGCCTCTGACCCCAGCAAGCTACCCAGGGGTCTACCTCTCTCCCTGGACTTGCAGTATAGGCCCCAGGGTGCCCCCTGGCCCTCCAACTAGGGGCCTCTGACCCCAGCACGCTACCCAAGGGTCCACTTCTCTCCTTGGACTTGCAGTATAGGCCCCAGGGTGCCCCCTGGCCCTCCACCTAGGGGCATCTGACACCAGCAAGCTACCCAAGGGTCCGCCTCTGACCCCAGCATGCTGCCCAGGGACCTGCCTATCTCCCTGGACTTGCAGTAGAGTCCCCAGGGTGCCCCATGGCCCTCCACGTAGGGCCCTCTGACCCCAGCAAGCTACCCAGGGGTCCACATCTCTACCTGGACTTGCAGTAGACGCCCCTGGGTGCCCACTGGCCCTCCACCTAGGGGCCTTTGACCCCAGCAAGCTACCCAGGGGTCCACCTCTCTCCCTGGACTTGCAGTATCGGACCCAGGGTGCCCCCTGGCCCTCCACCTAGGGGCATCTGACACCAGCAAGCTACCCAAGGGTCCACCTATCTCCCTGGACTTGCAGTATAGGCCACAGGGTGCCCCCTTGCCCTCCACCTAGGGGCCTCTGACCCCAGAAGCTACCCAGGGCTCCACTTCTCTCCCTGGACTTGCAGTAGAGGCCCCAGGGTGCCCCCTTGCCCTCCACCCAGGGGCTACTGACCCCAGCAAGCTACCCAGGGCTCCACCTCTCTCCATGGACTTGCAGTATAGGCCCCAGGGTGCCCCCTGGCCCTCCACCTAGGGGCATCTGACCCCAGCAAGCTACCCAGGGGTCCACCTCTCTCCCTGGACTTGCAGTATAGGACCCAGGGTGCCCCCTGGCCCTCCACCTAGGGGCATCTGACACCAGCAAGCTACCCAGGGGTCCACCTATCTCCCTGGACTTGCAGTAGAGGCCCCAGGGTGCCCTCTGGCCTTCCACCTAGGGGCCTCTGACCCTAGCAAACTACCCGGGGGTCCAGCTCTCTCCCTGGACTTGCAATAGAGGCCCCAGGGTGCCCCCTTGCCCTCCACCCAGGGGCTACTGACTCCAGCAAGCTACCCAGGGCTCCACCTCTCTCCCTGGACTTGTAGTAGAGGCCCTAGGCTGCCCTCTGGCCCTCCACCTAGGGGCCTCTGACCCCAGCAAGCTACCCAGGGCTTCACCTCTCTCCCTGGACTTGCAGTAGAGGCCCCAGGGTGCCCATTGGCCCTCCACCTAGGGGCCTCTGACCCCAGCAAGCTACCAAGGGGTTTACCTCTCTCCCTAGACTTGCAGTAGAGGCCCCAGGGTGACCCTTGGCCCTCCACCTAGGGGCCTCTGACCCCAGCAAGCTACCCAGGGTCCTACCTATCTCCCTGGACTTGCAGTAGAGTCCCCAGGGTGCCCCATGTCCCTCCACCTAGGGCCCTCTGACCCCAGCAAGCTACCCAGGGCTAAAACTCTCTCCCTGGACTTGCAGTATAGGCTTCAGGGTGTCCCCTGGTCCTCCACCTAGGGGCCCCCGACCCAAGCAAGCTGCCCAGGGGTCCACCTCTCTCCCTGGACTTAAAAATAGAGGCCCCAGGGTGCCCCCTTGCCCTCCACCCAAGGGCTACTGACCCCAGCAAGCTACCCTGGGCTCTACCTCTCTCCCTGGACTTGTAGTAGAGGCCCTAGGCTGCCCTCTGGTCCTCCACCTAGGGGCCACTGACACCAGCAAGCTAACCAGGGCTCCACCTCTCTCCCTGGACTTGCAATAGAGGCCCAAGGGTGCCCCCTTGCCCTCCACCCAAGGGCTACTGACCCCAGCAAGCTACCCTGGGCTCTACCTCTCTCCCTGGACTTGTAGTAGAGGCCCCAGGGTGCCCATTGGCCCTTCACCTAGGGGTCTCTGACCCCAGCAAGCTACCCAAGGGTCCGCCTCTGACCCCAGCAAGCTGCCCAGGGGCCTGCCTATCTCCCTGGACTTGCAGTAGAGTCCCCAGGGTGCCCCATGGCCCTCCACGTAGGGCCCTCTGACCCCAGCAAGCTACCCAGGGGTCCACATCTCTCCCTGGACTTGCAGTAGACGCCCCTGGGTGCCCACTGGCCCTCCACCTAGGGGCCTTTGACCCCAGCAAGCTACCCAAGGCTCCACCTCTCTCCCTGGACTTGCAGTAGAGGCCCCAGGGTGCCCATTGGCCCTCCACCTAGGGGCCTCTGACCCCAGCAAGCTACCCAGGGGTCCACCTCTCTCCCTGGACTTATAGGCGAGGCCCCAGGGTGCCCCCTGGCCCTCCACCTAGGGGTCTCTGACCCCAGCAAACTACCCAGCGGTCCACCTCTCTTTCTGGACTTGCAGTAGAGTCCCCAGGGTGCCCCATGGCCCTCCACCTAGGGACCTCTGACCCCAGCAAGCTACAGAGGGGTCCACCTCTCTCCTTGGACTTGCAGTAGAGGCCCCAGGGTGCCCTGTGGCCCTCCACCTAGGGGCCTCTGACCCCAGCAAGCTACCCGGGGGTCCAGCTCTCTCCCTGGACTTGCAGTAGAGTCCCCAGGGTGCCCCATGGCCCTCCACATAGGGCCCTCTGACCCCAGCAAGCTACCCAGGGCTCCAACTCTCTCCCTGGACTTGCAGTATAGGCCTCAGGGTGCCCCCTGGTCCTCCACCTAGGGGCCCCTGACCCAAGCAAGCTGCCCAGGGGTCCACCTCTCTCCCTGGACTTGTAAGAGAGGCCCCAGCGTGCCCCTTGGCCCTCCACCTAAGGGCCTCTGACACCAGAAAGCTACCCAGGGGTCCACCTCTCTCCCTAGACTTGCAGACTAGGCCCCAGGGTGACCCTTGGCCCACCACCTAGGGGCCTCTGATCCCAGAAAGCTGCCCAGGGGCCTGCCTATCTCCCTGGACTTGCAGTAGAGTCCCCAGGGTGCCCCATGGCCCTCCACCTAGGGCCCTCTGACCCCAGCAAGCTACCCAGGGGTCCACATCTCTCCCTGGACTTGCAACAGAGGCCCCAGGGTGCCCCGTGACCCTCCACCTAGGGGCCTCTGACCCCAGCAAGCTACCCAGGAGTCCACATCTCTCCCTGGACTTGCAGTAGACACCCCTGGGTGCCCCCTGGCCCTCCACATAGGGGCCTTTGACCCCAGCAAGCTACCCAGGGGTCCACCTCTCTCCATGGACTTATAGTAGAGGCCCCAGGGTGCCCTCTGGCCCTCCACCTAGGGGCCTCTGAGTCCAACAAGCTACCCAGGGGTCCACATCTCTCCCTGGACTTGCAGTAGAGGCCCCAGGGTACCCAGTGGCCCTCCACCTAGGGGCCTCTGAACCCAGCAAGCTACCCAGGGGTCCAGCTCTCTCCCTGGACTTGCAAAAGAGGCCCCAGGGTACCCCCTTGCCCTCCACCCAAGGGCTACTGACCCCAGCAAGCTACCCTGGGCTCCACATCTCTCCCTGGACTTGTAGTAGAGGCCCCAGGGTGCCCATTGGCCCTCCACCTAGGGGTCTCTGACCCCAGCAAGCTACCCAAGGGTCCGCCTCTGACCCCAGCAAGCTGCCCAGGGGCCTGCCTATCTCCCTGGACTTGCAGTAGAGTCCCCAGGGTGCCCGATGGCCCTCCACCTAGGGCCCTCTGACCCCAGCAAGCTACCTAGGGCTCCACTTCTCTCCCTGGACTTGCAGTAGAGGCCCCAGGGTGCCCCCTTGCCCTCCACCCAGGGGCTACTGACCCCAGCAAGCTACCCAGGGCTGCACCTCTCTCCCTGGACTTGCAGTAGAGGCCCCAGGGTACCCCGTGGCCCTCCACCTAGGGGCCTCTGACCCCAGCAAGCTACTCAGGGGTCCACATCTCTCCCTGGACTATCAGTAGAGGCCCCAGGGTACCCCGTGGCCCTCCACCTAGGGGCCTCTGAACATAGCAAGCTACCCAGGGGTCCAGCTCTCTCCCTGGACTTTCAATAGAGGCCCCAGGTTGCCCCCTTGCCCTCCACCCAGGGGCTACTGACCCCAGCAAGCTACAGAGGGCTCCACTTCTCTCCCTGGACTTGTAGTAGAGGCCCTGGGCAGCCCTCTGGCCCTCCACCTAGGGGCCTCTGACCCCAGCAAGCTACCCAGGGCTCCACCTCTCTCGCTGGACATGCAGTAGAGGCCCCAGGGTGCCCATTGGCCCTCCACCTAGGGGCCTCTGACCCCAGCAAACTACCCAGGGGTCCACCTCTCTTCCTGGACTTGCAGTAGAGTCCCCAGGGTGCCCCATGGCCTTCCACCTAGGGCCCTCTGACCCCAGCAAGCTACCTAGGGCTCCACTTCTCTCCCTGGACTTGCAGTAGAGGCCCCAGGGTGCCCCCTTGCCCTCCACCCAGGGGCTACTGACCCCAGCAAGCTACCCAGGGCTGCACCTCTCTCCCTGGACTTGCAGTAGAGGCCCCAGGGTGCCCCTTGCCCTCCACCTAGGGGCCTCTGACCCCAGCAAGCTACCCTGGAGTCCACCTCTCTCCCTGGACTTGCAGTAGAGGCCCCAGGGTGCCCCTTGGCCCTCCACCTAGGGGCCTCTGACCCCAGCAAGCTACCGAGGGGTCCACCTCTCTCCGTGGACTTTCAGTAGAGGCCCCAGGGTGCCCCGTGGCCCTCCACCTAGGGGCTACTGACCCCAGCAAGCTACCCAGGGCTCCACGTCTCTCCCTGGACATGCAGTAGAGGCCCTAGGCTGCCCTCTGGCCCTCCACCTAGGGGCCTCTGAACCCAGCAAGCTACCCAGGGCTTCACCTCTCTCCCTGGACTTGCAGTAGAGGCCCCAGGGTGCCCAATGGCCCTCCACCTAGGGACCTCTGACCCCAGCAAGCTACCGAGGGGTCCACCTCTCTCCCTAGACTTGCAGTAGAGGCCCCAGGGTGACCCTTGGCCCTCCACCTAGGGGCCTCTGACCCCAGCAAGCTACCCAGGGTCCTACCTATCTCCCTGGACTTGCAGTAGAGTCCCCAGGGTTCCCCATGGCCCTCCACCTAGGGCCCTCTGACCCCAGCAAGCTACAGAGGGGTCCTACCTATCTCCCTGGACTTGCAGTAGAGTCCCCAGGGTTCCCCATGGCCCTCCACCTAGGGCCCTCTGACCCCAGCAAGCTACAGAGGGGTCCACATCTCTCCCTGGACTTGCAGTAGACACCCCTGGGTGCCCCCTGGCCCTCCACCTAGGGGCCTTTGACCCCAGCAAGCTACCCAGGGGTCCACCTCTCTCCATGGACTTGCAGTAGAGTCCCCAGGGTGCCCCATGGCCCTCCACCTAGGGCTCTCTGACCCCAGCAAGCTACCCAGGGGTCCACATCTCTCCCTGGACTTGCAGTAGAGGCCCCAGGGTACCCAGTGGCCCTCCACCTAGGGGCCTCTGAACCCAGCAAGCTACCCAGGGATCCAGTTCCCTCCCTGGACTTGCAATAGAGGCCCCAGGGTGCCCCCTTGCCCTCCACCCAAGGGCTACTGACCCCAGCAAGCTACCCTGGGCTCCACATCTCTCCCTGGACTTGTAGTAGAGGCCCTAGGCTGCCCTCTGGTCCTCCACCTAGGGGCCTCTGACCCCAGCAAGCTAACCAGGGCTCCACCTCTCTCCCTGGACTTGCAGTAGAGGCCCAAGGGTGCCCATTGGCCCTCCACCTAGGGGTCTCTGACCCCAGCAAGCTACCCAAGGGTCCGCCTCTGACCCCAGCAAGCTGCCCAGGGGCCTGCCTATCTCCCTGGACTTGCAGTAGAGTCCCCAAGGTGCCCCATGGCCCTCCACCTTGGGCCCTCTGACCCCAGCTAGCTACCTAGGGCTCCACTTCTCTCCCTGGACTTGTAGTAGAGGCCCTAGGCTGCCCCATGGCCCTCCACCTAGGGACCTCTGACCCCAGCAAGCTACAGAGGGGTCCACCTCTCTCCTTGGACTTGCAGTAGAGGCCCCAGGGTGCCCTGTGGCCCTCCACCTAGGGGCCTCTGACCCCAGCAAGCTTCCCGGGGGTCCAGCTCTCTCCCTGGACTTGCAGTAGAGTCCCCAGGGTGCCCCATGGCCCTCCACCTAGGGCCCTCTGACCCCAGCCTAGCTACCCAGGGCTCAAACTCTCTCCCTGGACTTGCAGTATAGGCCTCAGGGTGCCCCCTGGTCCTCCACCTAGGGGCCTTTGACCCCAGCAAGCTACCCAGGGGTCCACCTCTCTCCATGGACTTATAGTAGAGGCCCCAGGGTGCCCCCTGGCCCTCCACCTAGGGGCCTCTGAGTCCAACAAGCTACCCAGGGGTCCACATCTCTCCCTGGACTTGCAGTAGAGGCCCCAGGGTACCCAGTGGCCCTCCACCTAGGGGCCTCTGAACCCAGCAAGCTACCCAGGGCTCCACATCTCTCCCTGGACTTGTAGTAGAGGCCCTAGGCTGCCCTCTGGTCCTCCACCTAGGGGCCTCTGACCCCAGCAAGCTAACCAGGGCTCCACCTCTCTCCCTGGACTTGCAGTAGAGGCCCCAGGGTGCCCATTGGCCCTCCACCTAGGGGTCTCTGACCCCAGCAAGCTACCCAAGGGTCCGCCTCTGACCCCAGCAAGCTGCCCAGGGGCCTGCCTATCTCCCTGGACTTGCAGTAGAGTCCCCAGGGTGCCCGATGGCCCTCCACCTAGGGCCCTCTGACCCCAGCAAGCTACCTAGGGCTCCACTTCTCTCCCTGGACTTGCAGTAGAGGACCCAGGGTGCCCCCTTGCCCTCCACCCAGGGGCTACTGACCCCAGCAAGCTACCCAGGGCTGCACCTCTCTCCCTGGACTTGCAGTAGAGGCCCCAGGGTACCCCGTGGCCCTCCACCTAGGGGCCTCTGAACATAGCAAGCTACCCAGGGGTCCAGCTCTCTCCCTGGACTTGCAATAGAGGCCCCAGGGTGCCCCCTTGCTCTCCACCCAGGGGCTACTGACCCCAGCAAGCTACAGAGGGCTCCACTTCTCTCCCTGGACTTGTAGTAGAGGCCCTGGGCAGCCCTCTGGCCCTCCACCTAGGGGCCTCTGACCCCAGCAAGCTACCCAGGGCTCCACCTCTCTGGCTGGACATGCAGTAGAGGCCCCAGGGTGCCCATTGGCCCTCCACCTAGGGGCCTCTGACCCCAGCAAACTACCCAGGGGTCCACCTCTCTTCCTGGACTTGCAGTAGAGTCCCCAGGGTGCCCCATGGCCTTCCACCTAGGGCCCTCTGACCCCAGCAAGCTACCTAGGGCTCCACTTCTCTCCCTGGACTTGCAGTAGAGGCCCCAGGGTGCCCCCTTGCCCTCCACCCAGGGGCTACTGACCCCAGCAAGCTACCCAGGGCTGCACCTCTCTCCCTGGACTTGCAGTAGAGGCCCCAGGGTGCCCCTTGCCCTCCACCTAGGGGCCTCTGACCCCAGCAAGCTACCCTGGAGTCCACCTCTCTCCCTGGACTTGCAGTAGAGGCCCCAGGGTGCCCCTTGGCCCTCCACCTAGGGGCCTCTCACCCCAGCAAGCTACCGAGGGGTCCACCTCTCTCCGTGGACTTTCAGTAGAGGCCCCAGGGTGCCCCGTGGCCCTCCACCTAGGGGCCTCTGACCCCAGCAAGCTACCCTGGAGTCCACCTCTCTCCCTGGACTTGCAGTAGAGGCCCCAGGGTGCCCCTTGGCCCTCCACCTAGGGGCCTCTCACCCCAGCAAGCTACCGAGGGGTCCACCTCTCTCCGTGGACTTTCAGTAGAGGCCCCAGGGTGCCCCGTGGCCCTCCACCTAGGGGCCTCTGACCCCAGCAAGCTACCCTGGAGTCCACCTCTCTCCCTGGACTTGCAGTAGAGGCCCCAGGGTGCCCCTTGGCCCTCCACCTAGGGGCCTCTGACCCCAGCAAGCTACCCAGGGTCCTACCTATCTCCCTGGACTTGCAGTAGAGTCCCCAGGGTACCCAGTGGCCCTCCACCTAGGGGCCTCTGAACCCAGCAAGCTACCCAGGGCTCCACATCTCTCCCTGGACTTGTAGTAGAGGCCCTAGGCTGCCCTCTGGTCCTCCACCTAGGGGCCTCTGACCCCAGCAAGCTAACCAGGGCTCCACCTCTCTCCCTGGACTTGCAGTAGAGGCCCCAGGGTGCCCATTGGCCCTCCACCTAGGGGTCTCTGACCCCAGCAAGCTACCCAAGGGTCCGCCTCTGACCCCAGCAAGCTGCCCAGGGGCCTGCCTATCTCCCTGGACTTGCAGTAGAGTCCCCAGGGTGCCCGATGGCCCTCCACCTAGGGCCCTCTGACCCCAGCAAGCTACCTAGGGCTCCACTTCTCTCCCTGGACTTGCAGTAGAGGACCCAGGGTGCCCCCTTGCCCTCCACCCAGGGGCTACTGACCCCAGCAAGCTACCCAGGGCTGCACCTCTCTCCCTGGACTTGCAGTAGAGGCCCCAGGGTACCCCGTGGCCCTCCACCTAGGGGCCTCTGAACATAGCAAGCTACCCAGGGGTCCAGCTCTCTCCCTGGACTTGCAATAGAGGCCCCAGGGTGCCCCCTTGCTCTCCACCCAGGGGCTACTGACCCCAGCAAGCTACAGAGGGCTCCACTTCTCTCCCTGGACTTGTAGTAGAGGCCCTGGGCAGCCCTCTGGCCCTCCACCTAGGGGCCTCTGACCCCAGCAAGCTACCCAGGGCTCCACCTCTCTGGCTGGACATGCAGTAGAGGCCCCAGGGTGCCCATTGGCCTTCCACCTAGGGGCCTCTGACCCCAGCAAACTACCCAGGGGTCAACCTCTCTTCCTGGACTTGCAGTAGAGTCCCCAGGGTGCCCCATGGCCTTCCACCTAGGGCCCTCTGACCCCAGCAAGCTACCTAGGGCTCCACTTTTCTCCCTGGACTTGCAGTAGAGGCCCCAGGGTGCCCCCTTGCCCTCCACCCAGGGGCTACTGACCCCAGCAAGCTACCCAGGGCTGCACCTCTCTCCCTGGACTTGCAGTAGAGGCCCCAGGGTGCCCCTTGCCCTCCACCTAGGGGCCTCTGACCCCAGCAAGCTACCCTGGAGTCCACCTCTCTCCCTGGACTTGCAGTAGAGGCCCCAGGGTGCCCCTTGGCCCTCCACCTAGGGGCCTCTCACCCCAGCAAGCTACCGAGGGGTCCACCTCTCTCCGTGGACTTTCAGTAGAGGCCCCAGGGTGCCCCGTGGCCCTCCACCTAGGGGCCTCTGACCCCAGCAAGCTACCCTGGAGTCCACCTCTCTCCCTGGACTTGCAGTAGAGGCCCCAGGGTGCCCCTTGGCCCTCCACCTAGGGGCCTCTGACCCCAGCAAGCTACCCAGGGTCCTACCTATCTCCCTGGACTTGCAGTAGAGTCCCCAGGGTTCCCTATGGCCCTCCACCTAGGGCCCTCTGACCCCAGCAAGCTACAGAGGGGTCCACCTCTCTCCCTGGACTTGTAGTAGAGGCCCTAGGCTGCCCTCTGGCCCTCCACCTAGGGGCCTTTGACTTCAGCAAGCTACCCAGGCGTCCACCTCTCTCCCTGGACTTATAGGCGAGGCCCCAGGGTGCCCCCTGGCCCTCCACCTAGGGGACTCTGACCGCAGCAAACTACCCAGCGGTCCACCTCTCTTCCTGGACTTGCAGTAGAGTCCCCAGGGTGCCCCATGGCCCTCCACCTAGGGCCCTCTGACCTCAGCAAGCTACCCGGGGCTCCAACTCTCTCCCTGGACTTGCAGTATAGGCCCCAGGGTGCCCCGTGGCCCTCCCCCTAGGAGCCTCTGACCCCAGCAAGCTACCCAGGGCTCCAACTCTCTCCCTGGACTTGCAGTAGAGGCCCCAGGGTGACCCTTGGCCCTCCATCTACGGGCCTCTGACCCCAGCAAGCTACCCAGGGCTCCAACTCTCTCCCTGGACTTGCAGTATAGGCCTCAGGGTGCCCCCTGGTCCTCCACCTAGGGGCCCCTGACCCAAGCAAGCTGCCCAGGAGTCCACCTCTCTCCCTGGACTTGCAATAGAGGCCCCAGCGTGCCCCTTGACCCTCTACCTAAGGGCCTCTGACCCCAGAAAGCTACCCAGGGGTCCACCTCTCTCCCTAGACTTGCAGACTAGGCCCCAGGGTGACCCTTGGCCCTCCACCTAGGGGCCTCTTACCCCAGCAAGCTGCCCAGGGGCCTGCCTATCTCCCTGGACTTGCAGTAGAGTCCCCAGGGTGCCCCATGGCCCTCCACCTAGGGCCCTCTGACCCCAGCAAGCTACCCAGGGGTCCACATCTCTCACTGGACTTGCAACAGAGGCCCCAGGGTGCCCCGTGACCCTCCACCTAGGGGCCTCTGACCCCAGCAAGCTACCCAGGAGTCCACATCTCTCCCTGGACTTGCAGTAGAGGCCCCAGGGTGCCCATTGGCCCTCCACCTAGGGGCCTCTGACCCCAGCAAGCTACCGAGGGGTTTACCTCCCTCCCTAGACTTGCAGTAGAGGCCCCAGGGTGACCCTTGGCCCTCCACCTAGGGGCCTCTGACCCCAGCAAGCTACAAAGGGTCCTACCTATCTCCCTGGACTTGCAGTAGAGTCCCCAGGGTGCCCCATGTCCCTCCACCTAGGGCCCTCTGACCCCAGCAAGCTACCCAGGGCAAAAACTCTCTCCCTGGACTTGCAGTATAGGCCTCAGGGTGCCCCCTGGTCCTCCACCTAGGGGCCCCCGACCCAAGCAAGCTGCCCAGGGGTCCACCTCTCTCCCTGGACTTGCAAAAGAGGCCCCAGGGTGCCCCCTTGCCCTCCACCCAAGGGCTACTGACCCCAGCAAGCTACCCTGGGCTCTACCTCTCTCCCTGGACTTGTAGTAGAGGCCCTAGGCTGCCCTCTGGTCCTCCACCTAGGGGCGTCTGACCCCAGCAAGCTAACCAGGGGTCCACCTCTCTCCATGGACTTATAGTACAGGCCCCAGGGTGCCCCCTGGCCCTCCACCTAGGGGCCTCTGAGTCCAGCAAGCTACCCAGGGGTCCACATCTCTCCCTGGACTTGCAGTAGAGGCCCCAGAGTACCCCGTGGCCCTCCACCTAGGGGCCTCTGAACCCAGCATGCTACCCAGGGGTCCAGCTCTCTCCCTGGACTTGCAATAGAGGCCCCAGGGTGCCCCCTTGCCCTCCACCCAAGGGCTACTGACCCCAGCAAGCTACCCTGGGCTCCACCTCTCTCCCTGGACTTGTAGTAGAGGCCCTAGGCTGCCCTCTGGCCCTCCACCTAGGGGCCTTTGACCCCAGCAAGCTACCCAGGGCTCCACCTCTCTCCCTGGACTTGCAGTAGAGGCAGTAGGGTGCCCATTGGCCCTCCACCTAGGGGCCTCTGACCCCAGCAAGCTACCCAGGGGTCCACCTCTCTCCCTGGACTTATAGGCGAGGCCCCAGGGTGCCCCCTGGCCCTCCACCTAGGGGCCTCTGACCCCAGAAAGCTACCCAGGGGTCCACCTCTCTCTCTAGACTTGCAGACTAGGCCCCAGGGTGACCCTTGGCCCTCCACCCAGGGGCCTCTGACCCCAGCAAGCTGCCCAGGGGCCTGCCTATCTCCCTGGTTTTGCAGTAGAGTCCCCAGGGTGCCCCATGGCCCTCCACCTAGGGCCCTCTGACCCCAGCAAGCTACCCAGTGGTCCACATCTCTCCCTGGACTTGCAACAGAGGCCCCAGGGTGCCCCGTGACCCTCCACCTAGGGGCCTCTGAGTCCAGCAAGCTACCCAGGGGTCCACATCTCTCCCTGGACTTGCAGTAGAGGCCCCAGGGTACCCAGTGGCCCTCCACCTAGGGGCCTCTGAACCCAGCAAGCTACCCAGGGGTCCAGATCTCTCCCTGGACTTGCAATAGAGGCCCCAGGGTGCCCCCTTGCCCTCCACCCAAGGGCTACTGACCCCAGCAAGCTACCCTGGGCTCCACCTATCTCCCTGGAATTGTAGTAGAGGCCCTAGGCTGCCCTCTGGTCCTCCACCTAGGGGCCTCTGACCCCAGCAAGCTAACCAGGGCTCCACCTCTCTCCCTGGACTTGCAGTAGAGGCCCCAGGGTGCCCATTGGCCCTCCACCTAGGGGTCTCTGACCCCAGCAAGCTACCCAAGGGTCCGCCTCTGACCCCAGCAAGCTGCCCAGGGGCCTGCCTATCTCCCTGGACTTGCAGTAGAGTCCCCAGGGTGCCCCATGGCCCTCCACGTAGGGCTCTCTGACCCCAGCAAGCTACCCAGGGGTCCACATTTCTCCCTGGACTTGCAGTAGACGCCCCTGGGTGCCCACTGGCCCTCCACCTAGGGGCCTTTGACCCCAGCAAGCTACATAGGGGTCCACCTTTCTCCATGGACTTATAATAGAGGCCCCAGGGTGCCCCCTGGCCCTCCACCTAGGGGCCTCTGAGTCCAGCAAGCTACCCAGGGGTCCACATCTCTCCCTGGACTTGCAGTAGAGGCCCCAGGGTACCCCGTGGCCCTCCACCTAGGGGCTTCTGAACCCAGCAAGCTACCCAGGGGTCCAGCTCTCTCCCTGGACTTGCAATAGAGGCCCCAGGGTGCCCCCTTGCCCTCCACCCAAGGGCTACTGACCCCAGCAAGCTACCCTGGGCTCCACCTCTCTCCCTGGACTTGTAGTAGAGGCCCTAGGCTGCCCTCTGGCCCTCCACCTAGGGGCCTTTGACCCCAGCAAGCTACCCAGGGCTCCACCTCTCTCCCTGGACTTATAGGCGAGGCCCCAGGGTGCCCTCCGGCCCTCCACCTAGGGGACTCTGACCCCAGCAAACTACCCAGCGGTCCACCTCTCTTCCTGGACTTGCAGTAGAGTCCCCAGGGTGCCCCATGGCCCTCCACCTAGGGCCCTCTGACCCCAGCAAGCTAAACGGGGCTCCAACTCTCTCCCTGGACTTGCAGTATAGGCCCCAGGGTGCCCCCTGGTCCTCCACCTAGGGGCCTCTGACCCTAGCAAACTACACAGGGGTCCACCTCTCTCCTAGGACTTGCAGTAGAGGCCCCAGGGTGCCCCATGGCCCTCCACCTAGGGACCTCTGACCACAGCAAGCTACAGAGGGGTCCACTTCTCTCCCTGGACTTGCAGTAGAGGCCCCAGGGTGCCCCATGGCCCTCCCCCTAGGGGCCTCTGACACCAGCAAGCTTCCCAGTGGTCCACCTCTCTCCCTAGACTTGCAGTAGAGGCCCCAGGGTGCCCCATGGCCCTCCACCTAGGGCCCTCTGACCCCAGCAAGCTACCCAGGGTCCTACCTATCTCCCTGGACTTGCAGTAGACTCCCCAGGGTGCCCCATGGCCCTCCACCTAGGGCCCTCTGACCCCAGCAAGCTACCCAGGGCTCCAACTCTCTCCATGGACTTGCAGTATAGGCCTCAGGGTGCCCCCTGGTCCTCCACCTAGGGGCCCCTGACCCAAGCAAGCTGCCCAGGGGTCCACCTCTCTCCCTGGACTTGCAATAGAGGCCCCAGGGTGCCCCTTGGCCCTCCGCCTAGGGGCCTCTGACCCCAGAAAGCTACCCAGGGGTCCACCTCTCTCCCTAGACTTGCACACTAGGCCCCAGGGTGACTCTTGGCCCTCCACCTAAGGGCCTCTGACCCCAGCAAGCTGCCCAGGGGCCTGCCTATTTCCCTGGACTTGCAGTAGAGTCCCCAGGGTGCCCCATGGCCCTCCACCTAGGGCCCTCTGACCCCAGCAAGCTACCCAGGGGTCCACATCTCTCCCTGGACTTGCAACAGAGGCCCCAGGGTGCCCCGTGACCCTCCACCTAGGGGTCTCTGACCCCAGCAAGCTACCCAGGGGTCCACATCTCTCCCTGGACTTGCAGTAGACACCCTTGGGTGCCCCCTGGCCCTCCACCTAGGGGCCTTTGACCCCAGCAAGCTACCCAGGGGTCCACATCTCTCCCTGGACTTGCAGTAGACACCCTTGGGTGCCCCCTGGCCCTCCACCTAGGGGCCTTTGACCCCAGCAAGCTACCCAGGGGTCCACCTCTCTCCCTGGACTTGCAGTAGAGGCCCCAGGGTGCCCCATGGCCCTCCACCTAGGTTCCTCTGACCCCAGCAAGCTACCCAGGGGTCCACCTCTCTCCCTGGACTTATAGGCGAGGCCCCAGGGTGCCCATTGGCCCTCCACCTAGGGGTCTCTGACCCCAGCAAGCTACCCAGGGGTCCACATCTCTCCCTGGACTTGCAGTAGACACCCCTGGGTGCCCACTGGCCCTCCACCTAGGGGCCTTTGACCCCAGAAAGCTACGCAGGGGTCCACATCTCTTCCTGGACTTGCAGTAGAGGCCCCAGGGTACCCCGTGGCCCTCCACCTAGGGGCCTCTGAACCCAGCAGGCTACCCAGGGGTCCAGCTCTCTCCCTGGACTTGCAATAGAGGCCCCAGGGTGCCCCCTTGCACTCCACCCAAGGGCTACTGACCCCAGCAAGCTACCCTGGGCTCCACTTCTCTCCCTGGACTTGTAGTAGAGGCCCTAGGCTGCCCTCTGGCCCTCCACCTAGGGGCCTTTGACCCCAGCAAGCTACCCAGGGCTCCACCTCTCTCCCTGGACTTGCAGTAGAGGCCCCAGGGTGCCCATTGGCCCTCCACCTAGGGGCCTCTGACCCCAGCAAGCTACCCAGGGGTCTACCTCTCTCCCTGGACTTGCAGTATAGGCCCCAGGGTGCCCCCTGGCCCTCCAACTAGGGGCCTCTGACCCCAGCACGCTACCCAGGGGTCCACTTCTCTCCTTGGAGTTGCAGTATAGGCCCCAAGGTGCCCCCTGGCCCTCCACCTAGGGGCATCTGACCCCAGCAAGCTACCCAGGGGTCCACCTCTCTCCCTGGACTTGCAGTATCGGACCCAGGGTGCCCCCTGGCCCTCCACCTAGGGGCATCTGACACCAGCAAGCTACCCAAGGGTCCACCTATCTCCCTGGACTTGCAGTATAGGCCCCAGGGTGCCCTCTGGCCCTCCACCTAGGGGCCTCTGACCCTAGCAAACTACCCAGGGGTCCACCTCTCTCCCTGGACTTGCTGTAGAGGCCCCAGGGTGACCCTTGGCCTGCCACCTAGGGGCTTCTGACCCCAGCAAGCTACCCAAGGGTCCACCTCTCTCCCTGGACTTGCAGTATAGGCCACAGGGTGCCCCCTTGCCCTCCACCTAGGGGCCTCTGACCCCAGAAGCTACCCAGGGCTCCACTTCTCTCCCTGGACTTGCAGTAGAGGCCCCAGGGTGCCCCCTTGCCCTCCACCCAGGGGCTACTGACCCCAGCAAGCTACCCAGGGCTCCACCTCTCTCCATGGACTTGCAGTATAGGCCCCAGGGTGCCCCTGGCCCTCCACCTAGGGGCATCTGACCCCAGCAAGCTACCCAGGGCTCCACCTCTCTCCCTGGACTTGCAGTATAGGACCCAGGGTGCCCCCTGGCCCTCCACCTAGGGGCATCTGACACCAGCAAGCTACCCAGGGGTCCACCTATCTCCCTGGACTTGCAGTAGAGGCCCCAGGGTGCCCTCTGGCCTTCCACCTAGGGGCCTCTGACCCTAGCAAACTACCGAGGGGTCTACCTCTCTCACTGCACTTGCTGTAGAGGCCCCAGGGTGCCCCTTGCCCTCGACCTAGGGGCCTCTGACCCCAGCAAGCTACCCTGGAGTCCACCTCTCTCCCTGGACTTGCAGTAGAGGCCCCAGGGTGCCCCTTGGCCCTCCACCTAGGGGCCTCTGACCCCAGCAAGCTACCGTGGGGTCCACCTCTCTCCGTGGACTTGCAGTAGAGGCCCCAGGGTGCCCCGTGGCCCTCCACCTTGGGGCCTCTGACCCCAGCAAGCTACCCGGGGGTCCAGCTCTCTCCCTGGACTTGCAATAGAGGCCCCAGGGTGCCCCCTTGCCCTCCACCCAGGGGCTATTGACTCCAGCAAGCTACCCAGGGCTCCACCTCTCTCCCTGGACTTGTAGTAGAGGCCCTAGGCTGCCCTCTGGCCCTCCACCTAGGGGCCTCTGACCCCAGCAAGCTACCCAGGGCTTCACCTCTCTCCCTGGACTTGCAGTAGAGGCCCCAGGGTGCCCATTGGCCCTCCACCTAGGGGCCTCTGACCCCAGCAAGCTACCAAGGGGTTTACCTCTCTCCCTAGACTTGCAGTAGAGGCCCCAGGGTGACCCTTGGCCCTCCACCTAGGGGCCTCTGACCCCAGCAAGCTACAAAGGGTCCTACCTATCTCCCTGGACTTGCAGTAGAGTCCCCAGGGTGCCCCATGTCCCTCCACCTAGGGCCCTCTGACCCCAGCAAGCTACCCAGGGCTAAAACTCTCTCCCTGGACTTGCAGTATAGGCCTCAGGGTGCCCCCTGGTCCTCCACCTAGAGGCCCCCGACCCAAGCAAGCTGCCCAGGGGTCCACCTCTCTCCCTGGACTTGCAATAGAGGCCCCAGGGTGCCCCCTTGCCCTCCACCCAAGGGCTACTGACCCCAGCAAGCTACCCTGGGCTCTACCTCTCTCCCTGGACTTGTAGTAGAGGCCCTAGGCTGCAGTGGCGCCCCCAGAAAATTTTCTTAGCGGTGGCCAGAAGAGACCGCACCAAATCTTGGGGTGGCACAGAAAAAAAATTATGAATTCAGTGTAATGTTATATTTTTTGTTTCTGGTAAAAGAAATAATGTAGTTTTATTCATTTAATTCATTCTTCTTGAAATATTGCAATTTATTCCTTGAAATAATTCAGCAAGTACATAAACCAAATAAAAATCTATGTTTAGTTTAAAAACACTTTTCATATACTGTATAAATAACTTCTTTTTTTACGCGCCTTTATTGTACATCATACGGTATTTGCCATGTCTAAAATTAATGAAGATTAATGAGTTTATTATTCCCAGTGATGGGTTGCTGCTGGAAGGGTATCTGCTGTGTAAAAATGTGCTAGATAAGTTGGCGGTTCATTCTGCTGTGGTGACCCTGGATTAATAAAGGGACTAAGCCGAAAAGAAAATGAATGAAAGAATAATGAGTTTATTAATAACCCAAACAAATGAACAAACTGAACAAAAGGCATTACTATACACACTACCTAATAATATTATTTATCCATATTGCTTTTTGAGCCATTTAATGCAGCTTCTTCTATTGATATACTGTAGCTTAAGGTAAATATTAAATAGCCATTGCTGTCTATTGAAGGTGTGTGTGTGCTGTCAAGGACGATCGGGGAGGGTAGTGGTGGTTCTAGTTTAAATGACACCCTGGGCGAACCACCCTATACACCCCCCACCTCTCTTATATACAATTATTATTTTAAATAAATAACAGCAATCAGTCCTAAATATTACAGGAAAACAACAACTGGAGTGATATGCCAAGATCACTTAAGAAACCTTTTGCATGAAAATTAATTATGACAATTCTAAAGAATACAAAAAAATGTATTATAGAATTATCTGTGGTCTTAGACCAGATCATGGCTTAGAAATCATGTTATGAAGTCTTACCTCCCTGACTCATTATCCCTCCTTTCTGCTTTAAAGGCATGCTTAGTGAAAGTAACATCATCATCATCATCATCATCATCATATTATATAAACTTTAGTCGACTTTCAAAACTCGCTGCGTGCCGACACCTCTGCACAAAAGGCTGTTACTCCGGTTTCAAGGCGCATGAGCGGCGCCTATTTTGTCGGCGTGCATGCAAACAACCAACCGGAATTCACACAGGAGTGCGTGAGGCGCGCGGGAATGATTTTCTGTGCGCATGCGTCAGTTTGCTTTCACCAGCATTGAAACAGAGGAGGAGAGCTTTGTCAGTAACACCAACAATAATTTAGTGACTGCATTTTATTTATTTATTTAAATATTGGGAATTTATTAGTTCATTTAAATCAATAATGTCAACAGCAAAATTATATTGGGGTGGCCAAAGGGGTGGCCACAGGGGTGGCCACAGGGGTGGCCAGAGTTTACCGAGGGGTGGCCGTGGCCACCCCTGGCCACCCCTTGGGGGCGCCCCTGCTAGGCTGCCCTCTGGTCCTCCACCTAGGGGCCTCTGACCCCAGCAAGCTAACCAGGGTTCCACCTCTCTCCCTGGACTTGCAATAGAGGCCCAAGGGTGCCCCCTTAACCTCCACCCAAGGGCTACTGACCCCAGCAAGCTACCCTGGGCTCTACCTCTCTCCCTGGACTTGTAGTAGAGGCCCCAGGGTGCCCATTGGCCCTCCACCTAGGGGTCTCTGACCCCAGCAAGCTACCCAAGGGTCCGCCTCTGACCCCAGCAAGCTGCCCCGGGGCCTGCCTATCTCCCTGGACTTGCAGTAGAGTCCCCAGGGTGCCCCATGGCCCTCCACGTAGGGCCCTCTGACCCCAGCAAGCTACCCAGGGGTCCACATCTCTCCCTGGACTTGCAGTAGACGCCCCTGGGTGCCCACTGGCCCTCCACCTAGGGGCCTTTGACCCCAGCAAGCTACCCAGGGGTCAACCTCTCTCCATGGACTTATAGTAGAGGCCCCAGGGTGCCCCCTGGCCCTCCACCTAGGGGCCTCTGAGTCCAGCAAGCTACCCAGGGTTCCACATCTCTCCCTGGACTTGCAGTAGAGGCCCCAGGGTACCCCGTGGCCCTCCACCTAGGGGCCTCTGAACCCAGCAAGCTACCCAGGGGTCCAGCTCTCTCCCTGGACTTGCAATAGATGCCCCAGGGTGCCCCCTTGCCCTCTACCCAAGGGCTACTGACCCCAGCAAGCTACCCTGGGCTCCACCTCTCTCCCTGGACTTGCAGTAGAGGCCCCAGGGTGCCCATTGGCCCTCCACCTAGGGGCCTCTGACCCCAGCAAGCTACCCAGGGGTCCACCTCTCTCCCTGGACTTATAGGCGAGGCCCCTGGGTGCCCCCTGGCCCTCCACCTAGGGGTCTCTGACCCCAGCAAACTACCCAGCGGTCCACCTCTCTTTCTGGACTTGCAGTAGAGTCCCCAGGGTGCCCCATGGCCCTCCACCTAGGGACCTCTGACCCCAGCAAGCTACAGAGGGGTCCACCTCTCTCCTTGGACTTGCAGTAGAGGCCCCAGGGTGCCCTGTGGCCCTCCACCTAGGGGCCTCTGACCCCAGCAAGCTTCCCGGGGGTCCAGCTCTCTCCCTGGACTTGCAGTAGAGTCCCCAGGGTGCCCCATGGCCCTCCACCTAGGGCCCTCTGACCCCAGCAAGCTACCCAGGGCTCAAACTCTCTTCCTGGACTTGCAGTATAGGCCTCAGGGTGCCCCCTGGTCCTCCACCTAGGGGCCCCTGACCCAAGCAAGCTGCCCAGGGGTCCACCTCTCTCCCTGGACTTGCAAGAGAGGCCCCAGCGTGCCCCTTGGCCCTCCACCTAAGGGCCTCTGACCCCAGAAAGCTACCCAGGGGTCCACCTCTCTCCCTAGACTTGCAGACTAGGCCCCAGGGTGACCCTTGGCCCTCCACCTAGGGGCCTCTGATCCCAGAAAGCTGCCCAGGGGCCTGCCTATCTCCCTGGACTTGCAGTAGAGTCCCCAGGGTGCCCCATGGCCCTCCACCTAGGGCCCTCTGACCCCAGCAAGCTACCCAGGGGTCCACATCTCTCCCTGGACTTGCAACAGAGGCCCCAGGGTGCCCCGTGACCCTCCACCTAGGGGCCTCTGATCCCAGCAAGCTACCCAGGAGTCCACATCTCTCCCTGGACTTGCAGTAGACACCCCTGGGTGCCCCCTGGCCCTCCACCTAGGGGCCTTTGACCCCAGCAAGCTACCCAGGGGTCCACCTCTCTCCATGGACTTATAGTAGAGGCCCCAGGGTGCCCCCTGGCCCTCCACCTAGGGGCCTCTGAGTCCAACAAGCTACCCAGGGGTCCACATCTCTCCCTGGACTTGCAGTAGAGGCCCCAGGGTACCCAGTGGCCCTCCACCTAGGGGCCTCTGAACCCAGCAAGCTACCCAGGGCTCCACATCTCTCCCTGGACTTGTAGTAGAGGCCCTTGGCTGCCCTCTGGTCCTCCACCTAGGGGCCTCTGACCCCAGCAAGCTAACCAGGGCTCCACCTCTCTCCCTGGACTTGCAGTAGAGGCCCCAGGGTGCCCATTGGCCCTCCACCTAGAGGTCTCTGACCCCAGCAAGCTACCCAAGGGTCCGCCTCTGACCCCAGCAAGCTGCCCAGGGGCCTGCCTATCTCCCTGGACTTGCAGTAGAGTCCCCAGGGTGCCCGATGGCCCTCCACCTAGGGCCCTCTGACCCCAGCAAGCTACCTAGGGCTCCACTTCTCTCCCTGGACTTGCAGTAGAGGACCCAGGGTGCCCCCTTGCCCTCCACCCAGGGGCTACTGACCCCAGCAAGCTACCCAGGGCTGCACCTCTCTCCCTGGACTTGCAGTAGAGGCCCCAGGGTACCCCGTGGCCCTCCACCTAGGGGCCTCTGACCCCAGCAAGCTACTCAGGGGTCCACATCTCTCCCTGGACTATCAGTAGAGGCCCCAGGGTGCCCATTGGCCCTCCACCTAGGGGCCTCTGACCCCAGCAAACTACCCAGGGGTCCACCTCTCTTCCTGGACTTGCAGTAGAGTCCCCAGGGTGCCCCATGGCCTTCCACCTAGGGCCCTCTGACCCCAGCAAGCTACCTAGGGCTCCACTTCTCTCCCTGGACTTGCAGTAGAGGCCCCAGGGTGCCCCCTTGCCCTCCACCCAGGGGCTACTGACCCCAGCAAGCTACCCAGGGCTGCACCTCTCTCCCTGGACTTGCAGTAGAGGCCCCAGGGTGCCCCTTGCCCTCCACCTAGGGGCCTCTGACCCCAGCAAGCTACCCTGGAGTCCACCTCTTCTCCCTGGACTTGCAGTAGAGGCCCCAGGGTGCCCCTTGGCCCTCCACCTAGGGGCCTCTGACCCCAGCAAGCTACCGAGGGGTCCACCTCTCTCCGTGGACTTTCAGTAGAGGCCCCAGGGTGCCCCGTGGCCCTCCACCTAGGGGCCTCTGACCCCAGCAAGCTACCCTGGAGTCCACCTCTCTCCCTGGACTTGCAGTAGAGGCCCCAGGGTGCCCCTTGGCCCTCCATCTAGGGGCCTCTGACCCCAGCAAGCTACCCAGGGTCCTACCTATCTCCCTGGACTTGCAGTAGAGTCCCCAGGGTTCCCTATGGCCCTCCACCTAGGGCCCTCTGACCCCAGCAAGCTACAGAGGGGTCCACCTCTCTCCCTGGACTTGTAGTAGAGGCCCTAGGCTGCCCTCTGGCCCTCCACCTAGGGGCCTTTGACTTCAGCAAGCTACCCAGGCGTCCACCTCTCTCCCTGGACTTATAGGCGAGGCCCCAGGGTGCCCCCTGGCCCTCCACCTAGGGGACTCTGACCCCAGCAAACTACCCAGCGGTCCACCTCTCTTCCTGGACTTGCAGTAGAGTCCCCAGGGTGCCCCATGGCCCTCCACCTAGGGCCCTCTGACCCCAGCAAGCTACCCGGGGCTCCAACTCTCTCCCTGGACTTGCAGTATAGGCCCCAGGGTGCCCCGTGGCCCTCCCCCTAGGGGCCTCTGACCCCAGCAAGCTACCCAGGGCTCCAACTCTCTCCCTGGACTTGCAGTAGAGGCCCCAGGGTGACCCTTGGCCCTCCATCTACGGGCCTCTGACCCCAGCAAGCTACCCAGGGCTCCAACTCTCTCCCTGGACTTACAGTATAGGCCTCAGGGTGCCCCCTGGTCCTCCACCTAGGGGCCCCTGACCCAAGCAAGCTGCCCAGGAGTCCACCTCTCTCCCTGGACTTGCAATAGAGGCCCCAGCGTGCCCCTTGGCCCTCTACCTAAGGGCCTCTGACCCCAGAAAGCTACCCAGGGGTCCACCTCTCTCCCTAGACTTGCAGACTAGGCCCCAGGGTGACCCTTGGCCCTCCACCTAGGGGCCTCTTACCCCAGCAAGCTGCCCAGGGGCCTGCCTATCTCCCTGGACTTGCAGTAGAGTCCCCAGGGTGCCCCATGGCCCTCCACCTAGGGCCCTCTGACCCCAGCAAGCTACCCAGGGGTCCACATCTCTCACTGGACTTGCAACAGAGGCCCCAGGGTGCCCCGTGACCCTCCACCTAGGGGTCTCTGACCCCAGCAAGCTACCCAGGAGTCCACATCTCTCCCTGGACTTGCAGTAGAGGCCCCAGGGTGCCCATTGGCCCTCCACCTAGGGGCCTCTGACCCCAGCAAGCTAACGAGGGGTTTACCTCTCTCCCTAGACTTGCAGTAGAGGCCCCAGGGTGACCCTTGGCCCTCCACCTAGGGGCCTCTGACCCCAGCAAGCTACAAAGGGTCCTACCTATCTCCCTGGACTTGCAGTAGAGTCCCCAGGGTGCCCCATGTCCCTCCACCTAGGGCCCTCTGACCCCAGCAAGCTACCCAGGGCAAAAACTCTCTCCCTGGACTTGCAGTATAGGCCTCAGGGTGCCCCCTGGTCCTCCACCTAGGGGCCCCCGACCCAAGCAAGCTGCCCAGGGGTCCACCTCTCTCCCTGGACTTGCAATAGAGGCCCCAGGGTGCCCCCTTGCCCTCCACCCAAGGGCTACTGACCCCAGCAAGCTACCCTGGGCTCTACCTCTCTCCCTGGACTTGTAGTAGAGGCCCTAGGCTGCCCTCTGGTCCTCCACCTAGGGGCCTCTGACCCCAGCAAGCTAACCAGGGCTCCACCTCTCTCCCTGGACTTGCAGTAGAGGCCCCAGGGTGCCCATTTGCCCTCCACCTAGGGGTCTCTGACCCCAGCAAGCTACCCAAGGGTCCGCCTCTGACCCCAGCAAGCTACCCAGGGGTCCACCTCTCTCCATGGACTTATAGTAGAGGCCCCAGGGTGCCCCCTGGCCCTCCACCTAGGGGCCTCTGAGTCCAGCAAGCTACCCAGGGGTCAACATCTCTCCCTGGACTTGCAGTAAAGGCCCCAGAGTACCCCGTGGCCCTCCACCTAGGGGCCTCTGAAAACAGCAAGCTACCCAGGGTCCTACCTATCTCCCTGGACTTGCAGTAGAGGCCCCAGGGTGCCCATTGGCCCTCCACCTAGGGGCCTCTGACCCCAGCAAGCTACCGAGGGGTTTACCTCTCTCCCTAGACTTGCAGTAGAGGCCCCAGGGTGACCCTTGGCCCTCCACCTAGGGGCCTCTGACCCCAGCAAGCTACAAAGGGTCCTACCTATCTCCCTGGACTTGCAGTAGAGTCCCCAGGGTGCCCCATGTCCCTCCAAATAGGGCCCTCTGACCCCAGCAAGCTACCCAGGGCTAAAACTCTCTCCCTCGACTTACAGTATAGGCCTCAGGGTGCCCCCTGGTCCTCCACCTAGGGGCCCCCGACCCAAGCAAGCTGCCCAGGGGTCCACCTCTCTCCCTGGACTTGCAATAGAGGCCCCAGGGTGCCCCCTTGCCCTCCACCCAAGGGCTACTGACCCCAGCAAGCTACCCTGGGCTCTACCTCTCTCCCTGGACTTGTAGTAGAGGCCCTAGGCTGCCCTCTGGTCCTCCACCTAGGGGCCTCTGACCCCAGCAAGCTAACCAGGGCTCCACCTCTCTCCCTGGACTTGCAGTAGAGGCCCCAGGGTGCCCATTGGCCCTCCACCTAGGGGTCTCTGACCCCAGCAAGCTACCCAAGGGTCCGCCTCTGACCCCAGCAAGCTACCCAGGGCTCCACCTCTCTCCATGGACTTATAGTACAGGCCCCAGGGTGCCCCCTGGCCCTCCACCTAGGGGCCTCTGAGTCCAGCAAGCTACCCAGGGGTCCACATCTCTCCCTGGACTTGCAGTAGAGGCCCCAGAGTACCCCGTGGCCCTCCACCTAGGGGCCTCTGAACCCAGCATGCTACCCAGGGGTCCAGCTCTCTCCCTGGACTTGCAATAGAGGCCCCAGGGTGCCCCCTTGCCCTCCACCCAAGGGCTACTGACCCCAGCAAGCTACCCTGGGCTCCACCTCTCTCCCTGGACTTGTAGTAGAGGCCCTAGGCTGCCCTCTGGCCCTCCACCTAGGGGCCTTTGACCCCAGCAAGCTACCCAGGGCTCCACCTCTCTCCCTGGACTTGCAGTAGAGGCAGTAGGGTGCCCATTGGCCCTCCACCTAGGGGCCTCTGACCCCAGCAAGCTACCCAGGGGTCCACCTCTCTCCCTGGACTTATAGGCGAGGCCCCAGGGTGCCCCCTGGCCCTCCACCTAGGGGCCTCTGACCCCAGCAAACTACCCAGCGGTCCACCTCTCTTCCTGGACTTGCAGTAGAGTCCCCAGGGTGCCCCATGGCCCTCCACCTAGGGCCCTCTGACCCCAGCAAGCTACCCAGGGCTCCAACTCTCTCCCTGTACTTGCAGTATAGGCCCCAGGGTGCCCCCTGGTCCTCCACCTAGGGGCCTCTGACCCTAGCAAACTACACAGGGGTCCACCTCTCTCCCTGGACTTGCAGTAGAGGCCCCAGGGTGCCCCATGGCCCTCCACCTAGGGACCTCTGACCCCAGCAAGCTACAGAGGGGTCCACCTCTCTCCCTGGACTTGCAATAGAGGCCCCAGGGTGCCCCGTGGCCCTCCCCCCAGGGGCCTCTGACACCAGCAAGCTTCCCAGTGGTCCACCTCTCTCCCTAGACTTGCAGTAGAGGCCCCAGGGTGACCCTTGGCCCTCCACCTACGGGCCTCTGACCCCAGCAAGCTACCCAGGGTCCTACCTATCTCCCTGGACTTGCAGTATAGTCCCCAGGGTGCCCCATGGCCCTCCACCTAGGGCCCTCTGACCCCAGCAAGCTACCCAGGGCTCCAACTCTCTCCCTGGACTTGCAGTATAGGCCTCAGGGTGCCCCGTGGTCCTCCACTTAGGGGCCCCTGACCCAAGCAAGCTGCCCATGGGTCCACCTCTCTCCCTGGACTTGCAAAAGAGGCCCTAGCGTGCCACTTGGCCCTCCACCTAAGGGCCTCTGACCCCAGAAAGCTACCCAGGGGTCCACCTCTCTCCCTAGACTTGCAGACTAGGCCCCAGGGTGACCCTTGGCCCTCCACCTAGGGGCCTCTGATCCCAGCAAGCTGCCCAGGGGCCTGCCTATCTCCCTGGACTTGCAGTAGAGTCCCCAGGGTGCCCCATGGCCCTCCACCTAGGGCTCTCTGACCCCAGCAAGCTACCCAGGGCTCCACATCTCTCCCTGGACTTGCAACAGAGGCCCCAGGGTGCCCCGTGACCCTCCACCTAGGGGCCTCTGACCCCAGCAAGCTACCCAGGGGTCCACCTCTCTCCATGGACTTATAGTAGAGGCCCCAGGGTGCCCCCTGGCACTCCACCTAGGGGCCTCTGAGTCCAGCAAGCTACCCAGGGGTCCACATCTCTCCCTGGACTTGCAGTAGAGGCCCCAGGGTACCCAGTGGCCCTCCACCTAGGGGCCTCTGAACCCAGCAAGCTACCCAGGGATCCAGCTCCCTCCCTGGACTTGCAGTAGAGGCCCCAGGGTGCCCCCTTGCCCTCCACCCAAGGGCTACTGACCCCAGCAAGCTACCCTGGGCTCCACATCTCTCCCTGGACTTGCAGTAGAGGCCCCAGGGTGCCCATTGGCCCTCCACCTAGGGGTCTCTGACCCCAGCAAGCTACCCAAGGGTCCGCCTCTGACCCCAGCAAGCTGCCCAGGGGCCTGCCTATCTCCCTGGACTTGCAGTAGAGTCCCCAAGGTGCCCCATGGCCCTCCACCTAGGGCCCTCTGACCCCAGCAAGCTACCTAGGGCTCCACTTCTCTCCCTGGACTTGCAGTAGAGGCCCCAGGGTGCCCCCTTGCCCTCCCCCCAGGGGCTACTGACCCCAGCAAGCTACCCAGGGCTGCACCTCTCTCCCTGGACTTGCAGTAGAGGTCCCAGGGTACCCCGTGGCCCTCCACCTAGGGGCCTCTGACCCCAGCAAGCTACTCAGGTTTTCACATCTCTCCCTGGACTTGCAGTAGAGGCCCCAGGGTACCCTGTGGCCCTCCACCTAGGGGCCTCTGAACCCAGCAAGCTACCCAGGGGTCCAGCTCTCTCCCTGGACTTGCAATAGAGGCCCCAGGGTGCCCCCTTGCCCTCCACCCAGGGGCTACTGACCCCAGCAAGCTACACAGGGCTCCACTTCTCTCCCTGGACTTGTAGTAGAGGCCCTGGGCTGCCCTCTGGCCCTCCACCTAGGGGCCATTGACCCCAGCAAGCTACCCAGGGCTCCACCTCTCTGACTGGACTTGCAGTAGAGGCCCCAGGGTGCCCATTTTCCCTCCACCCAGGGGCCTCTGACCCCAGCAAACTACCCAGGGGTCCACCTCTCTTCCTGGACTTGCAGTTGAGTCCCCAGGGTGCCCCATGGCCCTCCACATAGGGCCCTCTGACCCCAGCAAGCTACCTAGGGCTCCACTTCTCTCCCTGGACTTGCAGTAGAGGCCACAGGGTGCCCCCTTGCCCTCCACCCAGGGGCTACTGACCCCAGCAAGCTACCCTGGGCTGCACCTCTCTCCCTGGACTTGCAGTAGAGGCCCCAGGGTACCCCGTAGCCCTCCACCTAGGGGCCTCTGACTCCAGCTAGCTACTCAGGGTTCCACATCTCTCCCTGGACTTGCAGTAGAAGCCCCAGGGTACCCCGTGGCCCTCCACCCAGGGGCTACTGACCCCAGCAAGCTACACAGGGCTCCACTTCTCTCCCTGGACTTGTAGTAGAGGCACTGGGCTGCCCTCTGGCCCTCCACCTAGGGGCCTCTGACCCCAGCAAGCTACCCAGGGCTCCACCTCTCTCCCTGGACTTGCAGTAGAGGCCCCAGGGTGCCCCATGGCCCTCCACCTAGGGGCCTCTGACCCCAGCAAGCTACCCAGGGGTCCACCTCTCTCCCTGGACTTATAGGCGAGGCCCCAGGGTGCCCCCTGGCCCTCCACCTAGGGGCCTCTGACCCCAGCAAACTACCCAGGGGTCCACCTCTCTTCCTGGACTTGCAGTAGAGTCCCCAGGGTGCGCCATGGCCCTCCACCTAGGGCCCTCTGACCCCAGCAAGCTACCCAGGGCTCCAACTCTCTCCCTGGACTTGCAGTATAGGCCCCAGGGTGCCCCATGGCCCTCCAACTAGGGGCCTCTGACCCCAGCACGCTACCCAGGGGTCCACTTCTCTCCTTGGACTTGCAGTATAGGCCCCAAGGTGCCCACTGGCCCTCCACCTAGGGGCATCTGACCCCAGCAAGCTACCCAGGGGTCCACCTCTCTCCCTGGACTTGCAGTATCGGACCCAGGGTGCCCCCTGGCCCTCCACCTAGGGGCATCTGACACCAGCAAGCTACCCAAGGGTCCACCTATCTCCCTGGACTTGCAGTATAGGCCCCAGGGTGCCCTCTGGCCCTCCACCTAGGGGCCTCTGACCCTAGCAAACTACCCAGGGGTCCACCTCTCTCCCTGGACTTGCTGTAGAGGCCCCAGGGTGACCCTTGGACCGCCACCTAGGGGCTTCTGACCCCAGCAAGCTGCCCAGGGGCCTGCCTATCTCCCTGGACTTGCAGTAGAGTCCCCAGGGTGCCCCATGGCCCTCCACGTAGGGCCCTCTGACCCCAGCAAGCTACCCAAGGGTCCACCTCTCTCCCTGGACTTGCAGTATAGGCCACAGGGTGCCCCCTTGCCCTCCACCTAGGGGCCTCTGACCCCAGAAGCTACCCAGGGCTCCACTTCTCTCCCTGGACTTGCAGTAGAGGCCCCAGGGTGCCCCCTTGCCCTCCACCCAGGGGCTACTGACCCCAGCAAGCTACCCAGGGCTCCTCCTCTCTCCATGGACTTGCAGTATAGGCCCCAGGGTGCCCCTGGCCCTCCACCTAGGGGCATCTGACCCCAGCAAGCTACCCAGGGGTCCACCTCTCTCCCTGGACTTGCAGTATAGGACCCAGGGTGCCCCCTGGCCCTCCACCTAGGGGCATCTGACACCAGCAAGCTACCCAGGGGTCCACCTATCTCCCTGGACTTGCAGTAGAGGCCCCAGGGTGCCCTCTGGCCTTCCACCTAGGGGCCTCTGACCCTAGCAAACTACCGAGGGGTCTACCTCTCTCACTGGACTTGCTGTAGAGGCCCCAGGGTGCCCCCTTGCCCTCCACCCAGGGGCTACTGACTCCAGCAAGCTACCCAGGGCTCCACCTCTCTCCCTGGACTTGTAGTAGAGGCCCTAGGCTGCCCTCTGGCCCTCCACCTAGGGGCCTCTGACCCCAGCAAGCTACCCAGGGCTTCACCTCTCTCCCTGGACTTGCAGTAGAGGCCCCAGGGTGCCCATTGGCCCTCCACCTAGGGGCCTCTGACCCCAGCAAGCTACCAAGGGGTTTACCTCTCTCCCTGGACTTGTAGTAGAGGCCCCAGGGTGCCCATTGGCCCTCCACCTAGGGGTCTCTGACCCCAGCAAGCTACCCAAGGATCCGCCTCTGACCCCAGCAAGCTGCCCAGGGGCCTGCCTATCTCCCTGGACTTGCAGTAGAGTCCCCAGGGTGCCCCATGGCCCTCCACGTAGGGCCCTCTGACCCCAGCAAGCTACCCAGGGGTCCACATCTCTCCCTGGACTTGCAGTAGACGCCCCTGGGTGCCCACTGGCCCTCCACCTAGGGGCCTTTGACCCCAGCAAGCTACCCAGGGGTCAACCTCTCTCCATGGACTTATAGTAGAGGCCACAGGGTGCCCCCTGGCCCTCCACCTAGGGGCCTCTGAGTCCAGCAAGCTACCCAGGGTTCCACATCTCTCCCTGGACTTGCAGTAGAGGCCCCAGGGCACCCCCTTGCCCTCCACCCAAGGGCTACTGACCCCAGCAAGCTACCCTGGGCTCCACCTCTCTCCCTGGACTTGTAGTAGAGGCCCTAGGCTGCCCTCTGGCCCTCCACCTAGGGGCCTTTGACCCCAGCAAGCTACCCAGGGCTCCACCTCTCTCCCTGGACTTGCAGTAGAGGCCCCAGGGTGCCCATTGGCCCTCCACCTAGGGGCCTCTGACCCCAGCAAGCTACCCAGGGGTCCACCTCTCTCCCTGGACTTATAGGCGAGGCCCCAGGGTGCCCCCTGGCCCTCCACCTAGGGGTCTCTGACCCCAGCAAACTACCCAGCGGTCCACCTCTCTTTCTGGACTTGCAGTAGAGTCCCCAGGGTGCCCCATGGCCCTCCACCTAGGGACCTCTGACCCCAGCAAGCTACAGAGGGGTCCACCTCTCTCCTTGGACTTGCAGTAGAGGCCCCAGGGTGCCCTGTGGCCCTCCACCTAGGGGCCTCTGACCCCAGCAAGCTTCCCGGGGGTCCAGCTCTCTCCCTGGACTTGCAGTAGAGTCCCCAGGGTGCCCCATGGCCCTCCACCTAGGGCCCTCTGACCCCAGCAAGCTACCCAGGGCTCAAACTCTCTCCCTGGACTTGCAGTATAGGCCTCAGGGTGCCCCCTGGTCCTCCACCTAGGGGCCCCTGACCCAAGCAAGCTGCCCAGGGGTCCACCTCTCTCCCTGGACTTGCAAGAGAGGCCCCAGCGTGCCCCTTGGCCCTCCACCCAAGGGCCTCTGACCCCAGAAAGCTACCCAGGGGTCCACCTCTCTCCCTAGACTTGCAGACTAGGCCCCAGGGTGACCCTTGGCCCTCCACCTAGGGGCCTCTGATCCCAGAAAGCTGCCCAGGGGCCTGCCTATCTCCCTGGACTTGCAGTAGAGTCCCCAGGGTGCCCCATGGCCCTCCACCTAGGGCCCTCTGACCCCAGCAAGCTACCCAGGGGTCCACATCTCTCCCTGGACTTGCAACAGAGGCCCCAGGGTGCCCCGTGACCCTCCACCTAGGGGCCTCTGACCCCAGCAAGCTACCCAGGGGTCCACCTCTCTCCATGGACTTATAGTAGAGGCCCCAGGGTGCCCCCTGGCCCTCCACCTAGGGGCCTCTGAGTCCAACAAGCTACCCAGGGGTCCACATCTCTCCCTGCACTTGCAGTAGAGGCCCCAGGGTACCCAGTGGCCCTCCACCTAGGGGCCTCTGAACCCAGCAAGCTACCCAGGGCTCCACATCTCTCCCTGGACTTGTAGTAGAGGCCCTAGGCTGCCCTCTGGTCCTCCACCTAGGGGCCTCTGACCCCAGCAAGCTAACCAGGGCTCCACCTCTCTCCCTGGACTTGCAGTAGAGGCCCCAGGGTGCCCATTGGCCCTCCACCTAGCGGTCTCTGACCCCAGCAAGCTACCCAAGGGTCCGCCTCTGACCCCAGCAAGCTGCCCAGGGGCCTGCCTATCTCCCTGGACTTGCAGTAGAGTCCCCAGGGTGCCCGATGGCCCTCCAGCTAGGGCCCTCTGACCCCAGCAAGCTACCTAGGGCTCCACTTCTCTCCCTGGACTTGCAGTAGAGGCCCCAGGGTACCCCGTGGCCCTCCACCTAGGGGCCTCTGACCCCAGCAAGCTACTCAGGGGTCCACATCTCTCCCTGGACTATCAGTAGAGGCCCCAGGGTACCCCGTGGCCCTCCACCTAGGGGCCTCTGAACATAGCAAGCTACCCAGGGGTCCAGCTCTCTCCCTGGACTTGCAATAGAGGCCCCAGGGTGCCCCCTTGCCCTCCACCCAGGGGCTACTGACCCCAGCAAGCTACAGAGGGCTCCACTTCTCTCCCTGGACTTGTAGTAGAGGCCCTGGGCAGCCCTCTGGCCCTCCACCTAGGGGCCTCTGACCCCAGCAAGCTACCCAGGGCTCCACCTCTCTGGCTGGACATACAGTAGAGGCCCCAGGGTGCCCATTGGCCCTCCACCTAGGGGCCTCTGACCCCAGCAAACTACCCAGGGGTCCACCTCTCTTCCTGGACTTGCAGTAGAGTCCCCAGGGTGCCCCATGGCCTTCCACCTAGGGCCCTCTGACCCCAGCAAGCTACCTAGGGCTCCACTTCTCTCCCTGGACTTGCAGTAGAGGCCCCAGGGTGCCCCCTTGCCCTCCACCCAGGGGCTACTGACCCCAGCAAGCTACCCAGGGCTGCACCTCTCTCCCTGGACTTGCAGTAGAGGCCCCAGGGTGCCCCTTGCCCTCCACCTAGGGGCCTCTGACCCCAGCAAGCTACCCTGGACTCCACCTCTCTCCCTGGACTTGCAGTAGAGGCCCCAGGGTGCCCCTTGGCCCTCCACCTAGGGGCCTCTGACCCCAGCAAGCTACCGAGGGGTCCACCTCTCTCCGTGGACTTTCAGTAGAGGCCCCAGGGTGCCCCGTGGCCCTCCACCTAGGGGCCTCTGACCCCAGCAAGCTACCCTGGAGTCCACCTCTCTCCCTGGACTTGCAGTAGAGGCCCCAGGGTGCCCCTTGGCCCTCCACCTAGGGGCCTCTGACCCCAGCAAGCTACCCAGGGTCCTACCTATCTCCCTGGACTTGCAGTAGAGTCCCCAGGGTTCCCCATGGCCCTCCACCTAGGGCCCTCTGACCCCAGCAAGCTACATAGGGGTCCACCTCTCTCCCTGGACTTGTAGTAGAGGCCCTAGGCTGCCCTCTGGCCCTCCACCTAGGGGCCTTTGACTTCAGCAAGCTACCCAGGCGTCCACCTCTCTCCCTGGACTTATAGGCGAGGCCCCAGGGTGCCCCCTGGCCCTCCACCTAGGGGACTCTGACCCCAGCAAACTACCCAGCGGTCCACCTCTCTTCCTGGACTTGCAGTAGAGTCCCCAGGGTGCCCCATGGCCCTCCACCTAGGGCCCTCTGACCCCAGCAAGCTACCCGGGGCTCCAACTCTCTCCCTGGACTTGCAGTATAGGCCCCAGGGTGCCCCATGGCCCTCCCCCTAGGGGCCTCTGACCCCAGCAAGCTACCCAGGGCTCCAACTCTCTCCCTGGACTAGCAGTAGAGGCCCCAGGGTGACCCTTGGCCCTCCATCTACGGGCCTCTGACCCCAGCAAGCTACCCAGGGCTCCAACTCTCTCCCTGGACTTGCAGTATAGGCCTCAGGGTGCCCCCTGGTCCTCCACCTAGGGGCCCCTGACCCAAGCAAGCTGCCCAGGAGTCCACCTCTCTCCCTGGACTTGCAATAGAGGCCCCAGCGTGCCCCTTGGCCCTCTACCTAAGGGCCTCTGACCCCAGAAAGCTACCCAGGGGTCCACCTCTCTCCCTAGACTTGCAGACTAGGCCCCAGGGTGACCCTTGGCCCTCCACCTAGGGGCCTCTTACCCCAGCAAGCTGCCCAGGGGCCTGCCTATCTCCCTGGACTTGCAGTAGAGTCCCCAGGGTGCCCCATGGCCCTCCACCTAGGGCCCTCTGACCCCAGCAAGCTACCCAGGGGTCCACATCTCTCACTGGACTTGCAACAGAGGCCCCAGGGTGCCCCGTGACCCTCCACCTAGGGGCCTCTGACCCCAGCAAGCTACCCAGGAGTCCACATCTCTCCCTGGACTTGCAGTAGAGGCCCCAGGGTGCCCATTGGCCCTCCACCTAGGGGCCTCTGACCCCAGCAAGCTACCGAGGGGTTTACCTCTCTCCCTAGACTTGCAGTAGAGGCCCCAGGGTGACCCTTGGCCCTCCACCTAGGGGCCTCTGACCCCAGCAAGCTACAAAGGGTCCTACCTATCTCCCTGGACTTGCAGTAGAGTCCCCAGGGTGCCCCATGTCCCTCCACCTAGGGCCCTCTGACGCCAGCAAGCTACCCATTGCAAAAACTCTCTCCCTGGACTTGCAGTATAGGCCTCAGGGTGCCCATTGGCCCTCCACCTAGGGGTCTCTGACCCCAGCAAGCTACCCTGGGCTCTACCTCTCTCCCTGGACTTGTAGTAGAGGCCCTAGGCTGCCCTCTGGTCCTCCACCTAGGGGCCTCTGACCCCAGCAAGCTAACCAGGGCTCCACCTCTCTCCCTGGACTTGCAGTAGAGGCCCCAGGGTGCCCATTGGCCCTCCACCTAGGGGTCTCTGACCCCAGCAAGCTACCCAAGGGTCTGCCTCTGACCCCAGCAAGCTACCCAGGGGTCCACCTCTCTCCATGGACTTATAGTAGAGGCCCCAGGGTGCCCCCTGGCCCTCCACCTAGGGGCCTCTGAGTCCAGCAAGCTACCCAGGGGTCAACATCTCTCCCTGGACTTGCAGTAAAGGCCCCAGAGTACCCCGTGGCCCTCCAACTAGGGGCCTCTGACCCCAGCAAGCTACCGAGGGGTTTACCTCTCGACCTAGACTTGCAGTAGAGGCCCCAGGGTGACCCTTGGCCCTCCACCTAGGGGCCTCTGACCCCAGCAAGCTACAAAGGGTCCTACCTATCTCCCTGGACTTGCAGTAGAGTCCCCAGGGTGCCCCATGTCCCTCCACCTAGGGCCCTCTGACCCCAGCAAGCTACCCAGGGCTAAAACTCTCTCCCTGGACTTGCAGTATAGGCCTCAGGGTGCCCCCTGGTCCTCCACCTAGGGGCCCCCGACCCAAGCAAGCTGCCCAGGGGTCCACCTCTCTCCCTGGACTTGCAATAGAGGCCCCAGGGTGCCCCCTTGCCCTCCACCCAAGGGCTACTGACCCCAGCAAGCTACCCTGCGCTCTACCTCTCTCCCTGGACTTGTAGTAGAGGCCCTGGGCTGCCCTCTGGTCCTCCACCTAGGGGCCTCTGACCCCAGCAAGCTAACCAGGGCTCCACCTCTCTCCCTGGACTTGCAGTAGAGGCCCCAGGGTGCCCATTGGCCCTCCACCTAGGGGTCTCTGACCCCAGCAAGCTACCCAAGGGTCCGCCTCTGACCCCAGCAAGCTACCCAGGGGTCCACCTCTCTCCATGGACTTATAGTACAGGCCCCAGGGTGCCCCCTGGCCCTCCACCTAGGGGCCTCTGAGTCCAGCAAGCTACCCAGGGGTCCACATCTCTCCATGGACTTGCAGTAGAGGCCCCAGAGTACCCCGTGGCCCTCCACCTAGGGGCCTCTGAACCCAGCATGCTACCCAGGGGTCCAGCTCTCTCCCTGGACTTGCAATAGAGGCCCCAGGGTGCCCTCTTGCCCTCCACCCAAGGGCTACTGACCCCAGCAAGCTACCCTGGGCTCCACCTCTCTCCCTGGACTTGTAGTAGAGGCCCTAGGCTGCCCTCTGGCCCTCCACCTAGGGGCCTTTGACCCCAGCAAGCTACCCAGGGCTCCACCTCTCTCCCTGGACTTGCAGTAGAGGCAGTAGGGTGCCCATTGGCCCTCCACCTAGGGGCCTCTGACCCCAGCAAGCTACCCAGGGGTCCACCTCTCTCCCTGGACTTATAGGCGAGGCCCCAGGGTGCCCCCTGGCCCTCCACCTAGGGGCCTCTGACCCCAGCAAACTACCCAGCGGTCCACCTCTCTTCCTGGACTTGCAGTAGAGTCCCCAGGGTGCCCCATGGCCCTCCCCCTAGGGCCCTCTGACCCCAGCAAGCTACCCAGGGCTCCAACTCTCTCCCTGTACTTGCAGTATAGGCCCCAGGGTGCCCCCTGGTCCTCCACCTAGGGGCCTCTGACCCTAGCAAACTACACAGGGGTCCACCTCTCTCCCTGGACTTGCAGTAGAGGCCCCAGGGTGCCCCATGGCCCTCCACCTAGGGACCTCTGACCCCAGCAAGCTACAGAGGGGTCCACCTCTCTCCCTGGACTTGCAGTAGAGGCCCCAGGGTGCCCCGTGGCCCTCCCCCTAGGGGCCTCTGACACCAGCAAGCTTCCCAGTGGTCCACCTCTCTCCCTAGACTTGCAGTAGAGGCCCCAGGGTGACCCTTGGCCCTCCACCTACGGGCCTCTGACCCCAGCAAGCTACCCAGGGTCCTACCTATCTCCCTGGACTTGCAGTAGAGTCCCCAGGGTGCCCCATGGCCCTCCACCTAGGGCCCTCTGACCCCAGCAAGCTACCCAGGGCTCCAACTCTCTCCCTGGACTTGCAGTATAGGCCTCAGGGTGCCCCCTGGTCCTCCACTTAGGGGCCCCTGACCCAAGCAAGCTGCCCAGGGGTCCACCTCTCTCTCTGGACTTGCAAGAGAGGCCCCAGCGTGCCACTTGGCCCTCCACCTAAGGGCCTCTGACCCCAGAAAGCTACCCAGGGGTCCACCTCTCTCACTAGACTTGCAGACTAGGCCCCAGGGTGACCCTTGGCCCTCCACCTAGGGGCCTCTGATCCCAGCAAGCTGCCCAGGGGCCTGCCTATCTCCCTGGACTTGCAGTAGAGTCCCCAGGGTGCCCCATGGCCATCCACCTAGGGCTCTCTGACCCCAGCAAGCTACCCAGGGCTCCACATCTCTCCCTGGACTTGCAACAGAGGCCCCAGGGTGCCCCCTGGCACTCCACCTAGGGGCCTCTGAGTCCAGCAAGCTACCCAGGGGTCCACATCTCTCCCTGGACTTGCAGTAGAGGCCCCAGGGTACCCAGTGGCCCTCCACCTAGGGGCCTCTGAACCCAGCAAGCTACCCAGGGATCCAGCTCCCTCCCTGGACTTGCAATAGAGGCCCCAGGGTGCCCCCTTGCCCTCCACCCAAGGGCTACTGACCCCAGCAAGCTACCCTGGGCTCCACATCTCTCCCTGGACTTGTAGTAGAGGCCCTAGGCTGCCCTTTGGTCCTCCACCTAGGGGCCTCTGACCCCAGCAAGCTAACCAGGGCTCCACCTCTCTCCCTGGACTTGCAGTAGAGGCCCCAGGGTGCCCATTGGCCCTCCACCTAGGGGTCTCTGACCCCAGCAAGCTACCCAAGGGTCCGCCTCTGACCCCAGCAAGCTGCCCAGGGGCCTGCCTATCTCCCTGGACTTGCAGTAGAGTCCCCAAGGTGCCCCATGGCCCTCCACCTAGGGCCCTCTGACCCCAGCAAGCTACCTAGGGCTCCACTTCTCTCCCTGGACTTGCAGTAGAGGCCCCAGGGTGCCCCATGGCCCTCCACCTAGGGCCCTTTGACCCCAGCAAGCTACCCAGTGCTCCACCTCTCTCCCTGGACTTGCAGTATAGGCCACAGGGTGCCCCCTTGCCTTCCACCTAGGGGCCTCTGACCCCAGAAGCTATCCAGGGCTCTACTTCTCTCCCTGGACTTGCAGTAGAGGCCCCAGGGTACCCCGTGGCCCTCCACCTAGGGGCCTCTGAGTCCAGCAAGCTACCCAGGGGTCCACATCTCTCCCTGGACTTGCAGTAGACGCTGCTGGGTGCCCCCTGGCCCTCCATCTAGGGGCCTCTGACCCTAGAAAACTACCCAGGGGTCCACCTCTCTCCCTGGACTTGCAATAGTGGCCCCAGGGTGCCCCCTTGCCCTCCACCCAGGGGCTACTGACCCCAGGACTTGTAGTAGAGGCTCTAGGCTGCCCTCTGGCCCTCCACCTAGGGGCCTCTGACACCAGCAAGCTACCCAGGGCTTCACCTCTCTCCCTGGACTTGCAGTATAGGCCCCAGGGTGCCCTCTGGCCCTCCACCTAGGGGCCTCTGACCCTAGAAAACTACCCAGGGGTCCACCTCTCTCCCTGGACTTGCAATAGAGGCCCCAGGGTGCCCCCTTGCCCTCCACCCAGGGGCTACTGACCCCAGGACTTTTAGTAGAGGCCCTAGGCTGCTCTCTGGCCCTCCACCTAGGGGCCTCTGACACCAGCAAGCTACCCAGGGCTTCACCTCTCTCCCTGGACTTGCAGTAGAGGCCCCAGGGTGCCCATTGGCCCTCCACCTAGGGGCCTCTGACCCCAGCAAGCTACCGAGGGGTCCACCTCTCTCCCTGGACTTGCAGTAGAGGCCCCAGGGTGCCCCTTGGCCCTCCACCTAGGGGCCTCTGACCCCAGCAAGCTACCCAGGGGTCCACATCTCTCCCTGGACTTGCAGTAGACGCCCCTGGGTGCCCCCTGGCCCTCCACTTAGGGGCCTCTGACCCCAGCAAGCTACCCAGGGGACAACATCTCTCCCTGGACTTATAGTAGAGGCCCTACGGTGCCCCCTGGCCCTCCCCCTAGGGGCCTCTGACACCAGCAAGCTTCCCAGTGATTCACCTCTCTCACTGGACTTGCAGTAGAGGCCCCAGGTTGACCCTTGGCCCTCCACCTTGGGGCCTGTGACCCCAGCAAGCTGCCCAGGGGCCTGCCTATCTCCCTGGACTTGCAGTAGAGTCCCCAGGGTGCCCCATGGCCCTCCACCTAGGGGCCTCTGACCCCAGCAAGCTACCCAGGGCTCCACCTTTCTCCCTGGACTTGCAGTAGAGGCCCCAGAATGCCCCCTTGCCCTCCACCCAGGGGCTACTGACCCCAGCAAGCTATCCAGGGCTCCACCTCTCTCCCTGAACTTGCAGTAGAGTCCCCAGGGTGCCCCATGGCCCTCCACCTAGGGCCCTTTGACCCCAGCAAGCTACCCAGTGCTCCAACTCTCTCCCTGGACTTGCAGTATAGGCCCCAGGGTGCCCCCTGGTCCTCCACCTAGGGGCCCCTGACCCAAGCAAGCTGCCCAGGTGTCCACCTCTCTCCCTGGACTTGCAATAGAGGCCCCAGGGTTCCCCCTGGCCCTCCCCCTAGGGGCCTCTGACACCAGCAAGCTACCCAGGGCTCCACTTCTCTCCCTGGACTTGTAGTAGAGGCCCTAGGCTGTCCTCTGGCCCTCCACCTAGGGGTCTCTGACCCCAGCAAGCTACCCAGGGCTCCACCTCTCTCCCTGGACTTGCAGTAGAGGCCCCAGGGTGCCCATTTGCCCTCCACCTAGGGGTCTCTGACCCCAGCAAGCTACCGAGGGGTCCACCTCTCTCCCTGGACTTGCAATAGAGGCCCCAGGGTGCCCCGTGAACCTCCACCTAGGGGCCTCTGACCCCAGCAAGCTACCCAGGGGTCCACATCTCTCCCTTGTCTTGCAGTAGACGCCGCTGGGTGCCCCCTGGCCCTCCACCTAGGTGCCTCTGACCCCAGCAAGCTACCCAGGGGTCCACCTCTCTCCCTGGACTTTTAGTAGAGGCCCCAGGGTGCCCCTGGCCCTCCACCTAGGGGCCTCTGACACCAGCAAACTACCCTGGAGTCCACCTCTCTTCCTGGACTTGCAGTAGAGGCCCCAGGGTGCCACTTGGCCCTCCATCTAGGGGCCTTTGACCCCAGCAAGCTACCCAGGGGTCCACATCTCTCCTTGGACTTGCAGTGGAGGCCCCTGGGTGCCCCCTGGCCCTCCACCTAGGGGCCTCTGAACCTGGCAAGCTACCCGGGGGTCCAGCTCTCTCCCTGGACTTGCAATAGAGGCCCCAGGGTGCCCCCTTGCCCTCCACCTAGGGGCATCTGACCCCAGCAAGCTACCCAGGGGTCCACCTCTCTCCCTGGACTTGCAGTATCGGACCCAGGGTGCCCCCTGGCCCTCCACCTAGGGGCATCTGACACCAGCAAGCTACCCAAGGGTCCACCTATCTCCCTGGACTTGCAGTATAGGCCCCAGGGTGCCCTCTGGCCCTTCACCTAGGGGCTTCTGACCCCAGCAAGCTGCCCAGGGGCCTGCCTATCTCCCTGGACTTGCAGTAGAGTCCCCAGGGTGCCCCATGGCCCTCCAACTAGGGGCCTCTGACCCCAGCACGCTACCCAGGGGTCCACCTCTCTCCCTGGACTTGCAGTATAGGCCCCAGGGTGCCCCCTGGCCCTCCAACTAGGGGCCTCTGACCCCAGCACGCTACCCAGGGGTCCACTTCTCTCCCTGGACTTGCAATAGAGGCCCCAGGGTGCCCCCTTGCCCTCCACCCAAGGGCTACTGACCCCAGCAAGCTACCCTGGGCTCCACCTCTCTCCATGGACTTGTAGTAGAGGCCCTAGGCTGCCCTCTGGCCCTCCACCTAGGGGCCTTTGACCCCAGCAAGCTACCCAGGGCTCCACCTCTCTCCCTGGACTTGCAGTAGAGGCCCCAGGGTGCCCATTGGCCCTCCAACTAGGGGCCTCTGACCCCAGCATGCTACCCAGGGGTCCACTTCTCTCCTTGGACTTGCAGTATAGGCCCCAGGGTGCCCCCTGGCCCTCCACCTCGGGGCATCTGACCCCAGCAAGCTACCCAGGGGTCCACCTCTCTCCCTGGACTTGCAGTATTGGACCCAGGGTGCCCCCTGGCCCTCCACCTAGGGGCCTCTGACACCAGCAAGCTACACAAGGGTCCACCTATCTCCCTGGACTTGCAGTATAGGCCCCAGGGTGCCCTCTGGCCCTCCACCTAGGGGCTTCTGACCCCAGCACGCTGCCAAGGGGCCTGCCTATCTCCCTGGACTTGCAGTAGAGTCCCCAGGGTGCCCCATGGCCCTCCACGTAGGGCCCTCTGACCCCAGCAAGCTACCCAGCGGTCCACCTCTCTCCCTGGACTTGCAGTATAGGCCACAGGGTGCCCCCTTGCCCTCCACCTAGGGGCCTCTGACCCCAGTAGCTACCCAGGGCTCCACTTCTCTCCCTGGACTTGCAGTAGAGGCCCCAGGGTGCCCCCTTGCCCTCCACCCAGGGGCTACTGACCCCAGCAAGCTACCCAGGGCTCCACCTCTCTCCCTGGACTTGCAGTATAGGCCCCAGGGTGCTCCCTGGTCCTCCACCTAGGGGCCTCTGACCCTAGCAAACTTCACAGGGGTCCACCTCTCTCCCTGGACTTGCTGTAGAGGCCCAAGGGTGCCCCGTGGCCCTCTACCTAGGGGCCTCTGACCCCAGCAAGCTACCCTGGGGTCCACCTCTCTCCCTGGACTTGCAGTAGAGCCCCCAGGGAGCCCCATGGCCCTCCACCTAGGGCCCTCTGACCCCAGCAAGCTACCCAGGGGTCCACCTCTTTCCCTGAACTTGCAATAGAGGCCCCAGAGTGCCCCGTGACCCTCCACCTAGGGGCCTCTGACCCCAGCAAGCTACCCAGGGGTCCACCTCTCTCCCTGGATTTGCAGTAGAGGCCCCAGTGTGCCGATTGGCCCTCCACCTAGAGGTCTCTGACCCCAGCAAGCTACCGAGGGGTCCACCTCTCTCCCTGGACTTGCAATAGAGGCCCCAGGGTGCCCCGTGACACTCCACCTAGGGGCCTCTGACCCCAGCAAGCTACCCAGGGGTCCACCTCTCTCCTTGGACTTGCAGTAGAGGCCCCAGGGTGCCCCCTGGCCCTCCACCTAGGGGCTTCTGACACCAGCAAGCTAGCCAGGGGTCCACCTCTCTCCCTGGACTTGCAGTAGAGGCCCCAGGGTGCCCTCTGGCCTTCCACCTAGGGGCTTCTGACCCTAGCAAACTACCCAGGGGTCCACCTCTCTCCCTGGACTTGCTGTAGAGGCCCCAGGGTGCCCCTTGCCCTCCACCTAGTGTCCTCGGACCCCAGCAAGCTACCCTGGAGTCCACCTCTCTCCCTGGACTTGCAGAAGAGGCCCCAGGGTGCCCCTTGGCCCTCCACCTAGGGGCCTCTGACCCCAGCAAGCTACCGAGGGGTCCACCTCTCTCCGTGGACTTGCAGTAGAGGCCCCAGGGTACCCCGTGGCCCTCCACCTAGGGACCTTTGACCCCAGCAAGCTACTCAGGGGTCCACATCTCTCCCTGGACTTGCAGTAGAGGTCCCAGGGTACCCCGTGGCCCTCCACCTACGGGCCTCTGAACCCAGCAAGCTACCCAGGGGTCCAACTCTCTCCCTGGACTTGCAATAGAGGCCCCAGGGTGCCCCCTTGCCCTCCACCCAGGGGCTTCTGACCCCAGCAAGCTACACAGGGCTCCACTTCTCTCCCTGGACTTGTAGTAGATGCCCTGGGCTGCCCTCTGGCCCTCCACCTAGGGGCCTCTGACCCCAGCAAGCTACCCAGGGCTCCACCTCTCTCCCTGGACTTGCAGTAGAGGCCCCAGGGTGCTCATTAGCCCTCCACCTAGGGGCCTCTGACCCCAGCAAGCTACCCAGGGGTCCACCTCTCTCCCTGGACTTATAGGCGAGGCCCCAGGGTGCCCCCTGGCCCTTCACCTAGGGCCCTCTGACCCCAGCAAGCTACCCAGGGCACCAACTCTTTCCCTGGACTTGCAGTATAGGCCCCAGGGTGCTCCCTGGTCCTCCACCTAGGGGCCTCTGACCCTAGCAAACTTCACAGGGGTCCACCTCTCTCCCTGGACTTGCTGTAGAGGCCCCAGGGTGCCCCGTGGCCCTCCACCTAGGGGCCTCTGACCCCAGCAAGCTACCCTGGGGTCCACCTCTCTCCCTGGACTTGCAGTAGAGGCCCCAGGGTGCCCAGTGGCTCTCCCCCTAGGGGCCTCTGACACCAGCAAGCTTCCCAGTGGTCCACCTCTCTCCCTAGACTTGCAGTAGAGGCCCCAGGGTTTCCCTTGGCCCTCCACCTAGGGGCTTCTGACCCCAGCAAGCTACCCAGGGTCCTACCTATCTCCCTGGACTTGCAGTAGAGTCCCCAGGGTGCCCCATGGCCCTCCACCTAGGGACCTCTGACCCCAGCAAGCTACCCAGGGCTCCAACTCTCTCCCTGGACTTGCAGTATAGGCCTCAGGGTGCCCCCTGGTCCTCCACCTAGGGGCCCCTGACACAAGCAAGCTGCCCAGGGGTCCACATCTCTCCCTGGACTTGCAATAGAGGCCCCAAGGTGCCCCTTGGCCATCCACCTAGGGGCTTCTGACCCCAGAAAGCTACCCAGGGGTCCGCCTCTCTCTCTAGACTTGAAGACTAGGCCCCAGGGTGACCCTTGGCCCTCCACCTAGGGGCCTCTGACCCCAGCAAGCTGCCCAGGGGCCTGCCTATCTCCCTGGACTTGCAGTAGAGTCCCCAGGGTGCCCCATGGCCCTCCACCTAGGGGCCTCTAACCCCAGCAAGCTACCCAGGGGTCCATATCTCTCCCTGGACTTGCAGTAGACAACCCTGGGTGCCCCCTGGCCCTCCACCTAGGGGCCTTTGACCCCAGTAAGCTACCCAGGGGTCCACCTCTCTCCATGGACTTATAGTAGAGGCCCCAGGGTGCCCCCTGGCCCTCCACCTAGGGGCCTCTGAGTCCAGCAAGCTACCCAGGGGTCCACATCTCTCCCTGGACTTGCAGTAGAGGCCCCAGAGTACCCAGTGGCCCTCCACCTAGGGGCCTCTGAACCCAGCAAGCTACCCAGGGATCCAGCACTCTCCCTGGACTTGCAATAGAGGCCCTAGGGTGCCCCCTTGCCCTCCACCCAAGGGCTACTGACCCCAGCAAGCTACCCAGGGCTCCAGCTCTCTCCCTGGACTTGTAGTGGAGACCCTAGGCTGCCCTCTGGTCCTCCACCTAGGGGCCTCTGACCCCAGCAAGCTAACCAGGGCTCCACCTCTCTCCCTGGACTTGCACTAGAGGCCCCAGGGTGCCCATTGGTCCTCCACCTAGGGGTCTATGACCCCAGCCAGCTACCCAAGGGTCCGCCTCTGACCCCAGCAAGCTGCCCAGGGGCCTGACTATCTCCCTGGACTTGCAGTAGAGTCCCCAGGGTGCTCCCTGGCCCTCCACCTAGGGGCCTCTGAGTCCAGCAAGCTACCCAGGGGTCCACATCTCTCCCTGGACTTGCAGTAGAGGCCCCAGAGTACCCAGTGGCCCTCCACCTAGGGGCCTCTGAACCCAGCAAGCTACCCAGGGATCCAGCACTCTCCCTGGACTTGCAATAGAGGCCCTAGGGTGCCCCCTTGCCCTCCACCCAAGGGCTACTGACCCCAGCAAGCTACCCAGGGCTCCAGCTCTCTCCCTGGACTTGTAGTGGAGACCCTAGGCTGCCCTCTGGTCCTCCACCTAGGGGCCTCTGACCCCAGCAAGCTAACCAGGGCTCCACCTCTCTCCCTGGACTTGCACTAGAGGCCCCAGGGTGCCCATTGGTCCTCCACCTAGGGGTCTATGACCCCAGCCAGCTACCCAAGGGTCCGCCTCTGACCCCAGCAAGCTGCCCAGGGGCCTGACTATCTCCCTGGACTTGCAGTAGAGTCCCCAGGGTGCCCCATGGCCCTCCACCTAGGGGCCTCTGACCCAAGCAAGCAACCCAGGGGTCCACATCTCTCCCTGGACTTGCAACAGAGGCCCCAGGGTGCCCCATGACCCTCCACCTAGGGGCCTCTGACCCCAGCAAGCTACCCAGGGGTCCACCTCTCTCCATGGGCTTATAGTAGAGGCCCCAGGGTGCCCCCTGGCCCTCCACCTAGGGGCCTCTGAGTCCAGCAAGCTACCCAGGGGTCCACATCTCTCCCTGGACTTGCAGTAGAGGCCCCAGGGTACCCAGTGGCCCTCCACCTAGGGGCCTCTGAACCCAGCAAGCTACCCAGGGGTCCAGCTCTCTCCCTGGACTTGCAATAGAGGCCCCAGGGTGCCCCCTTGCCCTCCACCCAAGGGCTACTGACCCCAGCAAGCTACCCTGGGCTCCACATCTCTCCCTGGACTTGTAGTAGAGGCCCTAGGATGCCCTCTGGTCCTCCACCTAGGGCCCTCTGACCCCAGCAAGCTAACTAGGGCTCCACTTCTCTCCCTGGACTTGCAGTATAGGCCCCAGGGTGCCCCCTGGTCCTCTACCTAGGGGCCTCTGACCCTAGCAAACTTCACAGGGGTCCACCTCTCTCCCTGGACTTGCTGTAGAGGCCCCAGGGTGCCCCGTGGCCCTCCACCTAGGGGCCTCTGACCCCAGCAAGCTACCCTGGGGTCCACCTCTCTCCCTGGACTTGCAGTAGAGGCCCCAGGGTGCCCCATGGCCCTCCACCTAGGGGCCTCTGACCCCAGCAAGCTACAGAGGGGTCCACCTTTCTCCCTGGACTTGCAGTAGAGGCCCCAGGGTGCCCCGTGGCCCTCCCCCTAGGGGCCTCTGACACCAGCAAGCTTCCCAGTGGTCCACCTCTCTCCCTAGACTTGCAGTAGAGGCCCCAGGGTGACCCTTGGCCCTCCACCTAGGGGCTTCTGACCCCAGCAAGCTACCCAGGGCTCCAACTCTCTCCCTGGACTTGCAGTATAGGCCTCAGGGTGCCCCCTGGTCATCCACCTAGGGGCCCCTGACCCAAGCAAGCTGCCCTGGGGTCCACCTCTCTCCCTGGACTTGCAATAGAGGCCCCAGGGTGCCCCTTGGCCCTCCACTTAGGGGCCTCTGACCCCAGAAAGCTACCCAGGGGTCCACCTCTCTCTCTAGACTTGCAGACTAGGCCCCAGGGTGACCCTTGGCCCTCCACCCAGGGGCCTCTGACCCCAGCAAGCTGCCCAGGGGCCTGCCTATCTCCCTGGACTTGCAGTAGAGGCCCCAGGGTGCCCCATGGCCCTACACCTAGGGCCCTCTGACCCCAGCAAGCTACCCAGTGGTCCACATCTCTCCCTGGACTTGCAACAGAGGCCCCATGGTGCCCCGTGACCCTCCACCTAGGGGCCTCTGAGTCCAGCAAGCTACCCAGGGGTCCACATCTCTCCCTGGACTTGCAGTAGAGGCCCGAGGGTACCCAGTGGCCCTCCACCTAGGGGCCTCTGAACCCAGCAAGCTACCCAGGGGTCCAGATATCTCCCTGGACTTGCAATAGAGGCCCCAGGGTGCCCCCTTGCCCTCCACCCAAGGGCTATTGACCCCAGCAAGCTACCCTGGGCTCCACCTATCTCCCTGGACTTTTAGTAGAGGCCCTAGGCTGCCCTCTGGTCCTCCACCTAGGGGCCTCTGACCCCAGCAAGCTAACCAGGGCTCCACCTCTCTCCCTGGACTTGCAGTAGAGGCCCCAGGGTGCCCTTTGGCCCTCCACCTATGGGTCCCTGACCCCAGCAAGCTACCCAAGGGTCCGCCTCTGACCCCAGCAAGCTGCCCAGGGGCCTGCCTATCTCCCTGGACTTGCAGTAGAGTCCCCAGGGTGACCCTTGGCCCTCCACCCAGGGGCCTCTGACCCCAGCAAGCTACCCAGGGGTCCACATCTCTCCCTGGACTTGCAGTAGACGCCCCTGGGTGCCCACTGGCCCTCCACCTAGGGGCCTTTGACCCCAGCAAGCTACCCAGGGGTCCACCTCTCTCCATGGACTTATAATAGAGGCCCCAGGGTGCCCCCTGGCCCTCCACCTATGGGCCTCTGAGTCCAGCAAGCTACCCAGGGGTCCACATCTCTCCCTGGACTTGCAGTAGAGGCCCCAGGGTACCCCGTGGCCCTCCACCTAGGGGCCTCTGACCCCAGCAAGCTACCCTGGGCTCCACCTCTCTCCCTGGACTTGTAGTAAAGGCCCTAGGCTGCCCTCTGGCCCTCCACCTAGGGGCCTCTGACCCCAGCAAGCTACCTAGGGGTCCACCTCTCTCCCTGGACTTATAGGCGAGGCCCCAGGGTGCCCTCTGGCCCTCCACCTAGGGGACTCTGACCCCAGCAAACTACCCAGGGCTCCACCTCTCTCCCTGGACTTGCAGTAGAGGCCCCAGGGTACCCCGTGGCCCTCCACCTAGGGGCCTCTGAACCCAGCAAGCTACCCAGGGGTCCAGCTCTCTCCCTGGACTTGCAATAGAGGCGGTCCAGCTCTCTCCCTAGACTTGCAATAGAGGCCCCAGGGTGCCCCCTGGCCCTCCACCTAGGGGCCTCTGACCCCAGCAAGCTACCCAGGGCTCCACCTCTCTCCCTGTACTTGCAGTAGAGGCCCCAAGTTGTCCCTTGGCCCTCCACCAAGGGGCTACTGACCCCAGCAAGATTCCCAGTGGTCCACCTCTCTCCCTAGACTTGCAGTAGAGGCCCCAGGGTGACCCTTGGCCCTCCATCTAGGGCCCTCTGACCCCAGCAAACTACCCAGGGTTCTACCTATCTCCCCGTACTTGCAGTAGAGTCCCCAGGGTGCCCCATGGCCCTCCACATAGGGCCCTCTGACCCCAGCAAGCTACCCAGGGCTCCATCTCTCTCCCTGGACTTGCAGTACAGGCCTCAGGGTGCCCCTTCTCCTCCACCTAGGGGCCTCTGACCCCAGCAAGCTACCCAGGGCTCCATCTCTCTCCCTGGACTTGCAGTATAGGCCTCAGGGTGCCCCCTGGTCCTCCACCTAGGGGCCCCTGACCCAAGCAAGCTGCCCAGGGGTCCACCTCTCTCCCTGGACGTGCAATAGAGGCCCCAGGGTGCCCCTTTGCCCTCCACCTAGGGCCCTCTGACCCCAGCAAGCTACCGAGTGGTCCACCTCTCTCCCTGGACTTGCAATAGAGGCCCCAGGGTGCCCCGTGACCTTCCACCTAGGGGCCTCTGACCCTAGCAAACTACCCAGGGGTCCACCTCTCTCCCTGGACTTGCTGTAGAGGCCCCAGGGTGCCCCTTGCCCTCCACCTAGGGGCCTTTGACCCCAGCAAGCTTCCCTGGAGTCCACCTCTCTCCCTGGACTTGCAGTAGAGGCCCCAGGGTGCCCCTTGGACCTCCACCTAGGGGCCTCTGACCCCAGCAAGCTACCGAGGGGTCCACCTCTCTCCGTGGACTTGCAGTAGAGGCCCCATGGTGCCCCGTGGCCGTCCACCTAGGGGCCTCTGACCCCAGCAAGCTACCCGGGGGTCCAGCTCTCTCCCTGGACTTGCAAAAGAGGCCCCAGGGTGCCCCCTTGCCCTCCACCCAGAGGCTACTGACCCCAGCAAGCTACCCAGGGCTCCACCTCTCTCCCTGGACTTGTAGTAGAGGCCTTAGGCTACCCTCTGGCCCTCCACCTAGGGGCCTCTGACCCCAGCAAGCTACCCAGGGCTTCACCTCTCTCCCTGGACTTGCAGTAGAGGCCCCAGGGTGCCCCCTGGTCCTCCACCTAGGGGCCCCTGACCCAAGCAAGCTGCCCAGGGGTCCACCTCTCTCCCTAGACTTGCAGACTAGGCCCCAGGGTGACCCTTGGCCCTCCACCTAGGGGCCTCTGACCCCAGAAAGCTACCCAGGGGTCCACCTCTCTCCCTAGACTTGCAGACTAGGCCCCAGGGTGACCCTTGATCTCCACCTAGGGGCTTCTGACCCCAGCAAGCTGCCCAGGGGCCTGCCTATCTCCCTGGACTTGCAGTAGAGGCCCCAGGGTGCCCCATGGCCCTCCACCTAGGGGCTTCTGACCCCAGCAAGCTGCCCAGGGGCCTGCCTATCTCCCTGGACTTGCAGTAGAGTCCCCAGGGTGCCCCATGGCCCTCCACCTAGGGCCCTCTGACCCCAGCAAGCTACCTAGGGCTCCACTTCTCTCCCTGGACTTGCAGTAGAGGCCCCAGGGTGCCCCTTGCCCTCCACCCAGGGGCTACTTACCCCAGCAAGCTACCCAGGGCTCCACCTCTCTCCCTGGACTTGCAGTAGAGGCCCCAGGGTACCCCGTGGCCCTCCACCTAGGGGCCTCTGAACCCAGCAAGCTACCCAGGGGTCCAGCTCTCTCCCTGGACTTGCAATAGAGGCCCCAGGGTACCCCGTGGCCCTCCACCTAGGGGCCTCTGAACCCAGCAAGCTACCCAGGGGTCCAGCTCTCTCCCTAGACTTGCAATAGAGGCCCCAGGGTGCCCCCTGGCCCTCCACCTAGGGGCCTCTGAGTCCATCAAGCTACCCAGGGGTCCAGCTCTCTCCCTAGACTTGCAATAGAGGCCCCAGGGTGCCCCCTGGCCCTCCACCTAGGGGCCTCTGAGTCCAGCAAGCTACCCAGGGGTCCACATCTCTCCCTGGACTTGCAATAGAGGCCCCAGGGTGCCCCGTGACCCTCCACCTAGGGGCCTCTGACCCCAGCAAGCTACCCAGGGGTCCACCTCTCTCCCTGGACTTGCAGTATAGGCCCCAGGGTGCCCCCTGGCCCTCCAACTAGGGGCCTCTGACCCCAGCAAGCTACCCAAGGGTCCACCTCTCTCCTTGGACTTGCAGTATAGGCCCCAGGGTGCCCCCTGGCCCTCCACCCAGGGGCTACTGACCCCAGCAAGCTACCCAGGGCTCCATCTCTCTCCCTGGACTTGCAGTAGAGGCCCCAGGGTACCCCGTGGCCCTCCACCTAGGGGCCTCTGACCCCAGCAAGCTACCCAGGGGTCCACATCTCTCCCTGGACTTGCAGTAGAGGCCCCAGGGTGCCCATTGGCCCTCCACCTAGGGGTCTCTGATCCCAGCAAGCTACCGAGGGGTCCACCTCTCTCCCTGGACTTGCAATAGAGGCCCCAGGGTGCCCCGTGACCCTCTACCTAGGGGCCTCTGACCCCAGCAAGCTACCCAGGGGTCCACCTCTCTCCCTGGACTTGCAGTATAGGCCCCAGGGTGCCCCCTGGCCCTCCAACTAGGGGCCTCTGACCCCAGCAAGCTACCCAGTGGTCCACCTCTCTCCTTGGACTTGCAGTATAGGCCCCAGTATGCCCCCTGGTCCTCCACTAGGGGCATCTGACCCCAGCAAGCTACCCAGGTGTCCACCTCTCTCCCTGGACTTGCAGTATAGGACCCAGGGTGCCCCCTGGCCCTATACTAGGGGCATCTGACACCAGCAAGCTACCCAGGGGTCCACCTCTCTCCCTGGACTTGCAGTATAGGCCCCAGGGTGCCCTCTGGCCTTCAACCTAGGGGCCTCTGACCCTAGCAAACTACCCAGGGGTCCACCTCTCTCCCTGGACTTGCTGTAGAGGCCCCAGGGTGCCCCTTGCCCTCCACCTAGGGGCCTTTGACCCCAGCAAGCTTCCCTGGAGTCCACCTCTCTCCCTGGACTTGCAGTAGAGGCCCCAGGGTGCCCCTTGGACCTCCACCTAGGGGCCTCTGACCCCAGCAAGCTACCGAGGGGTCCACCTCTCTCCGTTGACTTGCAGTAGAGGCCCCAGGGTGCCCCGTGGCCGTCCACCTAGGGGCCTCTGACCCCAGCAAGCTACCCGGGGGTCCAGCTCTCTCCCTGGACTTGTAGTAGAGGCCCTAGGCTACCCTCTGGCCCTCCACCTAGGGGCCTTTGACCCCAGCAAGCTACCCAGGGCTTCACCTCTCTCCCTGGACTTGCAGTAGAGGCCCCAGGGTGCCCGTTGGCCCTCCACCTAGGGGCCTCTGACCCCAGCAAGCTACCCAGGGTCCTACCTATCTCCCTGGACTTGCAGTAGAGTCCCCAGGGTGCCCCATGGCCCTCCACCTAGGGCCCTCTGACCCCAGCAAGCTGCCCAGGGGCCTGCCTATCTCCCTGGACTTGCAGTAGAGTCCCCAGGGTGCCCCATGGCCCTCCACCTAGGGCCCTCTGACCCCAGCAAGCTACCTAGGGCTCCACTTCTCTCCCTGGACTTGCAGTAGAGGCCACAGGGTGCCCCCTTGCCCTCCACCCAGGGGCTACTTACCCCAGCAAGCTACCCAGGGCTCCACCTCTCTCCTTGGACTTGCAGTAGAGGCCCCAGGGTACCCCGTGGCCCTCCACCTAGGGGCCTCTGAACCCAGCAAGCTACCCAGGGGTCCAGCTCTCTCCCTGGACTTGCAATAGAGGCGGTCCAGCTCTCTCCCTAGACTTGCAATAGAGGCCCCAGGGTGCCCCCTGGCCCTCCACCTAGGGGCCTCTGACCCCAGCAAGCTACCCAGGGCTCCACCTCTCTCCCTGTACTTGCAGTAGAGGCCTCAGGGTGCCCCCTGGTCCTCCACCTAGGGGCCCCTGACCCAAGCAAGCTGCCCAGGGGTCCACCTCTCTCCCTGGACGTGCAATAGAGGCCCCAGGGTGCCCCTTTGCCCTCCACCTAGGGCCCTCTGACCCCAGCAAGCTACCGAGTGGTCCACCTCTCTCCCTGGACTTGCAATAGAGGCCCCAGGGTGCCCCGTGACCCTCCACCTAGGGGCCTCTGACCCTAGCAAGCTACCCAGGTTTCCACCTCTCTCCCTAGACTTGCAGTATAGGCCCCAGGGTGCCCCCTGGCCCTCCACCTAGGGGCATCTGACCCCAGCAAGCTACACAGGGGTCCACCTCTCTCCCTGTACTTGCAGTATAGGACCCAGGGTGCCCCCTGGCCCTCCACCTAGGGGCATCTGACACCAGCAAGCTACCCAGGGGTCCACCTCTCTCCCTGGACTTGCAGTATAATCCCCACGGTGCCCTCTGGCCCTCCACCTAGGGGCCTCTGACTCCAGCAAGCTACCCTGGAGTCCACCTCTCTTCCTGGACTTGCAGTCAAGGCCCCAGGGTGCCCCCTTTCCCTCCACCCAGGAGCTACTGACCCCAGCAAGCTACCCAGGGCTCCACCTCTCTCCCTGGACTCTCAGTAGAGGCCCCAGGGTACCCCGTGGCCCTCCACCTAGGGGCCTCTGAGTCCAGCAAGCTACCCAGGGGTCCACATCTCTCCCTGGACTTGCAGTAGAGGCCCCAGGGTACCCCGTGGCCCTCCACCTAGGGGCCTCTGAACCCAGCAAGCTACCCAAGTGTCCAGCTCTCTCCCTGGACTTGCAATAGAGGCTCTAGGGTGCCCCCTTGCCCTCCACCCAAGGGCTACTGACCCCAGCAAGCTACCCAGGGCTCCACCTCTCTCCCTGGACTTGTAGTAGAGGCCCTAGGCTGCCCTCTGGCCCTCCACATAGGGGCCTCTGACCCCAGCAAGCTACACAGGGCTCCACCTCTCTCCCTGGACTTGCAGTAGAGGCCCCAGGGTGCCCATTGGCCCTCCACCTAGGGGTCTCTGACCCCAGCAAGCTACCGAGGGGTCCACCTCTTTCCCTGGACTTGCAATAGAGGCCCCAGGGTGGCCCGTGACCCTCCACCTAGGGGCCTCTGACCCCAGCAAGCTACCCAGGGGTCCACCTCTCTCCCTGGACTTGCAGTATAGGCCCCAGGGTGCCCCCTGGCCCTCCAACTAGGGGCCTCTGACCCCAGCAAGCTGCCCAGTGGTCCACCTCTCTCCTTGGACTTGCAGTATAGGCCCCAGGGTGCCCCCTGGCCCTCCACCTAGGGGCATCTGACCCCAGCAAGCTACCCAGGGGTCCACCTCTCTCCCTGGACTTGCAGTATAGGACCCAGGGTGCCCCCTGGCCCTCCACCTAGGGGCATCTGACACCAGCAAGCTACCCAGGGATCCAACTATCTCCCTGGACTTGCAGTATAGGCCCCAGGGTGCCCTCTGGCGTTCCACCTAGGGGCCTCTGACCCTAGCAAATTACCCAGGGGTCCACCTCTCTCCCTGGACTTGCTGTAGAGGCCCCAGGGTGCCCCTTGCCCTCCACCTATTGGCCTCTGACCCTAGCAAGCTACCCTGGAGTCCACCTCTCTCCCTGGACTTGCAGTAGAGGCCCCAGGGTGCCCCTTGGCCCTCCACCTAGGGGCCTCTGACCCCAGCAAGCTACCGAGGGGTTCACCTCTCTCCGTGGACTTGCAGTAGAGGCCCCAGGGTGCCCCTTGGCCCTCCACCTAGGGGCCTCTGACCCCAGCAAGCTACCCAGGGGTCCACATCTCTCCCTGGACTTGCAGTAGACGCCCCTGGGTGCCCCCTGGCCCTCCACTTAGGGGCCTCTGACCCCAGCAAGCTACCCAGGGGACAACATCTCTCCCTGGACTTATAGTAGAGGCCCTACGGTGCCCCCTGGCCCTCCACCCAGGGGCTACTGACCCCAGCAAGCTACCCAGGGCTCCATCTCTCTCCCTGGACTTGCAGTAGAGGCCCCAGGGTGCCCCTTGGCCCTCCACCTAGGGGCCTCTGACCCAGCAAGCTACCGAGGGGTTCACCTCTCTCCGTGGACTTGCAGTAGAGGCCCCAGGGTGCCCATTTTCCTTCCACCTAGGGGCCTCTGACCCCAGCAAGCTACCCAGGGGTCCACTTCTCTCCCTGGACTTGCAGTAGAGGCCCCAGGGTGACCCTTGGCCCTCAACCTAGGGGCATCTGACCCCAGCAAGCTACCCAATGTCCTACCTATCTCCTTGGACTTGCAGTAGAGTCCCCAGGGTTCCCCATGGCCCTCCACCTAGGGCCCTCTGACCCCAGCAAGCTACCCAGGGCTAAAACTCTCTCCCTGGACTTGCAGTAGAGTCCCCAGGGTGCCCATTGGCCCTCCACCTAGGGGTCTCTGACCCCAGCAAGCTACCCAAGGGTCCGCCTCTGACCCCAGCAAGCTGCCCAGGGGCCAGCCTATCTCCCTGGACTTGCAGTAGAGTCCCCAGGGTGCCCCATGGCCCTCCACCTAGGGCCCTCTGACCCCAGCAAGCTACCCAGGGGTCCACATCTCTCCCTGGACTTGCAACAGAGGCCCCAGGGTGCCCCGTGACCCTCCACTTAGGGGCCTCTGACCCCAGCAAGCTACCCAGGGGTCCACATCTCTCCCTGGACTTGCAGTAGACACCCCTGGGTGCCCCCTGGCCCTCCACCTAGGGGCCTCTGAGTCCAGCAAGCTACCCAGGGGTCCACATCTCTCCCTGGACTTGCAGTAGAGGCCCCAGGGTACCCAGTGGCCCTCCACCTAGGGGCCTCTGAACCCAGCAAGCTACCCAGGGGTCCAGCTCTCTCCCTGGACTTGCAATAGAGGCCCCAGGGTGCCCCCTTGGCCTCCACCCAAGGGCTACTGACCCCAGCAAGCTACCCTGGGCTCCACCTCTCTCCCTGGACTTGTAGTAGAGGCCCTAGGCTGTCCTCTGGTCCTCCAGCTAGGGGCCTCTGACCCCAGCAAGCTAACCAGGGCTCCACCTCTCTCCCTGGACTCGCAGTAGAGGCCCCAGGGTGCCCATTGGCCCTCCACCTAGGGGTCTCTGACCCCAGCAAGCTACCCAAGGGTCCGCCTCTGACCCCAGCAAGCTGCCCAGGGGCCAGCCTATCTCCCTGGACTTGCAGTAGAGTCCCCAGGGTGCCCCATGGCCCTCCACCTAGGGCCCTCTGACCCCAGCAAGCTACCCAGGGGTCCACATCTCTCCCTGGACTTGCAACAGAGGCCCCAGGGTGCCCCGTGACCCTCCACTTAGGAGCCTCTGACCCCAGCAAGCTACCCAGGGGTCCACATCTCTCCCTGGACTTGCAGTAGACACCCCTGGGTGCCCCCTGGCCCTCCACCTAGGGGCCTCTGAGTCCAGCAAGCTACCCAGGGGTCCACATCTCTCCCTGGACTTGCAGTAGAGGCCCCAGGGTGTCCATGGCCCTCCACGTAGGGCCCTCTGACCCCAGCAAGCTACCCAGGGGTCCACATCTCTCCCTGGACTTGCAGTAGACGCCCCTGGGTGCCCACTCTCCCTCCACCTAGGGGCCTTTGACCCCAGCCAGCTACCCAGGGCTACACATCTCTCCATGGACTTATAGTAGAGGCTCCAGGGTGCCCCCTGGCCCTCCACCTAGGGGCCTCTGAGTCCAGCAAGCTACCCAGGGGTCCAGCTCTCTCCCTGGACTTGCAATAGAGGACCCAGGGTGCCCCCTTGCCCTCCACCCAACGGCTACTGACCCCAGCAAGCTACCCTGGGCTCCACCTCTCTCCCTGGACTTGTAGTAGAGGCCCTAGGCTGCCCTCTGGCCCTCCACCTAGGGGCCTTTGACCCCAGCAAGCTACCCAGGGCTCCAGCTTTCTCCCTGGACTTGCAGTAAAGGCCCCAGGGTGCCCATTGGCCCTCCACCTAGGGGTCTCTGACCCCAGCAAGCTACGGAGGGGTCCACCTCTCTCCCTGGACTTGCAATAGAGGCCCCAGGGTGCCCATTGGCCCTCCACCTAGGGGTCTCTGACCCCAGCAAGCTACCCAAGGGTCCGCCTCTGACCCCAGCAAGCTGCCCAGGGGCCAGCCTATCTCCCTGGACTTGCAGTAGAGTCCCCAGGGTGCCCCATGGCCCTCCACCTAGGGCCCTCTGACCCCAGCAAGCTACCCAGGGGTCCACATCTCTCCCTGGACTTGCAACAGAGGCCCCAGGGTGCCCCGTGACCCTCCACTTAGGAGCCTCTGACCCCAGCAAGCTACCCAGGGGTCCACATCTCTCCCTGGACTTGCAGTAGACACCCCTGGGTGCCCCCTGGCCCTCCACCTAGGGGCCTCTGAGTCCAGCAAGCTACCCAGGGGTCCACATCTCTCCCTGGACTTGCAGTAGAGGCCCCAGGGTGTCCATGGCCCTCCACGTAGGGCCCTCTGACCCCAGCAAGCTACCCAGGGGTCCACATCTCTCCCTGGACTTGCAGTAGACGCCCCTGGGTGCCCACTCTCCCTCCACCTAGGGGCCTTTGACCCCAGCCAGCTACCCAGGGCTACACATCTCTCCATGGACTTATAGTAGAGGCTCCAGGGTGCCCCCTGGCCCTCCACCTAGGGGCCTCTGAGTCCAGCAAGCTACCCAGGGGTCCAGCTCTCTCCCTGGACTTGCAATAGAGGACCCAGGGTGCCCCCTTGCCCTCCACCCAACGGCTACTGACCCCAGCAAGCTACCCTGGGCTCCACCTCTCTCCCTGGACTTGTAGTAGAGGCCCTAGGCTGCCCTCTGGCCCTCCACCTAGGGGCCTTTGACCCCAGCAAGCTACCCAGGGCTCCAGCTTTCTCCCTGGACTTGCAGTAAAGGCCCCAGGGTGCCCATTGGCCCTCCACCTAGGGGTCTCTGACCCCAGCAAGCTACGGAGGGGTCCACCTCTCTCCCTGGACTTGCAATAGAGGCCCCAGGGTGCCCCGTGACCCTCCACCTAGGGGCCTCTGACCCCAGCAAGCTACCGAGGGGTCCACATCTCTCCCTGGACTTGCAGTAGACACCCCAGGGTGCCCCTTGGCCCTCCACCTATGGGCCTCTGACCCCAGCAAGCTACCGAGGGTTCCACCTCTCTCCGTGGACTTGCAGTAGAGGCCCCAGGGTGCCCATTGGCCCTCCACCTAAGGGCCTCTGACCCCAGCAAGCTACCCGGGGGTCCAGCTCTCTCCCTGGACTTGTAGTAGAGGCCCTAGGCTGCCCTCTGGCCCTCCACTTAGGGGCCTCTGACCCCAGCAAGCTACCCAGGGCTTCACCTCTCTCCCTGGACTTGCAGTAGAGGCCCCAGGGTGCCCATTGGCCCTCCACCTAGGGGCCTCTGACCCCAGCAAGCTACCGAGGGGTCCACCTCTCTCCCTAGACTTGCAGTAGAGGCCCCAGGGTGACCCATGGCCCTCCACCTAGGGGCCTCTGACCCCAGCAAGCTACCCAGGGTCCTACCTATCTTCCTGGACTTGCAGTAGAGTGCCCAGGGTGCCCCATGGCCCTCCACCTAGGGCCCTCTGACCCCAGCAAGCTACCCAGGGCTAAAACTCTCTCCCTGGACTTGCAGTATAGGCCTCAGGGTGCCCCCTGGTCCTCCACCTAGGGGCCCCCGACCCAAGCAAGCTGCCCAGGGGTCCACCTCTCTCCCTGGTTTTGCAATAGAGGCCCCAGGGTGCCCCCTTGCCCTCCACCCAAGGGCTACTGACCCCAGCAAGCTACCCTGGGCTCTACCTCTCTCCCTGGACTTGTAGTAGAGGCCCTAGGCTGCCCTCTGGTCCTCCACTTAGGGACCTCTGAACCCAGCAAGCTACCCAGGGGTCCAGCTCTCTCCCTGGACTTGCAATAGAGGCCCCAGGGTGCCCGCTTGCCCTCCACCCAAGGGCTACTGACCCCAGCAAGCTACCCTGGGCTCCAACTCTCTCCCTGGACTTGTAGTAGAGGCCCTAGGCTGCCCTCTGGCCCTCCACCTAGGGGCCTTTGACCCCAGCAAGCTACCCAGGGCTCCAACTCTCTCCCTGGACTTGCAGTAGAGGCCCCAGGGTGCCCATTGGCCCTCCACCTAGGGGCATCTGACCCCAGCAAGCTACCCAGGGGTCCACCTCTCTCCCTGGACTTGTAGTATAGGCCACAGGGTGCCCCCTTGCCTTCCACCTAGGGGCCTCTGACCCCAGAAGCTACCCAGGGCTCCACTTCTCTCCCTGGACTTGCAGTAGAGGCCCCAGGGTGCCCCCTTGCCCTCCACCCAGAGGCTACTGACCCCACCAAGCTACCCAGGGCTCCACCTCTCTCCCTGGACTTGCAGTATAGGCCCCAGGGTGCCCCCTGGCCCTCCACCTAGGGGCATCTGACCCCAGCAAGCTACCCAGGGGTCCACCTCTCTCCCTGGACTTGCAGTATAGGACCCAGGGTGCCCCCTGGCCCTCCACCTAGGGGCATCTGACACCAGCAAGCTACCCAGGGGTCCACCTATCTCCCTGGACTTGCAGTATAGGCCCCAGGGTGCCCTCTGGCCTTCCACCTAGGGGCCTCTGACCCTAGCAAACTACCGAGGGGTCTACCTCTCTCGCTGGACTTGCTGTAGAGGCCCCAGGGTGCCCCTTGCCCTCCACCTAGGGGCCTTTGACCCCAGAAAGCTACCCAGGGGTCCACCTCTCTCCATGGACTTATAGTAGAGGCCCCAGGGTGCCCCCTGGCCCTCCACCCAGGGGCCTCTGAGTCCAGCAAGCTACCCCGGGGTCAACATCTCTCCCTGGACTTGCAGTAGAGGCCCCAGGGTGCCCCCTTGCCCTCCACCCAAGGGCTACTGACCCCAGCAAGCTACCGAGGGGTCCACCTCTCTCCCTGGACTTGCAATAGAGGCCCCAGGGTGCCCCGTGACCCTCCACCTAGGGGCCTCTGACCCCAGCAAGCTACCCTGGAGTCCACCTCTCTCCCTGGACTTGCAGTAAAGGCCCCAGGGTGCCCCTTGGCCCTCCACCTAGGGGCCTCTGACCCCAGCAAACTACCCAGGGGTCCACCTCTCTTCCTGGATTTGCAGTAGAGTCCCCAGGGTGCCCTATGGCCCTCCACCTAGGGCCCTCTGACCCCAGCAAACTACATAGGGGTCCACCTCTCTTCCTGGACTTGCAGTAGAGTCCCCAGGGTGCCCCATGGCCCTCCACCTAGGGCCCTCTGACCCCAGCAAGCTACCCAGGGCTGCACCTCTCTCCCTGGACTTGCAGTAGAGGCCCCAGGGTACCCCGTGGCCCTCCACCAAGGGGCCTCTGACCCCAGCAAGCTATCCAGGGGTCCACATCTCTCCCTGGACTTGCAGTAGAAGCCCCAGGGTACCCCGTGGCCCTCCACCTAGGGGCCTCTGAACCCAGCAAGCTACCCAGGGGTCCAGCTCTCTCCCTGGACTTGCAATAGAGGCCCCATGGTGCCCCCTTGCCCTCCACCCATAGGCTACTGACCCCAGCAAGCTACCCAGGGCTCCACCTCTCTCCCTGGACTTGCAGTATAGGCCCCATGGTGCCCCCTTGCCCTCCACCCAGGGGCTACTGACCCCAGCAAGCTACACAGGGCTCCACTTCTCTCCCTGGACTTGTAGTAGAGGCCCTGGGCTGCCCTCTGGCCCTCCACCTAGGGGCCTCTGACCCCAGCAAGCTACCCAGGGCTCCACATCTCTCCCTGGACTTGCAGTAGACACCCCTGGGTGCCCCCTGGCCCTCCACCTAGGGGCCTTTGACCCCAGCAAGCTACCCAGGGGTCCACCTCTCTCCATGGACTTATAGTAGAGGCCCCAGGGTGCCACTTGGCCCTCCACCTAGGGGCCTCTGAGTCCAGCAAGCTACCCAGGGGTCCAGCTCTCTCCTTGGACTTGCAATAGAGGCCCCAGGGTGCCCCCTTGCCCTCCACCCAATGGCTACTGACCCCAGCAAGCTACCCTGGGCTCCACCTCTCTCCCTGGACTTGTAGTAGAGGCTCTAGGCTGCCCTCTAGCCCTCCACCCAGGGGCCATTGACCCCAGCAAGCTACCCAGGGCTCCACCTCTCTCCCTGGACTTGCAGTAGAGGCCCCAGGGTGCCCATTGGCCCTCCACCTAGGGGTCTCTGACCCCAGCAAGCTACCGAGGGGTCCACCTCTCTCCCTTTACTTGCAATAGAGGCCCCAGGGTGCCCCGTGACCCTCCACCTAGGGGCCTCTGACCCCAGCAAGCTACCCAGGGGTCCACCTCTCTCCCTGGACTTTTAGTATAGACCCCAGGGTGCCCCCTGGCCCTCCAACTAGGGGCCTCTGACCCCAGCAAGCTACCCAGGGGTCCACCTCTCTTCTTGGACTTGCAGTATAGGCCCCAGGGTTCCCTACTGGCCCTCCACCTAGGGGCATCTGACCCCAGCAAGCTACCTAGGGGTCCACCTCTCTCCCTGGACTTGCAGTATAGGACCCAGGGTGCCCCCTGGCCCTCCACCTAGGGGCATCTGACAACAGCAAGCTACCCAAGGGTCCACCTCTCTCCCTGGACTTGCAGTATAGGCCCCAGGGTGCCCTCTGGCCCTCCACCTAGGGGCCTCTGTCCCTAGCAAACTACCCAGGGGTCCACCTCTCTCCCTGGACTTGCTGTAGAGGCCCCAGGGTGACCTTTGGCCCTCCACCTCGGGGCCTATGACCCCAGCAAGCTGCCCAGGGGCCTGCCTATCTACCTGGACTTGCAGTAGAGTCCCCAGGGTGCCCCATGGCCCTCCACGTAGGGGCCTCTGACCCCAGCAAACTACCCAGGGGTCCACCTCTCTTCCTGGATTTGCAGTAGAGTCCCCAGGGTGCCCTATGGCCCTCCACCTAGGGCCCTCTGACCCCAGCAAACTACATAGGGGTCCACCTCTCTTCCTGGACTTGCAGTAGAGTCCCCAGGGTGCCCCATGGCCCTCCACCTAGGGCCCTCTGACCCCAGCAAGCTACCCAGGGCTGCACCTCTCTCCCTGGACTTGCAGTAGAGGCCCCAGGGTACCCCGTGGCCCTCCACCAAGGGGCCTCTGACCCCAGCAAGCTATCCAGGGGTCCACATCTCTCCCTGGACTTGCAGTAGAAGCCCCAGGGTACCCCGTGGCCCTCCACCTAGGGGCCTCTGAACCCAGCAAGCTACCCAGGGGTCCAGCTCTCTCCCTGGACTTGCAATAGAGGCCCCATGGTGCCCCCTTGCCCTCCACCCATAGGCTACTGACCCCAGCAAGCTACCCAGGGCTCCACCTCTCTCCCTGGACTTGCAGTATAGGCCCCATGGTGCCCCCTTGCCCTCCACCCAGGGGCTACTGACCCCAGCAAGCTACACAGGGCTCCACTTCTCTCCCTGGACTTGTAGTAGAGGCCCTGGGCTGCCCTCTGGCCCTCCACCTAGGGGCCTCTGACCCCAGCAAGCTACCCAGGGCTCCACATCTCTCCCTGGACTTGCAGTAGACACCCCTGGGTGCCCCCTGGCCCTCCACCTAGGGGCCTTTGACCCCAGCAAGCTACCCAGGGGTCCACCTCTCTCCATGGACTTATAGTAGAGGCCCCAGGGTGCCACTTGGCCCTCCACCTAGGGGCCTCTGAGTCCAGCAAGCTACCCAGGGGTCCAGCTCTCTCCTTGGACTTGCAATAGAGGCCCCAGGGTGCCCCCTTGCCCTCCACCCAATGGCTACTGACCCCAGCAAGCTACCCTGGGCTCCACCTCTCTCCCTGGACTTGTAGTAGAGGCTCTAGGCTGCCCTCTAGCCCTCCACCCAGGGGCCATTGACCCCAGCAAGCTACCCAGGGCTCCACCTCTCTCCCTGGACTTGCAGTAGAGGCCCCAGGGTGCCCATTGGCCCTCCACCTAGGGGTCTCTGACCCCAGCAAGCTACCGAGGGGTCCACCTCTCTCCCTTTACTTGCAATAGAGGCCCCAGGGTGCCCCGTGACCCTCCACCTAGGGGCCTCTGACCCCAGCAAGCTACCCAGGGGTCCACCTCTCTCCCTGGACTTTTAGTATAGACCCCAGGGTGCCCCCTGGCCCTCCAACTAGGGGCCTCTGACCCCAGCAAGCTACCCAGGGGTCCACCTCTCTTCTTGGACTTGCAGTATAGGCCCCAGGGTTCCCTACTGGCCCTCCACCTAGGGGCATCTGACCCCAGCAAGCTACCTAGGGGTCCACCTCTCTCCCTGGACTTGCAGTATAGGACCCAGGGTGCCCCCTGGCCCTCCACCTAGGGGCATCTGACAACAGCAAGCTACCCAAGGGTCCACCTCTCTCCCTGGACTTGCAGTATAGGCCCCAGGGTGCCCTCTGGCCCTCCACCTAGGGGCCTCTGTCCCTAGCAAACTACCCAGGGGTCCACCTCTCTCCCTGGACTTGCTGTAGAGGCCCCAGGGTGACCTTTGGCCCTCCACCTCGGGGCCTATGACCCCAGCAAGCTGCCCAGGGGCCTGCCTATCTACCTGGACTTGCAGTAGAGTCCCCAGGGTGCCCCATGGCCCTCCACGTAGGGGCCTCTGACCCCAGCAAGCTACCCAGGGGTCCACCTCTCTCCCTGGACTTGCAGTATAGGCCACAGGGTGCCCCCTTGCCCTCCACCTAGGGGCCTCTGACCCCAGAAGCTACCCAGGGCTCCACTTCTCTCCCTGGACTTGCAGTAGAGGCCCCAGGGTACCCCGTGGCCCTCCACCTAGGGGCCTCTGAACCCAGCAAGCTACCCAGGGGTCCAGCTCTCTCCCTGGACTTGCAGTATAGGACCCGGGGTGCCCCCTGGCCCTCCACCTAGGGGCCTCTGACACCAGCAAGCTTCCCAGTGGTCCACCTCTCTCCCTAGACTTGCAGTAGAGGCCCCAGGGTGACCCTTGGCCCTCCACTTAGTGGCCTCTGACACCAGCAAGCTTCCCAGTGGTCCACCTCTCTCCCTAGACTTGCAGTAGCGGCCCCAGGGTGACCCTTGGCCCTCCACTTAGGGGCTTCTGACCCCAGCAAGCTACCCAGGGTCCTACCTATCTCCCTGGACTTGCAGTATAGGCCTCAGGGTGCCCCCTGGTCCTCCACCTAGGGGCCCCAGACCCAAGCAAGCTGCCCAGCGGTCCACCTTTCTCTCTAGACTTGCAGACTAGGCCCCAAGGTCACCCTTGGCCCTCCACCTAGGGGCCTCTGACCCCAGAAAGCTACCCAGGGGTCCGCCTCTCTCTCTAGACTTGCAGACTAGGCCCCAGGGTGACCCTTGGCCCTCCACCTAGGGGCCTCTGACCCCAGCAAGCCGCCCAGGGCCCTGCCTATCTCCCTGGACTTGCAGTAGAGTCCCCAGGGTGCCCCATGGCCCTCCACCTAGGGCCCTCTGACCCCAGCAAGCTATCCAGGGGTCCACATCTCTCCCTGGACTTGTAGTAGAGGCCCTAGGCTGTCCTCTGGTCCTCCAGCTAAGGGCCTCTGACCCCAGCAAGCTAACCAGGGCTCCACCTCTCTCCCTGGACTCGCAGTAGAGGCGCCAGGGTGCCCATTGGCCCTCCACCTAGGGGTCTCTGACCCCAGCAAGCTACCCAAGGGTCCGCCTCTGACCCCAGCAAGCTGCCCAGGGGCCTGCCTATCTCCCTGGACTTGCAGTAGAGTCCCCAGGGTGTCCATGGCCCTCCACGTAGGGCCCTCTGACCCCAGCAAGCTACCCAGGGGTCCACATCTCTCCCTGGACTTGCAGTAGACGCCCCTGGGTGCCCACTGGCCCTCCCCCTAGGGGCCTTTGACCCCAGCCAGCTACCCAGGGCTCCACATCTCTCCATGGACTTATAGTAGAGGCTCCAGGGTGCCCCCTGGCCCTCCACCTAGGGGCCTCTGAGTCCAGCAAGCTACCCAGGGGTCCAGCTCTCTCCCTGGACTTGCAATAGAGGACCCAGGGTGCCCCCTTGCCCTCCACCCAACGGCTACTGACCCCAGCAAGCTACCCTGGGCTCCACCTCTCTCCCTGGACTTGTAGTAGAGGCCCTAGGCTGCCCTCTGGCCCTCCACCTAGGGGCCTTTGACCCCAGCAAGCTACCCAGGGCTCCAGCTCTCTCCCTGGACTTGCAGTAAAGGCCCCAGGGTGCCCATTGGCCCTCCACCTAGGGGTCTCTGACCCCAGCAAGCTACCGAGGGGTCCACCTCTCTCCCTGGACTTGCAATAGAGGCCCCAGGGTGCCCCGTGACCCTCCACCTAGGGGCCTCTGACCCCAGCAAGCTACCCAGGGGTCCACCTCTCTCCCTGGACTTGCAGTATAGGCCCCAGGGTGCCCCTGGCTCTCCAACTAGGGGCCTCTGACCCCAGCAAGCTACCCAGGGGTCCACCTCTCTCCTTGGACTTGCAGTATAGGCCCCAGGGTGCCCCCTGGCCCTCTACCTAGGGGCATCTGACCCCAGCAAACTACCCAGGGGTCCACCTCTCTCCCTGGACTTGCTGTAGAGGCCCCAGGGTGTCCATGGCCCTTTACGTAGGGCCCTCTGACCCCAGCAAGCTGCCCAGGGGCCTGCCTATCTCCCTGGACTTGCAGTAGAGTCCCGAGGGTGTCCATGGCCCTTTACGTAGGGCCCTCTGACCCCAGCAAGCTACCCAGGGCTCCACCTCTCTCCCTGGACTTGCAGTATAGGCCACAGGGTGCCACCTTGCCCTCCACCTAGGGGCCTCTGACCCCAGAAGCTACCCAGGGCTCCACTTCTCTCCCTGGACTTGCAGTAGAGGCCCCAGGGTGCCCCCTTGCCCTCCACCCAGGGGCTACTGACCCCAGCAAGCTACCCAGGGGTCCACATCTCTCCCTGGACTTGCAACAGAGGCCCCAGGGTGCCCCGTGACCCTCCACCTAGGGGCCTTTGACCCCAGCAAGCTACCCAGGGGTCCACCTCTCTCCATGGACTTATAATAGAGGCCCCAGGGTGCCCCCTGGCCTTCCACCTAGGGGCCTCTGAGTCCAGCAAGCTACCCAGGGGTCCAGCTCTCTCACTGGACTTGCAATAGAGGCCCCAGGGTGCCCCCTTGCCCTCCACCCAAGGGCTACTGACCCCAGCAAGCTACCCTGGGCTCTACCTCTCTCCCTGGACTTGTAGTAGAGGCCCTAGGCTGCCCTCTGGTCCTCCACCTAGGGGCCTCTGACCCCAGCAAGCTAACTAGGGCTCCACCTCTCTCCCTGGACTTGCAGTAGAGGCCCCAGGGTTTCCATTGGCCCTCCACCTAGGGGTCTCTGACCCCAGCAAGCTATCCAAGGGTCCACCTCTGACCCCAGCAAGCTGCCCAGGGGCCTGCCCATCTCCCTGGACTTGCAGTAGAGTCCCCAGGGTGCCCCATGGCCCTCCACGTAGGGCCCTCTGACCCCAGCAAGCTACCCAGGGGTCCACATCTCTCCCTGGACTTGCAGTAGACACCCCTGGGTGCCCACTGGCCCTCCACCTAGGGGCCTTTGACCCCAGCAAGCTACCCAGGGGTCCACCTCTCTCCATGGACTTATAGTAGAGGCCCCAGGGTGGCCCCTGGCCCTCCACCTAGGGGCCTCTGAGTCCAGCAAGCTACCCAGGGGTCCACATCTCTCCCTAGACTTGCAGTAGGGGCCCCAGGGTACCCCGTGGCCCTCCATCTAGGGGCCTCTGAACCCAGCAAGCTACCCAGGGGTCCAGCTCTCTCCCTGGACTTGCAATAGAGGCCCCAGGGTGCCCCCTGGCCCTCCACCTAGGGGCCTCTGAGTCCAGCAAGCTACCTAGGGGTCCACATCTCTCCCTAGACTTGCAGTAGGGGCCCCAGGGTACCCCCTGGTCCTCCACCTAGGGGCCCTTGACCCAAGCAAGCTGCCCAGGGGTCCACCTCTCTCCCTGGACTTGCAATAGAGGCCCCAGGGTGCCCCTTGGCCCTCCACCTAGGGGCCTCTGAACCCAGAAAGCTACCCAGGGGTCCACCTCTCTCCCTAGACTTTCAGACTAGGCCCCAGGGTGACCCTTGGCCCTCCACCTAGGGGCCTCTGACCCCAGCAAGCTGCCCAGGGGCCTGCCTATTTCCCTGGACTTGCAGTAGAGTCCCCAGGGTGCCCCATGGCCCTCCACCTAGGGCCCTCTGACACCAGCAAGCTACCCAGGGGTCCACATCTCTCCCTGGACTTGCAACAGAGGCCCCAGGGTGCCCCGTGACCCTCCACCTAGGGGCATTTGACCCCAGCAAGCTACCCAGGGGTCCACCTCTCTCCATGGACTTATAATAGAGGCCCCAGGGTGCCCCCTGGCCCTCCACCTAGGGGCCTCTGAGTCCAGCAAGCTACCCAGGGGTCCACATCTCTCCCTAGACTTGCAGTAGGGGCCCCAGGGTACCCCGTGGCCCTCCATCTAGGGGCCTCTGACCCCAGCAAGCTACCCTGGGCTCCACCTCTCTCCCTGGACTTGTATTAGAGGCCCTAGGCTGCCCTCTGGCCCTCCACCTAGGGGCCTTTGACCCCAGCAAGCTACCCAGGGCTCCACCTCTCTCCCTGGACTTGCAGTAGAGGCCCCAGGGTGCCCATTGGCCCTCCACCTAGGGGCCTCTGACCCCAGCAAGCTACCCAGGGGTCTACCTCTCTCCCTGGACTTGCAGTATAGGCCCCAGGGTGCCCCCTGGCCCTCCAACTAGGGGCCTCTGACCCCAGCAAGCTACCCAGGGGTCCACCTCTCTCCTTGGACTTGCAGTATAGGCCCCAGGGTGACCCTTGGCCCTCCACCTAGGGGCTTCTGACCCCAGCAAGCTACCCAGGGGTCAACCTCTCTCCCTGGACTTGCAGTAGAGTCCCCAGGGTGCCCCATGGCCCTCCACGTAGGGCCCTCTGACCCCAGCAAGCTACCCAGGGGTCCACCTCTCTCCCTGGACTTGCAGTATAGGCCACAGGGTGACCCTTGGCCCTCCACCTAGGGGCTTCTGACCCCAGCAAGCTACCCAGGGGTCAACCTCTCTCCCTGGACTTGCAGTAGAGTCCCCAGGGTGCCCCATGGCCCTCCACGTAGGGCCCTCTGACCCCAGCAAGCTACCCAGGGGTCCACCTCTCTCCCTGGACTTGCAGTATAGGCCACAGGGTGCCCCCTTGCCCTCCACCTAGGGGCCTCTGACCCCAGAAGCTACCCAGGGCTCCACTTCTCTCCCTGGACTTGCAGTAGAGGCCCCAGGGTGCCCCCTTGCCCTCCACCCAGGGGCTACTGACCCCAGCAAGCTACCCTGGGCTCCACCTCTCTCCCTGGACTTGCAGTATAGGCCCCAGGGTGCCCCCTGGCCCTCCACCTAGGGGCATCTGACCCCAGCAAGCTACCCAGGGGTCCACCTCAGTCCCTGGACTTGCAGTATAGGACCCAGGATGCCCCCTGGCCCTCCACCTAGGGGAATCTGACACCAGCAAGCTACCCAGGGGTCCACCTATCTCCCTGGACTTGCAGTATAGGCCCCAGGGTGCCCTCTGGCCTTCCACCTAGGGGCCTCTGACCCTAGCAAACTACCGAGGGGTCTACCTCTCTCACTGGACTTGCTGTAGAGGCCCCAGGGTGCCCCTTGCCCTCCACCTAGTGGCCTCTGACCCCAGCAAGCTACCCTGGAGTCCACCTCTCTCCCTGGACTTGCAGTAGAGGCCCCAGGGTGCCCCTTGGCCCTCCACCTAGGGGCCTCTGACCCCAGCAAGCTACCGAGGGTTCCACCTCTCTCCGTGGACTTGCAGTAGAGGCCCCAGGGTGCCCATTGGCCCTCCACCTAGGGGCCTCTGACCCCAGCAAGCTACCCGGGGGTCCAGCTCTCTCCCTGGACTTGTAGTAGAGGCCCTAGGCTGCCCTCTGGCCCTCCACCTAGGGGCCTCTGACACCAGCAAGCTACCCAGGGCTTCACCTCTCTCCCTGGACTTGCAGTAGAGGCCCCAGGGTGCCCATTGGCCCTCCACCTAGGGGCCTCTGACCCCAGCAAGCTACCCTGGAGTCCACCTCTCTCCCTGGACTTGCAGTAGAGGCCCCAGGGTGCCCCTTGGCCCTCCACCTAGGGGCCTCTGACCCCAGCAAGCTACCGAGGGTTCCACCTCTCTCCGTGGACTTGCAGTAGAGGCCCCAGGGTGCCCATTGGCCCTCCACCTAGGGGCCTCTGACCCCAGCAAGCTACCCGGGGGTCCAGCTCTCTCCCTGGACTTGTAGTAGAGGCCCTAGGCTGCCCTCTGGCCCTCCACTTAGGGGCCTCTGACCCCAGCAAGCTACCCAGGGCTTCACCTCTCTCCCTGGACTTGCAGTAGAGGCCCCAGGGTGCCCATTGGCCCTCCACCTAGGGGCCTCTGACCCCAGCAAGCTACCGAGGGGTCCACCTCTCTCCCTAGACTTGCAGTAGAGGCCCCAGGGTGACCCATGGCCCTCCACCTAGGGGCCTCTGACCCCAGCAAGCTACCCAGGGTCCTACCTATCTTCCTGGACTTGCAGTAGAGTCCCCAGGGTGCCCCATGGCCCTCCACCTAGGGCCCTCTAACCCCAGCAAGCTACCCAGGGCTAAAACTCTCTCCCTGGACTTGCAGTATAGGCCTCAGGGTGCCCCCTGGACCTCCACCTAGGGGCCCCCGACCCAAGCAAGCTGCCCAGGGGTCCACCTCTCTCCCTGGTTTTGCAATAAAGGCCCCAGGGTGCCCCCTTGCCCTCCACCCAAGGGCTACTGACCCCAGCAAGCTACCCTGGGCTCTACCTCTCTTCCTGGACTTGTAGTAGAGGCCCTAGGCTGCCCTCTGGTCCTCCACCTAGGGACCTCTGAACCCAGCAAGCTACCCAGGGCTCCACCTCTCTCCCTGGACTTGCAGTAGAGGCCCCAGGGTGCCCATTGGCCCTCCACCTAGGGGCCTCTGACCCCAGCAAGCTACCCAGGGGTCTACCTCTCTCCCTGGACTTGCAGTATAGGCCCCAGGGTGCCCCCTGGCCCTCCAACTAGGGGCCTCTGACCCCAGCAAGCTACCCAGGGGTCCACCTCTCTCCTTGGACTTGCAGTATAGGCCCCAGGGTGACCCTTGGCCCTCCACCTAGGGGCTTCTGACCCCAGCAAGCTACCCAGGGGTCTACCTCTCTCCCTGGACTTGCAGTAGAGTCCCCAGGGTGCCCCATGGCCCTCCACGTAGGGCCCTCTGACCCCAGCAAGCTACCCAGGGGTCCACCTCTCTCCCTGGACTTGCAGTATAGGCCACAGGGTGCCCCCTTGCCCTCCACCTAGGGGCCTCTGACCCCAGAAGCTACCCAGGGCTCCACTTCTCTCCCTGGACTTGCAGTAGAGGCCCTAGGGTGCCCCCTTGCCCTCCACCCAGGGGCTACTGACCCCAGCAAGCTACCCAGGGCTCCATCTCTCTCCCTGGACTTGCAGTATAGGCCCCAGGGTGCCCCCTGGCCCTCCACCTAGGGGCATCTGACCCCAGCAAGCTACCCAGGGGTCCACCTCTCTCCCTGGACTTGCAGTATAGGACCCAGGGTTCCCCCTGGCCCTCCACCTAGGGGCATCTGACACCAGCAAGCTACCCAGGGCTTCACCTCTTTCCCTGGACTTGTAGTAGAGGCCCCAGGGTGCCCATTGGCCCTCCACCTAGGGGCCTCTGACCCCAGCAAGCTACCCAGGGCTTCACCTCTCTCCCTGGACTTGCAGTAGAGGCCCCAGGGTGCCCCTTGGCCCTCCACCTAGGGGCCTCTGACCCCAGAAAGCTACCCAGGGGTCCACCTCTCTCCCTAGACTTGCAGACTAGGCCCCAGGGTGACCCTTGACCCTCCACCTAGTGGCTTCTGACCCCAGCAAGCTGCGCAGGGGCCTGCCTATCTCCCTGGACTTGCAGTAGAGGCCCCAGGGTACCCCGTGGCCCTCCACCTAGGGGCCTCTGAACCCAGCAAGCTACCCAGGGGTCCAGCTCTCTCCCTGGACTTGCAATAGAGGCCCCAGGGTGCCCCCTTGCCCTCCACCCAGGGGCTTCTGACCCCAGCAAGCTACCCAGGGCTCCACCTCTCTCCCTGGACTTGTAGTAGAGGCCCTAGGCTACCCTCTGGCCCTCCACCTAGGGGCCTCTGACCCCAGCAAGCTACCCAGGGCTTCACCTCACTCCCTGGACTTGCAGTAGAGGCCCCAGGGTGCCCATTGGCCCTCCACCTAGGGGCCTCTGACCCCAGCAAGCTACCCAGGGTCCTACCTATCTCCCTGGACTTGCAGTAGAGTCCCAAGGGTGCCCCAAGGCCCTCCACCTAGGGCCCTCTGACCTCAGCAAGCTACCCAGGGCTAAAACTCTCTCCCTGGACTTGCAATAGAGGCCCAGGGTGCCCCTTGGCCCTCCACCTAGGGGCCTCTGACCCCAGAAAGCTACCCAGGGGTCCACCTCTCTCCCTAGACTTGCAGACTAGGCCCCAGGGTGCCCCCTGGCCCTCCAACTAGGGGCCTCTGACCCCAGCAAGCTACCCAAGGGTCCACCTCTCTCCTTGGACTTGCAGTATAGGCCCCAGGGTGCCCCCTGGCCCTCCACCCAGGGGCTGCTGACCCCAGCAAGCTACCCAGGGCTCCACCTCTCTCCCTGGACTTGCAGTAGAGGCCCCAGGGTACCCCGTGGCCCTCCACCTAGGGGCCTCTGACCCCAGCAAGCTACCCAGGGGTCCACATCTCTCCCTGGACTTGCAGTAGAGGCCCCAGGGTGCCCATTGGCCCTCCACCTAGGGGTCTCTGATCCCAGCAAGCTACCGAGGGGTCCACCTCTCTCCCTGGACTTGCAATAGAGGCCCCAGGGTGCCCCGTGACCCTCCACCTAGGGGCCTCTGACCCCAGCAAGCTACCCAGGGGTCCACCTCTCTCCCTGGACTTGCAGTATAGGCCCCAGGGTGCCCCCTGGCCCTCCAACTAGGGGCCTCTGACCCCAGCAAGCTACCCAGTGGTCCACCTCTCTCCTTGGACTTGCAGTATAGGCCCCAGGATGCCCCCTGGTCCTCCACTAGGGGCATCTGACCCCAGCAAGCTACCCAGGTGTCCACCTTTCTCCCTGGACTTGCAGTATAGGACCCAGGGTGCCCCCTGGCCCTATACTAGGGGCATCTGACACCAGCAAGCTACCCAGGGGTCCACCTTTCTCCCTGGACTTGCAGTATAGGCCCCAGGGTGCCCTCTGGCCTTCCACCTAGGGGCCTCTGACCCTAGCAAACTACCCAGGGGTCCACCTCTCTCCCTGGACTTGCTGTAGAGGCCCCAGGGTGCCCTCTGGCCTTCCACCTAGGGGCCTCTGACCCTAGCAAACTACAAAGGGGTCCACCTCTCTCCCTGGACTTGCTGTAGAGGCCCCAGGGTGCCCCTTGCCCTCCACCTAGGGGCCTCTGACCCCAGCAAGCTACCCAGGGGTCCACATGTCTCCTTGGACTTACAGTGGAGGCCCCTGGGTGCCCCCTGGCCCTCCACCTAGGGGCCCCTGTCCCAAGCAAGCTGCCCAGGGGTCCACCTCTCTCCCTGGACTTGCTGTAGAGGCCCCAGGGTGCCCTCTGGCCTTCCACCTAGGGGCCTCTGACCCTAGCAAGCTACCGAGGGGTCCACCTCTCTCCGTTGACTTGCAGTAGAGGCCCCAGGGTGCCCCGTGGCCGTCCACCTAGGGGCCTCTGACCCCAGCAAGCTACCCGGGGGTCCAGCTCTCTCCCTGGACTTGCAAAAGAGGCCCCAGGGTGCCCCCTTGCCCTCCACCCAGAGGCTACTGACCCCAGCAAGCTACCCAGGGCTCCACCTCTCTCCCTGGACTTGTAGTAGAGGCCCTAGGCTACCCTCTGGCCCTCCACCTAGGGGCCTTTGACCCCAGCAAGCTACCCAGGGCTTCACCTCTCTCCCTGGACTTGCAGTAGAGGCCCCAGGGTGCCCGTTGGCCCTCCACCTAGGGGCCTCTGACCCCAGCAAGCTACCCAGGGTCCTACCTATCTCCCTGGACTTGCAGTAGAGTCCCCAGGGTGCCCCATGGCCCTCCACCTAGGGCCCTCTGACCCCAGCAAGCTGCCCAGGGGCCTGCCTATCTCCCTGGACTTGCAGTAGAGTCCCCAGGGTGCCCCATGGCCCTCCACCTAGGGCCCTCTGACCCCAGCAAGCTACCTAGGGCTCCACTTCTCTCCCTGGACTTGCAGTAGAAGCCCCAGGGTGCCCCCTTGCCCTCCACCCAGGGGCTACTTACCCCAGCAAGCTACCCAGGGCTCCACCTCTCTCCCTGGACTTGCAGTAGAGGCCCCAGGGTACCCCGTGGCCCTCCACCTAGGGGCCTCTGAACCCAGCAAGCTACCCAGGGGTCCAGCTCTCTCCCTGGACTTGCAATAGAGGCGGTCCAGCTCTCTCCCTAGACTTGAAATAGAGGCCCCAGGGTGCCCCCTGGCCCTCCACCTAGGGGCCTCTGAGTCCAGCAAGCTACCCAGGGGTCCACATCTCTCCCTGGACTTGCAATAGAGGCCCCAGGGTGCCCCGTGACCCTCCACCTAGGGGCCTCTGACCCCAGCAAGCTACCCAGGGGTCCACCTCTCTCCCTGGACTTGCAGTATAGGCCCCAGGGTGCCCCCTGGCCCTCCAACTAGGGGCCTCTGACCCCAGCAAGCTACCCAAGGGTCCACCTCTCTCCTTGGACTTGCAGTATAGGCCCCAGGGTGCCCCCTGGCCTTCCACCCAGGGGCTACTGACCCCAGCAAGCTACCCAGGGCTCCACCTCTCTCCCTGGACTTGCAGTAGAGGCCCCAGGGTACCCCGTGGCCCTCCACCTAGGGGCCTCTGACCCCAGCAAGCTACCCAGGGGTCCACATCTCTCCCTGGACTTGCAGTAGAGGCCCCAGGTTGCCCATTGGCCCTCCACCTAGGGGTCTCTGATCCCAGCAAGCTACCGAGGGGTCCACCTCTCTCCCTGGACTTGCAATAGAGGCCCCAGGGTGCCCCGTGACCCTCCACCTAGGGGCCTCTGAGCCCAGCAAGCTACCCAGGGGTCCACCTCTCTCCCTGGACTTGCAGTATAGGCCCCAGGGTGCCCCCTGGCCCTCCAACTAGGGGCCTCTGACCCCAGCAAGCTACCCAGTGGTCCACCTCTCTCCTTGGACTTGCAGTATAGGCCCCAGGATGCCCCCTGGTCCTCCACTAGGGGCATCTGACCCCAGCAAGCTACGCAGGTGTCAACCTCTCTCCCTGGACTTGCAGTATAGGACCCAGGGTGCCCCCTGGCCCTTTACTAGGGGCATCTGACACCAGCAAGCTACCCAGGGGTCCACCTCTCTCCCTGGACTTGCAGTATAGGCCCCAGGGTGCCCTCTGGCCTTCCTCCTAGGGGCCTCTGACCCTAGCAAACTACCCAGGGGTCCACCTCTCTCCCTGGACTTGCTGTAGAGGCCCCAGGGTGACCCTTGCCCTCCACCTAGGGGCCTTTGACCCCAGCAAGCTTCCCTGGAGTCCACCTCTCTCCCTGGACTTGCAGTAGAGGCCCCAGGGTGCCCCGTGGTCGTCCACCTAGGGGCCTCTGACCTCAGCAAGCTACCGAGGGGTCCACCTCTCTCCGTGGACTTGCAGTAGAGGCCCCAGGGTGCCCCGTGGTCGTCCACCTAGGGGCCTCTGACCCCAGCAAGCTACCCGGGGGTCCAGCTCTCTCCCTGGACTTGCAAAAGAGGCCCCAGGGTGCCCCCTTGCCCTCCACCCAGAGGCTACTGACCCCAGCAAGCTACCCAGGGCTCCACCTCTCTCCCTGGACTTGCAGTAGAGGCCCCAGGGTGCCCATTGGCCCTCCACCTAGGGGCATCTGACCCCAGCAAGCTACCCAGGGTCCTACCTATCTCCCTGGACTTGCAGTAGAGTCCCCAGGGTGCCCCATGGCCCTCCACCTAGGGCCCTCTGACCCCAGCAAGCTACCCAGGGCTAAAACTCTCTCCCTGGACTTGCAGTATAGGCCTCAGGGTTCCCCCTGGTCCTCCACCTAGGGGCCCCTGACCCAAGCAAGCTGCCCAGGGGTCCACCTCTCTCCCTGGACTTGCAATAGAGGCCCCAGGGTGCCCATTGGCCCTCCACCTAGGGGCCTCTGACCCCAGAAAGCTACCCAGGGGTCCACCTCTCTCCCTAGACTTGCAGACTAGGCCCCAGGGTGACCCTTGACCCTCCACCTAGGGGCTTCTGACCCCAGCAAGCTGCCCAGGGGCCTGCCTATCTCCCTGGACTTGCAGTAGAGTCCCCAGGGTGCCCCATGGCCCTCCACCTAGGGCCCTCTGACCCCAGCAAGCTACCTAGGGCTCCACTTCTCTCCCTGGACTTGCAGTAGAGGCCCCAGGGTGCCCCCTTGCCCTCCACCCAGGGGCTACTTACCCCAGCAAGCTACCCAGGGCTCCACCTTTCTCCCTGGACTTGCAGTAGAGGCCCCAGGGTACCCCGTGGCCCTCCACCTAGGGGCCTCTGAACCCAGCAAGCTACCCAGGGGTCCAGCTCTCTCCCTGGACTTGCAATAGAGGCCCCAGGGTACCCCGTGGCCCTCCACCTAGGGGCCTCTGAACCCAGCAAGCTACCCAGGGGTCCAGCTCTCTCCCTAGACTTGCAATAGAGGCCCCAGGGTGCCCCCTGGCCCTCCACCTAGGGGCCTCTGAGTCCAGCAAGCTACCCAGGGGTCCACATCTCTCCCTGGACTTGCAATAGAGGCCCCAGGGTGCCCCGTGACCCTCCACCTAGGGGCCTCTGACCCCAGCAAGCTACCCAGGGGTCCACCTCTTTCCCTGGACTTGCAGTAAAGGCCCCAGGGTGCCCCCTGGCCCTCCAACTAGGGGCCTCTGACACCAGCAAGCTACCCAAGGGTCCACCTCTCTCCTTGGACTTGCAGTATAGGCCCCTGGGTGCCCCCTGGCCCTCCACCAAGGGGCTACTGACCCCAGCAAGCTACCCAGGGCTCCACCTCTCTCCCTGGACTTGCAGTAGAGGCCCCAGGGTACCCCGTGGCCCTCCACCTAGGGGCCTCTGACCCCAGCAAGCTACCCAGGGGTCCACATCTCTCCCTGGACTTGCAGTAGAGGCCCCAGGGTGCCCATTGGCCCTCCACCTAGGGGTCTCTGATCCCAGCAAGCTACCGAGGGGTGCACCTCTCTCCCTGGACTTGCAATAGAGGCCCCAGGGTGCCCCGTGACCCTCCACCTAGGGGCCTCTGACCCCAGCAAGCTACCCAGGGGTCCACCTCTCTCCCTGGACTTGCAGTAGAGGCCCCTGGGCGCCCCCTGGCCCTCCACCTAGGGGCCTCTGACCCCAGCAAGCTACCCGGGGGTCCAGCTCTCTCCCTGGACTTGCAATAGAGGCCCCAGGGTGCCCCCTTGCCCTCCACCCATGGGCTACTGACCCCAGCAAGCTACCCAGGGCTCCACCTTTCTCCCTGGACTTGTAGTAGAGGCCCTAGGCTGCCCTCTGGCCCTCAACCTAGGGGCCTCTGACCCCAGCAAGCTACCCAGGGCTCCACCTCTCTCCCTGTACTTGCAGTAGAGGCCCCAAGTTGTCCTTTGGCCCTCCTCCAAGGGGCTACTGACCCCAGCAAGATTCCCAGGGTCCTACCTATCTCCCTGTACTTGCAGTAGAGGCCCCAGGGTGACCCTTGGCCCTCCACCTAGGGCCCTCTGACCCCAGCAAACTACCCAGGGTCCTACCTATCTCCCTGTACTTGCAGTAGAGTCCCCAGGGTGCCCCATGGCCATCCACCTAGGGCCCTCTGACCCCAGCAAGCTACCCAGGGCTCCATCTCTCTCCCTGGACTTGCAGTACAGGCCTCAGGGTGCCCCTTCTCCTCCACCTAGGGGCCTCTGACCCCAGCAAGCTACCCAGGGCTCCATCTCTCTCCCTGGACTTGCAGTATAGGCCTCAGGGTGCCCCCTGGTCCTCCACCTAGGGGCCCCTGACCCAAGCAAGCTGCCCAGGGGTCCACCTCTCTCCCTGGACGTGCAATAGAGGCCCCAGGGTGCCTATTTGCCCTCCACCTAGGGCCCTCTGACCCCAGCAAACTACCGAGTTGTCCACCTCTCTCCCTGGACTTGCAATAGAGGCCCCAGGGTGCCCCGTGACCCTCCACCTAGGGGCCTCTGACCCTAGCAAGCTACCCAGGTTTCCACCTCTCTCCCTAGACTTGCAGTATAGGCCCCAGGGTGCCCCCTGGCCCTCCACCTAGGGGCATCTGACCCCAGCAAGCTACCCAGGGGTCCACCTCTCTCCCTGGACTTGCAGTATAGGACCCAGGGTGCCCCCTGGCCCTCCACCTAGGGGCATCTGACACCAGCAAGCTACCCAGGGGTCCACCTCTCTCCCTGGACTTGCAGTATAGGCCCCACGGTGCCCTCTGGCCCTCCACCTAGGGGCCTCTGACTCCAGCAAGCTACCCTGGAGTCCACCTCTCTTCCTGGACTTGCAGTCAAGGCCCCAGGGTGCCCCCTTTCCCTCCACCCAGGGGCTACTGACCCCAGCAAGCTACCCAGGGCTCCACCTCTCTCCTTGGACTCTCAGTAGAGGCCCCAGGGTACCCCGTGGCCCTCCACCTAGGGGCCTCTGAGTCCAGCAAGCTACCCAGGGGTCCACATCTCTCCCTGGACTTGCAGTAGAGGCCCCAGGGTACCCCGTGGCCCTCCACCTAGGGGCCTCTGAACCCAGCAAGCTACCCAAGTGTCCAGCTCTCTCCCTGGACTTGCAATAGAGGCTCTAGGGTGCCCCCTTGCCCTCCACCCAAGGGCTACTGACCCCAGCAAGCTACCCAGGGCTCCACCTCTCTCCCTGGACTTGTAGTAGAGGCCCTAGGCTGCCCTCTGGCCCTCCACATAGGGGCCTCTGACCCCAGCAAGCTACACAGGGCTCCACCTCTCTCCCTGGACTTGCAGTAGAGGCCCCAGGGTGCCCATTGGCCCTCCACCTAGGGGTCTCTGACCCCAGCAAGCTACCGAGGGGTCCACCTCTTCCCCTGGACTTGCAATAGAGGCCCCAGGGTGCCCCGTGACCCTCCACCTAGGGGCCTCTGACCCCAGCAAGCTACCCAGGGGTCCACCTCTCTCCCTGGACTTGCAGTATAGGCCCCAGGGTGCCCCCTGGCCCTCCAACTAGGGGCCTCTGACCCCAGCAAGCTGCGCAGGGGTCCACCACTCTCCTTGGACTTGCAGTATAGGCCCCAGGGTGCCCCCTGGCCCTCCACCTAGGGGCATCTGACCCCAGCAAGCTACCCAGGGGTCCACCTCTCTCCCTGGACTTGCAGTATAGGACCCAGGGTGCCCCCTGGCCCTCCACCTAGGGGCATCTGACACCAGCAAGCTACCCAGGGGTCCAACTCTCTCCCTGGACTTGCAGTATAGGCCCCAGGGTGCCCTCTGGCCTTCCACCTAGGGGCCTCTGACCCTAGCAAACTACCCAGGGGTCCACCTCTCTCCCTGGACTTGCTGTAGAGGCCCCAGGGTGCCCCTTGCCCTCCACCTATTGGCCTCTGACCCCAGCAAGCTACCCTGGAGTCCACCTCTCTCCCTGGACTTGCAGTAGAGGCCCCAGGGTGCCCCTTGGCCCTCCACCTAGGGGCCTCTGACCCCAGCAAGCTACCGAGGGGTTCACCTCTCTCCGTGGACTTGCAGTAGAGGCCCCAGGGTGCCCATTTTCCTTCCACCTAGGGGCCTCTGACCCCAGCAAGCTACCCAGGGGTCCACTTCTCTCCCTGGACTTGCAGTAGAGGCCCCAGGGTGACCCTTGGCCCTCAACCTAGGGGCATCTGACCCCAGCAAGCTACCCAATGTCCTACCTATCTCCTTGGACTTGCAGTAGAGTCCCCAGGGTTCCCCATGGCCCTCCACCTAGGGCCCTCTGACCCCAGCAAGCTACCCAGGGCTAAAACTCTCTCCCTGGACTTGCAGTAGAATCCCCAGGGTGCCCATTGGCCCTCCACCTAGGGGTCTCTGACACCAGCAAGCTACCCAAGGGTCCGCCTCTGACCCCAGCAAGCTGCCCTGGGGCCCGCCTATCTCCCTGGACTTGCAGTAGAGTCCCCAGGGTGCCCCATGGCCCTCCACCTAGGGCCCTCTGACCCCAGCAAGCTACCCAGGGGTCCACATCTCTCCCTGGACTTGCAGTAGAGGCCCCAGGGTACCCCGTGGCCCTCCACCTAGGGGCCTCTGACCCCAGCAAGCTACTCAGGGGTCCACATCTCTCCCTGGACTTGCAGTAGAGGCCCCAGGGTACCCCGTGGCCCTCCACCTAGGGGCCTCTGAACCCAGCAAGCTACCCAGGGGTCCAGCTCTCTCCCTGGACTTGCAATAGAGGCCCCAGGGTGCCCCCTGGCCCTCCACCTAGGGGCCTCTGAGTCCAGCAAGCTACCCAAGGGTCCACATCTCTCCCTGGACTTGCAGTAGAGGCCCCAGGGTGCTCATTGGCCCTCCACCTATGGGTCTCTGACCCCAGAAAGCTACCAAGGGGTCCACTTCTCTCCCTGGACTTGCAGTATAAACCCCTGGGTGCCCCCTGGCCCTCGACCTAGGGGCCTCTGACCCCAGCAAGCTACCCTGGGGTCCAGCTCTCTCCCTGGACTTGCAATAGAGGCCCCAGGGTGCCCCCTTGCCCTCCACCCAGGGGCTACTGACCCCAGCAAGCTACCCAGGGCTCCACTTCTCTCCCTGGACTTGTAATAGAGGCCCTAGGCTGCCCTCTGGCCCTCCACCTAGGGGCCTCTGACCCCAGCAAGCTACCCAGGGCTCCACCTCTCTCCCTGGACTTGTAGTAGAGGCCCCAGGTTGACCCTTGGCCCTCCACCTAGGGGCCTCTGACCCCAGCAAGCTACCGAGGGGTCTGCCTATCTCCCTGGACTTGCAGTAGAGTCCCCAGGGTGCCCCCTTGCCCTCCACCTAGGGGCCTCTGACCACAGCAAGCTACCCAGGGCTCCACCTCTCTCCTTGGACTTGCAGTAGAGGCCCCAGGGTGCCCCCTTGCCCTCCACCCAGGGGCTACTGACCCCAGCAAGCTACCCAGGGCTCCACCTCTCTCCTTGAACTTGCAGTATAGGCCCCAGGGTCCCCCTTGGCCCTCCACTAGGGGCATCTGACCCCAGCAAGCTACCCAGGAGTCCACCTCTCTACCTGGACTTGCAGTATAGGACCCAGGGTGCCCAATTGCCCTCCACCCAGGGGCTACTGACCCCAGCAAGCTACCCAGGGCTCCACATCTCTCCCTGGACTTGCAATAGAGGCCCCAGGGTGCCCCCTTGCCCTCCACCCAGGGGCTACTGACCCCAGCAAGTTACCGAGGGGTCCACCTCTCTCCCCCTGGACTTGAGATAGAGGCCCAAGGGTGCCCCGTGACCCTCCACCTAGGGGCCTCTGACCCCAGCAAGCTACCCAGGGGTCCACCTCTCTCCCTGGATTTGCAGTATAGGCCCCAGGGTGCCCCCTGGCCCTCCAACTAGGGGCCTCTGACCAGAGCAAGCTACCCAGGGGTCCACCTCTCTCCTTGGACTTGCAGTATAGGCCCCAGGGTGCCCCCTGGCCCTCCACTAGGGGCATCTGACCCCAGCAAGCTACCCAGGGGTCCACCTCTCTCCCTGGACTTGCAGTATAGGACCCAGGGTGCCCCCTGGCCCTCCACCTAGGGGCATCTGACACCAGCAAGCTACCCAGGGGTCCACTTCTCTCCCTGGACTTGCAGTATAGGCCCCAGGGTGCCCCCTTGCCCTCCACCTAGGGGCTTCTGACCCCAGCAAGCTGCCCAGGGGCCTGCCTATCTCCCTGGACTTGCAGTAGAGTCCCCAGGGTGCCCCATGGCCCTCCACCTAGGGCCCTCTGACCCCAGCAAGCTACCTAGGTCTCCACTTCTCTCCCTGGACTTGCAGTAGAGGCCCCAGGGTGCCCCCTTGCCCTCCACCCAGGGGCTACTTACCCCAGCAAGCTACCCAGGGCTCCACCTTTCTCCCTGGACTTGCAGTAGAGGCCCCAGGGTACCCCGTGGCCCTCCACCTAGGGGCCTCTGAACCCAGCAAGCTACCCAGGGGTCCACCTCTCTCCCTGGACTTGCAGTATAGGACCCAGGGTGCCCCCTGGCCCTCCACCTAGGGGCATCTGACACCAGCAAGCTACCCAGGGGTCCACTTCTCTCCCTGGACTTGCAGTATAGGCCCCAGGGTGCCCTCTGGCCTTCCACCTAGGGGCCTCTGACCCTAGCAAACTACCCAGGGGTCCACCTCTCTCCCTGGACTTGCTGTAGAGGCCCCAGGGTGCCCCTTGCCCTCCACGTAGGGGCCTCTGACCCCAGCAAGCTACCCGGGGGTCCAGCTCTCTCCCTGGACTTGCAATAGAGGCCCCAGGGTGCCCCCTTGCCCTCCACCCAGGGGCTACTGACCCCAGCAAGCTACCCAGGGCTCCACCTCTCTCCCTGAACTTGTAGTAGAGGCCCTAGGCTACCCTCTGGCCCTCCACCTAGTGGCCTCTGACCCCAACAAGCTACCCAGGGCTTCACCTCTCTCCCTGGACTTGCAGTAGAGGCCCCAGGGTGCCCATTGGCCCTCCACCTAGGGGCTACTGACCCCAGCAAGCTACCGAGGGGTCCACCTCTCTCCCTGGACTTGCAGTAGAGGCCCCAGGGTGACCCTTGATCTCCAGCTAGGGGCTTCTGACCCCAGCAAGCTGCCCAGGGGCCTGCCTATCTCCCTGGACTTGCAGTAGAGGCCCCAGGGTGCCCCCTTGCCCTCCACCTAGGGGCTTCTGACCCCAGCAAGCTGCCCAGGGGCCTGCCTATCTCCCTGGACTTGCAGTAGAGTCCCCAGGGTGCCCCATGGCCCTCCACCTAGGGCCCTCTGACCCCAGCAAGCTACCTAGGTCTCCACTTCTCTCCCTGGACTTGCAGTAGAGGCCCCAGGGTGCCCCCTTGCCCTCCACCCAGGGGCTACTTACCCCAGCAAGCTACCCAGGGCTCCACCTTTCTCCCTGGACTTGCAGTAGAGGCCCCAGGGTACCCCGTGGCCCTCCACCTAGGGGCCTCTGACCCCAGCAAGTTACCGAGGGGTCCACCTCTCTCCCCCTGGACTTGAGATAGAGGCCCAAGGGTGCCCCGTGACCCTCCACCTAGGGGCCTCTGACCCCAGCAAGCTACCCAGGGGTCCACCTCTCTCCCTGGATTTGCAGTATAGGCCCCAGGGTGCCCCCTGGCCCTCCAACTAGGGGCCTCTGACCCCAGCAAGCTACCCAGGGGTCCACCTCTCTCCTTGGACTTGCAGTATAGGCCCCAGGGTGCCCCCTGGCCCTCCACTAGGGGCATCTGACCCCAGCAAGCTACCCAGGGGTCCACCTCTCTCCCTGGACTTGCAGTATAGGACCCAGGGTGCCCCCTGGCCCTCCACCTAGGGGCATCTGACACCAGCAAGCTACCCAGGGGTCCACTTCTCTCCCTGGACTTGCAGTATAGGCCCCAGGGTGCCCCCTTGCCCTCCACCTAGGGGCTTCTGACCCCAGCAAGCTGCCCAGGGGCCTGCCTATCTCCCTGGACTTGCAGTAGAGTCCCCAGGGTGCCCCATGGCCCTCCACCTAGGGCCCTCTGACCCCAGCAAGCTACCTAGGTCTCCACTTCTCTCCCTGGACTTGCAGTAGAGGCCCCAGGGTGCCCCCTTGCCCTCCACCCAGGGGCTACTTACCCCAGCAAGCTACCCAGGGCTCCACCTTTCTCCCTGGACTTGCAGTAGAGGCCCCAGGGTACCCCGTGGCCCTCCACCTAGGGGCCTCTGAACCCAGCAAGCTACCCAGGGGTCCACCTCTCTCCCTGGACTTGCAGTATAGGACCCAGGGTGCCCCCTGGCCCTCCACCTAGGGGCATCTGACACCAGCAAGCTACCCAGGGGTCCACTTCTCTCCCTGGACTTGCAGTATAGGCCCCAGGGTGCCCTCTGGCCTTCCACCTAGGGGCCTCTGACCCTAGCAAACTACCCAGGGGTCCACCTCTCTCCCTGGACTTGCTGTAGAGGCCCCAGGGTGCCCCTTGCCCTCCACGTAGGGGCCTCTGACCCCAGCAAGCTACCCGGGGGTCCAGCTCTCTCCCTGGACTTGCAATAGAGGCCCCAGGGTGCCCCCTTGCCCTCCACCCAGGGGCTACTGACCCCAGCAAGCTACCCAGGGCTCCACCTCTCTCCCTGAACTTGTAGTAGAGGCCCTAGGCTACCCTCTGGCCCTCCACCTAGTGGCCTCTGACCCCAACAAGCTACCCAGGGCTTCACCTCTCTCCCTGGACTTGCAGTAGAGGCCCCAGGGTGCCCATTGGCCCTCCACCTAGGGGCTACTGACCCCAGCAAGCTACCGAGGGGTCCACCTCTCTCCCTGGACTTGCAGTAGAGGCCCCAGGGTGACCCTTGATCTCCAGCTAGGGGCTTCTGACCCCAGCAAGCTGCCCAGGGGCCTGCCTATCTCCCTGGACTTGCAGTAGAGGCCCCAGGGTGCCCCCTTGCCCTCCACCTAGGGGCTTCTGACCCCAGCAAGCTGCCCAGGGGCCTGCCTATCTCCCTGGACTTGCAGTAGAGTCCCCAGGGTGCCCCATGGCCCTCCACCTAGGGCCCTCTGACCCCAGCAAGCTACCTAGGTCTCCACTTCTCTCCCTGGACTTGCAGTAGAGGCCCCAGGGTGCCCCCTTGCCCTCCACCCAGGGGCTACTTACCCCAGCAAGCTACCCATGGCTCCACCTTTCTCCCTGGACTTGCAGTAGAGGCCCCAGGGTACCCCGTGGCCCTCCACCTAGGGGCCTCTGAACCCAGCAAGCTACCCAGGGGTCCAGCTCTCTCCCTGGACTTGCAATAGAGGCCCCAGGGTACCCCGTGGCCCTCCACCTAGGGGCCTCTGAACCCAGCAAGCTACCCAGGGGTCCACCTCTCTCCCTGGACTTGCAATAGAGGCCCCAGGGTGCCCATTGGCCCTCCACCTAGGGGCCTCTGACCCAGAAAGCTACCCAGGGCTCCATCTCTCTCCCTGGACTTGCAGTAAAGGCCTCAGGGTGCCCCCTGGTTCTCCACCTAGGGGCCCCTGACCCAAGCAAGCTGCCCAGGGGTCCACCTCTCTCCCTGGACTTGCAATAGAGGCCCCAGGGTGCCCCTTGGCCCTCCAGCTAGGGGCATCTGACCCCAGCAAGCTACCCAGGAGTCCACCTCTCTACCTGGACTTGCAGTATAGGACCCAGGGTGCCCAATTGCGTTCCACCCAGGGGCTACTGACCCCAGCAAGCTACCCAGGGCTCCACATCTCTCCCTGGACTTGCAATAGAGGCCCCAGGGTGCCCCCTTGCCCTCCACCCAGGGGCTACTGACCCCAGCAAGTTACCGAGGGGTCCACCTCTCTCCCCCTGGACTTGAGATAGAGGCCCAAGGGTGCCCCGTGACCCTCCACCTAGGGGCCTCTGACCCCAGCAAGCTACCCAGGGGTCCACCTCTCTCCCTGGATTTGCAGTATAGGCCCCAGGGTGCCCCCTGGCCCTCCAACTAGGGGCCTCTGACCCCAGCAAGCTACCCAGGGGTCCACCTCTCTCCTTGGACTTGCAGTATAGGCCCCAGGGTGCCCCCTGGCCCTCCACTAGGGGCATCTGACCCCAGCAAGCTACCCAGGGGTCCACCTCTCTCCCTGGACTTGCAGTATACGACCCAGGGTGCCCCCTGGCCCTCCACCTAGGGGCATCTGACACCAGCAAGCTACCCAGGGGTCCACTTCTCTCCCTGGACTTGCAGTATTTGCCCCAGGGTGCCCTCTGGCCTTCCACCTAGGGGCCTCTGACCCCAGCAAGCTACCCAGGGGTCCACATGTCTCCTTGGACTTGCAGTGGAGGCCCCTGGGTGCCCCCCGGCCCTCCACCTAGGGGACTCTGACCCCAGCAAGCTACCCGGGGGTCCAGCTCTCTCCCTGGACTTGCAATAGAGGCCCCAGGGTGCCCCCTTGCCCTCCACCCAGGGGCTACTGACCCCAGCAAGCTACCCAGGGCTCCACCTCTCTCCCTGAACTTGTAGTAGAGGCCCTAGGCTACCCTCTGGCCCTCCACCTAGTGGCCTCTGACCCCAGCAAGCTACCCAGGGCTTCACCTCTCTCCCTGGACTTGCAGTAGAGGCCCCAGGGTGCCCATTGGCCCTCCACCTAGGGGCTACTGACCCCAGCAAGCTACCGAGGGGTCCACCTCTCTCCCTGGACTTGCAGTAGAGGCCCCAGGGTGACCCTTGATCTCCAGCTAGGGGCTTCTGACCCCAGCAAGCTGCCCAGGGGCCTGCCTATCTCCCTGGACTTGCAGTAGAGGCCCCAGGGTGACCCATGGCCCTCCACCTAGGGGCTTCTGACCCCAGCAAGCTGCCCAGGGGCCTGCCTATCTCCCTGGACTTGCAGTAGAGTCCCCAGGGTGCCCCATGGCCCTCCACTTAGGGCCCTCTGACCCCAGCAAGCTACCTAGGTCTCCACTTCTCTCCCTGGACTTGCAGTAGAGGCCCCAGGGTGCCCCCTTGCCCTCCACCAAGGGGCTACTTACCCCAGCAAGCTACCCAGGGCTCCACCTTTCTCCCTGGACTTGCAGTAGAGGCCCCAGGGTACCCCGTGGCCCTCCACCTAGGGGCCTCTGAACCCAGCAAGCTACCCAGGGGTCCAGCTCTCTCCCTGGACTTGCAATAGAGGCCCCAGGGTACCCCGTGGCCCTCCACCTAGGGGCCTCTGAACCCAGCAAGCTACCCAGGGGTCCACCTCTCTCCCTGGACTTGCAATAGAGGCCCCAGGGTGCCCATTGGCCCTCCACCTAGGGGCCTCTGACCCAGAAAGCTACCCAGGGCTCCATCTCTCTCCCTGGACTTGCAGTATAGGCCTCAGGGTGCCCCCTGGTTCTCCACCTAGGGGCCCCTGACCCAAGCAAGCTGCCCAGGGGTCCACCTCTCTCCCTGGACTTGCAATAGAGGCCCCAGGGTGCCCGTTGGCCCTCCACCTAGGGGCCTCTGACCCAGAAAGCTACCCAGGGGTCCACCTCTCTCCCTAGACTTGCAGACTAGGCTCCAGGGTGACCCTTGGCCCTCCACCTAGGGGCTTCTGACCACAGCAAGCTGCCCAGGGGCCTGTCTATCTCCCTGGACTTGCAGTAGAGCCCCCATGGTGCCCCATGGCCCTCCACCTAGGGCCCTCTGACCCCAGCAAGCTATCCAGGGGTCCACATCTCTCCCTGGACTTGCAGTATAGGCCAAAGGGTGCCCCCTTGCCCTCCACCTAGGGGCCTCTGACCCCAGCAAGCTACCAAGGGCTCCACTTCTCTCCCTGGACTTGCAGTAGAGGCCCCAGGGTGACCCCTTGCCCTCCACCCAGGGGTACTGACCCCAGCAAGCTACCCAGGGCTCCACCTCTCTCCCTGGACTCTCAGTAGAGGCCCCAGGGTACCCCGTGGCCCTCCACCTAGGGGCCTCTGAGTCCAGCAAGCTACCCAGGGGTCCACATCTCTCCCTGGACTTGCAGTAGAGGCCCCAGGGTACCCCGTGGCCCTCCACCTAGGGGCCTCTGAACCCAGCAAGATACCCAGGGGTCCAGCTCTCTCCCTGGACTTGCAATAGAGGCCCCAGGGTGCCCTCTTGCCCTCCACCCAAGGGCTACTGACCCCAGCAAGCTACCCAGGGCTCCACCTCTCTCCCTGGACTTGTAGTAGAGGCCCTAGGCTGCCCTCTGGCCCTCCACCTAGGGGCCTCTGACCCCAGCAAGCTACCCAGGGCTCCACCCCTCTCCCTGGACTTGCAGTAGAGGCCCCAGGGTGCCCATTGGCCCTCCACCTAGGGGTCTCTGACCCCAGCAAGCTACCGAGGGGTCCACCTCTCTCCCTGGACTTGCAATAGAGGCCCCAGGGTGCAACGTGACCCTCCACCTAGGGGCCTCTGACCCCAGCAAGCTACCCAGGGGTCCACCTCTCTCCCTGGACTTGCAGTATAGGCCCCAGGGTGCCCCCTGGCCCTCCAACTAGGGGCCTCTGACCCCAGCAAACTACCCAGGGGTCCACCTCTCTCCTTGGACTTGCAGTATAGGCCCCAGGGTGCCCCCTGGCCCTCCACCTAGGGGCATCTGTTCCCAGCAAGCTACCCAGGGGTCCACCTCTTTCCTTGGACTTGCAGTATAGGACCCAGGGTGCCCCCTGGCCCTCAACCTAGGGGCATCTGACACCAGCAAGCTACCCAGGGCTCCACCTATCTCCTTGGACTTGCTGTATAGGCCCCAGGGTGCCCCCTGGCCCTCCACCTAGGGGCATCTGACCCCATCAAGCTACCCAGGGGTCCACCTCTCTCCTTGGACTTGCAGTAGAGGCCCCAGGGTGCCCATTGGCCTTCCACCTAGGGGTCTCTGATCCCAGCAAGTTACCGAGGGGTCCACCTCTCTCCCCCTGGACTTGAGATAGAGGCCCCAGGGTGCCCCGTGACCCTCCACCTAGAGGCCTCTGACCCCAGCAAGCTACCCAGGGGTCCACCTCTCTCCCTGGACTTGCAGTATAGGCCCCAGGGTGCCCCCTGGCCCTCCAACCAGGGGCCTCTGACCCCAGCAAGCTACCCAGTGGTCCACCTCTCTCCTTGGACTTACAGTATAGGCCCCAGTATGCCCCCTGGTCCTCCACTAGGGGGATCTGACCCCAGCAAGCTACCCAGGTGTCCACCTCTCTCCCTGGACTTGCAGTATAGGACCCAGGGTGCCCCCTGGCCCTATACTAGGGGCATCTGACACCAGCAAGCTACCCAGGGGTCCACCTCTCTCCCTGGACTTGCAGTATAGGCCCCAGGGTGCCCTCTGGCCTTCCACCTAGGGGCCTCTGACCCTAGCAAACTACCCAGGGGTCCACCTCTCTCCCTGGACTTGCTGTAGAGGCCCCAGGGTGCCCCTTGCCCTCCACCTAGGGGCCTTTGACCCCAGCAAGCTACCCAGGGCTAAAACTCTCTCCCTGGACTTGCAGTAGAGTCCCCAGGGTGCCCATTGGCCCTCCACCTAGGGGTCTCTGACCCCAGCAAGCTACCCAAGGGTCCGCCTCTGACCCCAGCAAGCTGCCCTGGGGCCCGCCTATCTCCCTGGACTTGCAGTAGAGGCCCCAGGGTGACCCCTTGCCCTCCACCAAGGGGCTACTGACCCCAGCAAGATTCCCAGTGGTCCACCTCTCTCCCTAGACTTGCAGTAGAGGCCCCAGGGTGACCCTTGGCCCTCCACCTAGGGCCCTCTGACCCCAGCAAACTACCCAGGGTCCTACCTATCTCCCTGTACTTGCAGTAGAGTCCCCAGGGTGCCCCATGGCCCTCCACCCAGGGCCCTCTGACCCCAGCAAGCTACCCAGGGCTCCATCTCTCTCCCTGGACTTGCAGTACAGGCCTCAGGGTGCCCCTTCTCCTCCACCTAGGGGCCTCTGACCCCAGCAAGCTACCCAGGGCTCCATCTCTCTCCCTGGACTTGCAGTATAGGCCTCAGGGTGCCCCCTGGTCCTCCACCTAGGGGCCCCTGACCCAAGCAAGCTGCCCAGGGGTCCACCTCTCTCCCTGGACGTGCAATAGAGGCCCCAGGGTGCCCCTTTGCCCTCCACCTAGGGCCCTCTGACCCCAGCAAACTACCGAGTGGTCCACCTCTCTCCCTGGACTTGCAATAGAGGCCCCAGGGTGCCCCGTGACCCTCCACCTAGGGGCCTCTGACCCTAGCAAGCTACCCAGGTTTCCACCTCTCTCCCTAGACTTGCAGTATAGGCCCCAGGGTACCCCCTGGCCCTCCACCTAGGGGCATCTGACCCCAGCAAGCTACCCAGGGGTCCACCTCTCTCCCTGGACTTGCAGTATAGGACCCAGGGTGCCCCCTGGCCCTCCACCTAGGGGCATCTGACACCAGCAAGCTACCCAGGGGTCCACCTCTCTCCCTGGACTTGCAGTATAGGCCCCACGGTGCCCTCTGGCCCTCCACCTAGGGGCCTCTGACTCCAGCAAGCTACCCTGGAGTCCACCTCTCTTCCTGGACTTGCAGTCAAGGCCCCAGGGTGCCCCCTTTCCCTCCACCCAGGGGCTACTGACCCCAGCAAGCTACCCAGGGCTCCACCTCTCTCCCTGGACTCTCAGTAGAGGCCCCAGGGTACCCCGTGGCCCTCCACCTAGAAGCCTCTGAGTCCAGCAAGCTACCCAGGGGTCCACATCTCTCCCTGGACTTGCAGTAGAGGCCCCAGCGTACCCCGTGGCCCTCCACCTAGGGGCCTCTGAACCCAGCAAGCTACCCAAGTGTCCAGCTCTCTCCCTGGACTTGCAATAGAGGCTCTAGGGTGCCCCCTTGCCCTTCACCCAAGGGCTACTGACCCCAGCAAGCTACCCAGGGCTCCACCTCTCTCCCTGGACTTGTAGTAGAGGCCCTAGGCTGCCCTCTGGCCCTCCACATAGGGGCCTCTGACCCCAGCAAGCTACACAGGGCTCCACCTCTCTCCCTGGACTTGCAGTAGAGGCCCCAGGGTGCCCATTGGCCCTCCACCTAGGGGTCTCTGACACCAGCAAGCTACCCAGGGGTCCACCTCTCTCCCTGGACTTGCAGTATAGGCCCCAGGGTGCCCTCTGGCCTTCCACCTAGGGGCCTCTGACCCTAGCAAACTACCCAGGGGTCCACCTCTCTCCCTGGACTTGCTGTAGAGGCCCCAGGGTGCCCCTTGCCCTCCACCTAGGGGCCTTTGACCCCAGCAAGCTTCCCTGGAGTCCACCTCTCTCCCTGGACTTGCAGTAGAGGCCCCAGGGTGCCCCTTGGACCTCCACCTAGGGGCCTCTGACCCCAGCAAGCTACCGAGGGGTCCACCTCTCTCCGTGGACTTGCAGTAGAGGCCCCAGGGTGCCCCGTGGCCGTCCACCTAGGGGCCTCTGTCCCCAGCAAGCTACCCGGGGGTCCAGCTCTCTCCCTGGACTTGCAATAGAAGCCCCAGGGTGCCCCCTTGCCCTCCACCCAGGGGCTACTGACCCCAGCAAGCTACCCAGGGCTCCACCTCTCTCCCTGGACTTGTAGTAGAGGCCCTAGGCTACCGTCTGGCCCTCCACCTAGTGGCCTCTGACCCCAGCAAGCTACCCAGGGCTTCACCTCTCTCCCTGGACTTGCAGTAGAGGCCCCAGGGTGCCCATTGGCCCTCCACCTAGGGGCTACTGACCCCAGCAAGCTACCGAGGGGTCCACCTCTCTCCCTGGACTTACAGTAGAGGCCCCAGGGTGACCCTTGGCCCTCCACCTAGGGGCCTCTGACCCCAGAAAGCTACCCAGGGGTCCACCTCTCTCCCTAGACTTGCAGACTAGGCCCCAGGGTGACCCTTGATCTCCACCTAGGGGTCTCTGATCCCAGCAAGTTACTGAGGGGTCCACCTCTCTCCCCCTGGACTTGAGATAGAGGCCCCAGGGTGCCCCGTGACCCTCCACCTAGAGGCCTCTGACCCCAGCAAGCTACCCAGGGGTCCACCTCTCTCCCTGGACTTGCAGTATAGGACCCAGGGTGCCCCCTGGCCCTCAACCTAGGGGCATCTGACACCAGCAAGCTACCCAGGGCTCCACCTATCTCCTTGGACTTGCTGTATAGGCCCCAGGGTGCCCCCTGGCCCTCCACCTAGGGGCATCTGACCCCAGCAAGCTACCCAGGGGTCCACCTCTCTCCTTGGACTTGCAGTAGAAGCCCCAGGGTGCCCATTGGCCTTCCACCTAGGGGTCTCTGATCCCAGCAAGTTACCGAGGGGTCCACCTCTCTCCCCCTGGACTTGAGATAGAGGCCCCAGGGTGCCCCGTGACCCTCCACCTAGAGGCCTCTGACCCCAGCAAGCTACCCAGGGGTCCACCTCTCTCCCTGGACTTGCAGTATAGGCCCCAGGGTGCCCCCTGGCCCTCCAACCAGGGGCCTCTGACCCCAGCAAGCTACCCAGTGGTCCACCTCTCTCCTTGGACTTACAGTATAGGCCCCAGGGTGCCCCCTGGTCCTCCACTAGGGGGATCTGACCCCAGCAAGCTACCCAGGTGTCCACCTCTCTCCCTGGACTTGCAGTATAGGACCCAGGGTGCCCCCTGGCCCTATACTAGGGGCATCTGACACCAGCAAGCTACCCAGGGGTCCACCTCTCTCCCTGGACTTGCAGTATAGGCCCCAGGGTGCCCTCTGGCCTTCCACCTAGGGGCCTCTGACCCTAGCAAACTACCCAGGGGTCCACCTCTCTCCCTGGACTTGCTGTAGAGGCCCCAGGGTGCCCCTTGCCCTCCACCTAGGGGCCTTTGACCCCAGCAAGCTACCCAGGGCTAAAACTCTCTCCCTGGACTTGCAGTAGAGTCCCCAGGGTGCCCATTGGCCCTCCACCTAGGGGTCTCTGACCCCAGCAAGCTACCCAAGGGTCCGCCTCTGACCCCAGCAAGCTGCCCTGGGGCCCGCCTATCTCCCTGGACTTGCAGTAGAGGCCCCAGGGTGACCCCTTGCCCTCCACCAAGGGGCTACTGACCCCAGCAAGATTCCCAGTGGTCCACCTCTCTCCCTAGACTTGCAGTAGAGGCCCCAGGGTGACCCTTGGCCCTCCACCTAGGGCCCTCTGACCCCAGCAAACTACCCAGGGTCCTACCTATCTCCCTGTACTTGCAGTAGAGTCCCCAGGGTGCCCCATGGCCCTCCACCTAGGGCCCTCTGACCCCAGCAAGCTACCCAGGGCTCCATCTCTCTCCCTGGACTTGCAGAACAGGCCTCAGGGTGCCCCTTCTCCTCCACCTAGGGGCCTCTGACCCCAGCAAGCTACCCAGGGCTCCATCTCTCTCCCTGGACTTGCAGTATAGGCCTCAGGGTGCCCCCTGGTCCTCCACCTAGGGGCCCCTGACCCAAGCAAGCTGCCCAGGGGTCCACCTCTCTCCCTGGACGTGCAATAGAGGCCCCAGGGTGCCCCTTTGCCCTCCACCTAGGGCCCTCTGACCCCAGCAAACTACCGAGTGGTCCACCTCTCTCCCTGGACTTGCAATAGAGGCCCCAGGGTGCCCCGTGACCCTCCACCTAGGGGCCTCTGACCCTAGCAAGCTACCCAGGTTTCCACCTCTCTCCCTAGACTTGCAGTATAGGCCCCAGGGTGCCCCCTGGCCCTCCACCTAGGGGCATCTGACCCCAGCAAGCTACCCAGGGGTCCACCTCTCTCCCTGGACTTGCAGTATAGGACCCAGGGTGCCCCCTGGCCCTCCACCTAGGGGCATCTGACACCAGCAAGCTACCCAGGGGTCCACCTCTCTCCCTGGACTTGCAGTATAGGCCCCACGGTGCCCTCTGGCCCTCCACCTAGGGGCCTCTGACTCCAGCAAGCTACCCTGGAGTCCACCTCTCTTCCTGGACTTGCAGTCAAGGCCCCAGGGTGCCCCCTTTCCCTCCACCCAGGGGCTACTGACCCCAGCAAGCTACCCAGGGCTCCACCTCTCTCCCTGGACTCTCAGTAGAGGCCCCAGGGTACCCCGTGGCCCTCCACCTAGAAGCCTCTGAGTCCAGCAAGCTACCCAGGGGTCCACATCTCTCCCTGGACTTGCAGTAGAGGCCCCAGGGTACCCCGTGGCCCTCCACCTAGGGGCCTCTGAACCCAGCAAGCTACCCAAGTGTCCAGCTCTCTCCCTGGACTTGCAATAGAGGCTCTAGGGTGCCCCCTTGCCCTTCACCCAAGGGCTACTGACCCCAGCAAGCTACCCAGGGCTCCACCTCTCTCCCTGGACTTGTAGTAGAGGCCCTAGGCTGCCCTCTGGCCCTCCACATAGGGGCCTCTGACCCCAGCAAGCTACACAGGGCTCCACCTCTCTCCCTGGACTTGCAGTAGAGGCCCCAGGGTGCCCATTGGCCCTCCACCTAGGGGTCTCTGACACCAGCAAGCTACCCAGGGGTCCACCTCTCTCCCTGGACTTGCAGTATAGGCCCCAGGGTGCCCTCTGGCCTTCCACCTAGGGGCCTCTGACCCTAGCAAACTACCCAGGGGTCCACCTCTCTCCCTGGACTTGCTGTAGAGGCCCCAGGGTGCCCCTTGCCCTCCACCTAGGGGCCTTTGACCCCAGCAAGCTTCCCTGGAGTCCACCTCTCTCCCTGGACTTGCAGTAGAGGCCCCAGGGTGCCCCTTGGACCTCCACCTAGGGGCCTCTGACCCCAGCAAGCTACCGAGGGGTCCACCTCTCTCCGTGGACTTGCAGTAGAGGCCCCAGGGTGCCCCGTGGCCGTCCACCTAGGGGCCTCTGACCCCAGCAAGCTACCCGGGGGTCCAGCTCTCTCCCTGGACTTGCAAAAGAGGCCCCAGGGTGCCCCCTTGCCCTCCACCCAGAGGCTACTGACCCCAGCAAGCTACCCAGGGCTCCACCTCTCTCCCTGGACTTGTAGTAGAGGCCCTAGGCTACCCTCTGGCCCTCCACCTAGGGGCCTCTGACCCCAGCAAGCTACCCAGGGCTTCACCTCTCTCCCTGGACTTGCAGTAGAGGCCCCAGGGTGCCCATTGGTCCTCCACCTGGGGGCCTCTGACCCCAGCAAGCTACCCAGGGTCCTACCTATCTCCCTGGACTTGCAGTAGAGTCCCCAGGGTGCCCCATGGCCCTCCACCTAGGGCCCTCTGACCCCAGCAAGCTACCCAGGGCTAAAACTCTCTCCCTGGACTTGCAGTATAGGCCTCAGGGTGCCCCCTGGTCCTCCACCTAGGGGCCCCTGACCCAAGCAAGCTGCCCAGGGGTCCACCTCTCTCCCTGGACTTGCAATAGAGGCCCCAGGGTGCCCCTTGGCCCTCCACCTAGGGGCCTCTGACCCCAGAAAGCTACCCAGGGGTCCAACTCTCTCCCTAGACTTGCAGACTAGGCCCCAGGGTGACCCTTGGCCCTACACCTAGGGGCCTCTGACCCCAGAAAGCTACCCAGGGGTCCACCTCTCTCCCTAGACTTGCAGACTAGGCCCCAGGGTGACCCTTGATCTCCACCTAGGGGCTTCTGACCCCAGCAAGCTGCCCAGGGGCCTGCCTATCTCCCTGGACTTGCAGTAGAGGCCCCAGGGTGCCCCATGGCCCTCCACCTAGGGGCTTCTGACCCCAGCAAGCTGCCCAGGGGCCTGCCTATCTCCCTGGACTTGCAGTAGAGTCCCCAGGGTGCCCCATGGCCCTCCACCTAGGGCACTCTGACCCCAGCAAGCTACCTAGGGCTCCACTTCTCTCCCTGGACTTGCAGTAGAGGCCCCAGGGTGCCCCCTTGCCCTCCACCCAGGGGCTACTTACCCCAGCAAGCTACCCAGGGCTCCACCTCTCTCCCTGGACTTGCAGTAGAGGCCCCAGGGTACCCCGTGGCCCTCCACCTAGGGGCCTCTAAACCCAGCAAGCTACCCAGGGGTCCAGCTCTCTCCCTGGACTTGCAATAGAGGCCCCAGGGTACCCCGTGGCCCTCCACCTAGGGGCCTCTGAACCCAGCAAGCTACCCAGGGGTCCAGCTCTCTCCCTAGACTTGCAATAGAGGCCCCAGGGTGCCCCCTGGCCCTCCAGCTAGGGGCCTCTGAGTCCATCAAGCTACCCAGGGGTCCAGCTCTCTCCCTAGACTTGCAATAGAGGCCCCAGGGTGCCCCCTGGCCCTCCACCTAGGGGCCTCTGAGTCCAGCAAGCTACCCAGGGGTCCACATCTCTCCCTGGACTTGCAATAGAGGCCCCAGGGTGCCCCGTGACCCTCCACCTAGGGGCCTCTGACCCCAGCAAGCTACCCAGAGGTCCACCTCTCTCCCTGGACTTGCAGTATAGGCCCCAGGGTGCCCCCTGGCCCTCCAACTAGGGGCCTCTGACCCCAGCAAGCTACCCAAGGGTCCACCTCTCTCCTTGGACTTGCAGTATAGGCCCCAGGGTGCCCCCTGGCCCTCCACCCAGGGGCTGCTGACCCCAGCAAGCTACCCAGGGCTCCACCTCTCTCCCTGGACTTGCAGTAGAGGCCCCAGGGTACCCCGTGGCCCTCCACCTAGGGGCCTCTGACCCCAGCAAGCTACCCAGGGGTCCACATCTCTCCCTGGACTTGCAGTAGAGGCCCCAGGGTGCCCATTGGCCCTCCACCTAGGGGTCTCTGATCCCAGCAAGCTACCGAGGGGTCCACCTCTCTCCCTGGACTTGCAATAGAGGCCCCAGGGTGCCCCGTGACCCTCCACCTAGGGGCCTCTGACCCCAGCAAGCTACCCAGGGGTCCACCTCTCTCCCTGGACTTGCAGTATAGGCCCCAGGGTGCCCCCTGGCCCTCCAACTAGGGGCCTCTGACCCCAGCAAGCTACCCAGTGGTCCACCTCTCTCCTTGGACTTGCAGTATAGGCCCCAGGATGCCCCCTGGTCCTCCACTAGGGGCATCTGACCCCAGCAAGCTACCCAGGTGTCCACCTCTCTCCCTGGACTTGCAGTATAGGACCCAGGGTGCCCCCTGGCCCTATACTAGGGGCATCTGACACCAGCAAGCTACCCAGGGGTCCACCTTTCTCCCTGGACTTGCAGTATAGGCCCCAGGGTGCCCTCTGGCCTTCCACCTAGGGGCCTCTGACCCTAGCAAACTACCCAGGGGTCCACCTCTCTCCCTGGACTTGCTGTAGAGGCCCCAGGGTGCCCTCTGGCCTTCCACCTAGGGGCCTCTGACCCTAGCAAACTACAAAGGGGTCCACCTCTCTCCCTGGACTTGCTGTAGAGGCCCCAGGGTGCCCCTTGCCCTCCACCTAGGGGCCTCTGACCCCAGCAAGCTACCCAGGGGTCCACATGTCTCCTTGGACTTACAGTGGAGGCCCCTGGGTGCCCCCTGGCCCTCCACCTAGGGGCCCCTGACCCAAGCAAGCTGCCCAGGGGTCCACCTCTCTCCCTGGACTTGCTGTAGAGGCCCCAGGGTGCCCTCTGGCCTTCCACCTAGGGGCCTCTGACCCTAGCAAGCTACCGAGGGGTCCATCTCTCTCCGTTGACTTGCAGTAGAGGCCCCAGGGTGCCCCGTGGCCGTCCACCTAGGGGCCTCTGACCCCAGCAAGCTACCCGGGGGTCCAGCTCTCTCCCTGGACTTGCAAAAGAGGCCCCAGGGTGCCCCCTTGCCCTCCACCCATAGGCTACTGACCCCAGCAAGCTACCCAGGGCTCCACCTCTCTCCCTGGACTTGTAGTAGAGGCCCTAGGCTACCCTCTGGCCCTCCACCTAGGGGCCTTTGACCCCAGCAAGCTACCCAGGGCTTCACCTCTCTCCCTGGACTTGCAGTAGAGGCCCCAGGGTGCCCGTTGGCCCTCCACCTAGGGGCCTCTGACCCCAGCAAGCTACCCAGGGTCCTACCTATCTCCCTGGACTTGCAGTAGAGTCCCCAGGGTGCCCCATGGCCCTCCACCTAGGGCCCTCTGACCCCAGCAAGCTGCCCAGGGGCCTGCCTATCTCCCTGGACTTGCAGTAGAGTCCCCAGGGTGCCCCATGGCCCTCCACCTAGGGCCCTCTGACCCCAGCAAGCTACCTAGGGCTCCACTTCTCTCCCTGGACTTGCAGTAGAAGCCCCAGGGTGCCCCCTTGCCCTCCACCAAGGGGCTACTTACCCCAGCAAGCTACCCAGGGCTCCACCTCTCTCCCTGGACTTGCAGTAGACGCCCCAGGGTACCCCGTGGCCCTCCACCTAGGGGCCTCTGAACCCAGCAAGCTACCCAGGGGTCCAGCTCTCTCCCTGGACTTGCAATAGAGGCGGTCCAGCTCTCTCCCTAGACTTGAAATAGAGGCCCCAGGGTGCCCCCTGGCCCTCCACCTAGGGGCCTCTGAGTCCAGCAAGCTACCCAGGGGTCCACATCTCTCCCTGGACTTGCAATAGAGGCCCCAGGGTGCCCCGTGACCCTCCACCTAGGGGCCTCTGACCCCAGCAAGCTACCCAGGGGTCCACCTCTCTCCCTGGACTTGCAGTATAGGCCCCAGGGTGCCCTCTGGCCCTCCAACTAGGGGCCTCTGACCCCAGCAAGCTACCCAAGGGTCCACCTCTCTCCTTGGACTTGCAGTATAGGCCCCAGGGTGCCCCCTGGCCCTCCACCCAGGGGCTACTGACCCCAGCAAGCTACCCAGGGCTCCACCTCTCTCCCTGGACTTGCAGTAGAGGCCCCAGGGTACCCCGTGGCCCTCCACCTAGGGGCCTCTGACCCCAGCAAGCTACCCAGGGGTCCACATCTCTCCCTGGACTTGCAGTAGAGGCCCCAGGGTGCCCATTGGCCCTCCACCTAGGGGTCTCTGATCCCAGCAAGCTACCGAGGGGTCCACCTCTCTCCCTGGACTTGCAATAGAGGCCCCAGGGTGCCCCGTGACCCTCCACCTAGGGGCCTCTGAGCCCAGCAAGCTACCCAGGGGTCCACCTCTCTCCCTGGACTTGCAGTATAGGCCCCAGGGTGCCCCCTGGCCCTCCAACTAGGGGCCTCTGACCCCAGCAAGCTACCCAGTGGTCCACCTCTCTCCTTGGACTTGCAGTATAGGCCCCAGGATGCCCCCTGGTCCTCCACTAGGGGCATCTGACCCCAGCAAGCTACGCAGGTGTCAACCTCTCTCCCTGGACTTGCAGTATAGGACCCAGGGTGCCCCCTGGCCCTTTACTAGGGGCATCTGACACCAGCAAGCTACCCAGGGGTCCACCTCTCTCCCTGGACTTGCAGTATAGTCCCCAGGGTGCCCTCTGGCCTTCCTCCTAGGGGCCTCTGACCCTAGCAAACTACCCAGGGGTCCACCTCTCTCCCTGGACTTGCTGTAGAGGCCCCAGGGTGACCCTTGCCCTCCACCTAGGGGCCTTTGACCCCAGCAAGCTTCCCTGGAGTCCACCTCTCTCCCTGGACTTGCAGTAGAGGCCCCAGGGTGCCCCTTGGACCTCCACCTAGGGGCCTCTGACCCCAGCAAGCTACCGAGGGGTCCACCTCTCTCCGTGGACTTGCAGTAGAGGCCCCAGGGTGCCCCGTGGCCGTCCACCTAGGGGCCTCTGACCCCAGCAAGCTACCCTGGGGTCCAGCTCTCTCCCTGGACTTGCAAAAGAGGCCCCAGGGTGCCCCCTTGCCCTCCACCCAGAGGCTACTGACCCCAGCAAGCTACCCAGGGCTCCACCTCTCTCCCTGGACTTGCAGTAGAGGCCCCAGGGTGCCCATTGGCCCTCCACCTAGGGGCATCTGACCCCAGCAAGCTACCCAGGGTCCTACCTATCTCCCTGGACTTGCAGTAGAGTCCCCAGGGTGCCCCATGGCCCTCCACCTAGGGCCCTCTGACCCCAGCAAGCTACCCAGGGCTAAAACTCTCTCCCTGGACTTGCAGTATAGGCCTCAGGGTTCCCCCTGGTCCTCCACCTAGGGGCCCCTGACCCAAGCAAGCTGCCCAGGGGTCCACCTCTCTCCCTGGACTTGCAATAGAGGCCCCAGGGTGCCCATTGGCCCTCCACCTAGGGGCCTCTGACCCCAGAAAGCTACCCAGGGGTCCACCTCTCTCCCTAGACTTGCAGACTAGGCCCCAGGGTGACCCTTGACCCTCCACCTAGGGGCTTCTGACCCCAGCAAGCTGCCCAGGGGCCTGCCTATCTCCCTGGACTTGCAGTAGAGTCCCCAGGGTGCCCCATGGCCCTCCACCTAGGGCCCTCTGACCCCAGCAAGCTACCTAGGGCTCCACTTCTCTCCCTGGACTTGCAGTAGAGGCCCCAGGGTGCCCCCTTGCCCTCCACCCAGGGGCTACTTACCCCAGCAAGCTACCCAGGGCTCCACCTTTCTCCCTGGACTTGCAGTAGAGGCCCCAGGGTACCCCGTGGCCCTCCACCTAGGGGCCTCTGAACCCAGCAAGCTACCCAGGGGTCCAGCTCTCTCCCTGGACTTGCAATAGAGGCCCCAGGGTACCCCGTGGCCCTCCACCTAGGGGCCTCTGAACCCAGCAAGCTACCCAGGGGTCCAGCCCTCTCCCTAGACTTGCAATAGAGGCCCCAGGGTGCCCCCTGGCCCTCCACCTAGGGGCCTCTGAGTCCAGCAAGCTACCCAGGGGTCCACATCTCTCCCTGGACTTGCAATAGAGGCCCCAGGGTGCTCCGTGACCCTCCACCTAGGGGCCTCTGACCCCAGCAAGCTACCCAGGGGTCCACCTCTTTCCCTGGACTTGCAGTAAAGGCCCCAGGGTGCCCCCTGGCCCTCCAACTAGGGGCCTCTGACACCAGCAAGCTACCCAAGGGTCCACCTCTCTCCTTGGACTTGCAGTATAGGCCCCTGGGTGCCCCCTGGCCCTCCACCAAGGGGCTACTGACCCCAGCAAGCTACCCAGGGCTCCACCTCTCTCCCTGGACTTGCAGTAGAGGCCCCAGGGTACCCCGTGGCCCTCCACCTAGGGGCCTCTGACCCCAGCAAGCTACCCAGGGGTCCACATCTCTCCCTGGACTTGCAGTAGAGGCCCCAGGGTGCCCATTGGCCCTCCACCTAGGGGTCTCTGATCCCAGCAAGCTACCGAGGGGTCCACCTCTCTCCCTGGACTTGCAATAGAGGCCCCAGGGTGCCCCGTGATTCTCCACCTAGGGGCCTCTGACCCCAGCAAGCTACCCAGGGGTCCACCTCTCTCCCTGGACTTGCAGTAGAGGCCCCTGGGCGCCCCCTGGCCCTCCACCTAGGGGCCTCTGACCCCAGCAAGCTACCCGGGGGTCCAGCTCTCTCCCTGGACTTGCAATAGAGGCCCCAGGGTGCCCCCTTGCCCTCCACCCATGGGCTACTGACCCCAGCAAGCTACCCAGGGCTCCACCTTTCTCCCTGGACTTGTAGTAGAGGCCCTAGGCTGCCCTCTGGCCCTCAACCTAGGGGCCTCTGACCCCAGCAAGCTACCCAGGGCTCCACCTCTCTCCCTGTACTTGCAGTAGAGGCCCCAAGTTGTCCTTTGGCCCTCCTCCAAGGGGCTACTGACCCCAGCAAGATTCCCAGGGTCCTACCTATCTCCCTGTACTTGCAGTAGAGGCCCCAGGGTGACCCTTGGCCCTCCACCTAGGGCCCTCTGACCCCAGCAAACTACCCAGGGTCCTACCTATCTCCCTGTACTTGCAGTAGAGTCCCCAGGGTGCCCCATGGCCCTCCACCTAGGGCCCTCTGACCCCAGCAAGCTACCCAGGGCTCCATCTCTCTCCCTGGACTTGCAGTACAGGCCTCAGGGTGCCCCTTCTCCTCCACCTAGGGGCCTCTGACCCCAGCAAGCTACCCAGGGCTCCATCTCTCTCCCTGGACTTGCAGTATAGGCCTCAGGGTGCCCCCTGGTCCTCCACCTAGGGGCCCCTGACCCAAGCAAGCTGCCCAGGGGTCCACCTCTCTCCCTGGACGTGCAATAGAGGCCCCAGGGTGCCTATTTGCCCTCCACCTAGGGCCCTCTGACCCCAGCAAACTACCGAGTGGTCCACCTCTCTCCCTGGACTTGCAATAGAGGCCCCAGGGTGCCCCGTGACCCTCCACCTAGGGGCCTCTGACCCTAGCAAGCTACCCAGGTTTCCACCTCTCTCCCTAGACTTGCAGTATAGGCCCCAGGGTGCCCCCTGGCCCTCCACCTAGGGGCATCTGACCCCAGCAAGCTACCCAGGGGTCCACCTCTCTCCCTGGACTTGCAGTATAGGACCCAGGGTGCCCCCTGGCCCTCCACCTAGGGGCATCTGACACCAGCAAGCTACCCAGGGGTCCACCTCTCTCCCTGGACTTGCAGTATAGGCCCCACGGTGCCCTCTGGCCCTCCACCTAGGGGCCTCTGACTCCAGCAAGCTACCCTGGAGTCCACCTCTCTTCCTGGACTTGCAGTCAAGGCCCCAGGGTGCCCCCTTTCCCTCCACCCAGGGGCTACTGACCCCAGCAAGCTACCCAGGGCTCCACCTCTCTCCCTGGACTCTCAGTAGAGGCCCCAGGGTACCCCGTGGCCCTCCACCTAGGGGCCTCTGAGTCCAGCAAGCTACCCAGGGGTCCACATCTCTCCCTGGACTTGCAGTAGAGGCCCCAGGGTACCCCGTGGCCCTCCACCTAGGGGCCTCTGAACCCAGCAAGCTACCCAAGTGTCCAGCTCTCTCCCTGGACTTGCAATAGAGGCTCTAGGGTGCCCCCTTGCCCTCCACCCAAGGGCTACTGACCCCAGCAAGCTACCCAGGGCTCCACCTCTCTCCCTGGACTTGTAGTAGAGGCCCTAGGCTGCCCTCTGGCCCTCCACATAGGGGCCTCTGACCCCAGCAAGCTACACAGGGCTCCACCTCTCTCCCTGGACTTGCAGTAGAGGCCCCAGGGTGCCCATTGGCCCTCCACCTAGGGGTCTCTGACCCCAGCAAGCTACCGAGGGGTCCACCTCTTTCCCTGGACTTGCAATAGAGGCCCCAGGGTGCCCCGTGACCCTCCACCTAGGGGCCTCTGACCCCAGCAAGCTACCCAGGGGTCCACCTCTCTCCCTGGACTTGCAGTATAGGCCCCAGGGTGCCCCCTGGCCCTCCAACTAGGGGCCTCTGACCCCAGCAAGCTGCGCAGGGGTCCACCTCTCTCCTTGGACTTGCAGTATAGGCCCCAGGGTGCCCCCTGGCCCTCCACCTAGGGGCATCTGACCCCAGCAAGCTACCCAGGGGTCCACCTCTCTCCCTGGACTTGCAGTATAGGACCCAGGGTGCCCCCTGGCCCTCCACCTAGGGGCATCTGACACCAGCAAGCTACCCAGGGGTCCAACTCTCTCCCTGGACTTGCAGTATAGGCCCCAGGGTGCCCTCTGGCCTTCCACCTAGGGGCCTCTGACCCTAGCAAACTACCCAGGGGTCCACCTCTCTCCCTGGACTTGCTGTAGAGGCCCCAGGGTGCCCCTTGCCCTCCACCTATTGGCCTCTGACCCCAGCAAGCTACCCTGGAGTCCACCTCTCTCCCTGGACTTGCAGTAGAGGCCCCAGGGTGCCCCTTGGCCCTCCACCTAGGGGCCTCTGACCCCAGCAAGCTACCGAGGGGTTCACCTCTCTCCGTGGACTTGCAGTAGAGGCCCCAGGGTGCCCATTTTCCTTCCACCTAGGGGCCTCTGACCCCAGCAAGCTACCCAGGGGTCCACTTCTCTCCCTGGACTTGCAGTAGAGGCCCCAGGGTGACCCTTGGCCCTCAACCTAGGGGCATCTGACCCCAGCAAGCTACCCAATGTCCTACCTATCTCCTTGGACTTGCAGTAGAGTCCCCAGGGTTCCCCATGGCCCTCCACCTAGGGCCCTCTGACCCCAGCAAGCTACCCAGGGCTAAAACTCTCTCCCTGGACTTGCAGTAGAGTCCCCAGGGTGCCCATTGGCCCTCCACCTAGGGGTCTCTGACCCCAGCAAGCTACCCAAGGGTCCGCCTCTGACCCCAGCAAGCTGCCCTGGGGCCCGCCTATCTCCCTGGACTTGCAGTAGAGTCCCCAGGGTGCCCCATGGCCCTCCATCTAGGGCCCTCTGACCCCAGCAAGCTACCCAGGGGTCCACATCTCTCCCTGGACTTGCAGTAGAGGCCCCAGGGTACCCCGTGGCCCTCCACCTAGGGGCCTCTGACCCCAGCAAGCTACTCAGGGGTCCACATCTCTCCCTGGACTTGCAGTAGAGGCCCCAGGGTACCCTGTGGCCCTCCACCTAGGGGCCTCTGAACCCAGCAAGCTACCCAGGGGTCCAGCTCTCTCCCTGGACTTGCAATAGAGGCCCCAGGGTGCCCCCTGGCCCTCCACCTAGGGGCCTCTGAGTCCAGCAAGCTACCCAAGGGTCCACATCTCTCCCTGGACTTGCAGTAGAGGCCCCAGGGTGCTCATTGGCCCTCCACCTATGGGTCTCTGACCCCAGAAAGCTACCAAGGGGTCCACTTCTCTCCCTGGACTTGCAGTATAAACCCCTGGGTGCCCCCTGGCCCTCGACCTAGGGGCCTCTGACCCCAGCAAGCTACCCTGGGGTCCAGCTCTCTCCCTGGACTTGCAATAGAGGCCCCAGGGTGCCCCCTTGCCCTCCACCCAGGGGCTACTGACCCCAGCAAGCTACCCAGGGCTCCACCTCTCTCCCTGGACTTGTAATAGAGGCCCTAGGCTGCCCTCTGGCCCTCCACCTAGGGGCCTCTGACCCCAGCAAGCTACCCAGGGCTCCACCTCTCTCCCTGGACTTGCAGTAGAGGCCCCAGGTTGACCCTTGGCCCTCCACCTAGGGGCCTCTGACCCCAGCAAGCTACCGAGGGGTCTGCCTATCTCCCTGGACTTGCAGTAGAGTCCCCAGGGTGCCCCATGGCCCTCCACCTAGGGCCCTTTGACCCCAGCAAGCTACCCAGGGGTCCACCTCTCTCCCTGGACTTGCAGTATAGGCCACAGGGTGCCCCCTTGCCCTCCACCTAGGGGCCTCTGACCACAGCAAGCTACCCAGGGCTCCACCTCTCTCCCTGGACTTGCAGTAGAGGCCCCAGGGTGCCCCCTTGCCCTCCACCCAGGGGCTACTGACCCCAGCAAGCTACCCAGGGCTCCACCTCTCTCCTTGGACTTGCAATAGAGGCCCCAGGGTGCCCCCTTGCCCTCCACCCAGGGGCTACTGACCCCAGCAAGCTACCCAGGGCTCCACCTCTCTCCCTGGACTTGTAATAGAGGCCCTAGGCTGCCCTCTGGCCCTCCACCTAGGGGCCTCTGACCCCAGCAAGCTACCCAGGGCTCCACCTCTCTCCCTGGACTTGCAGTAGAGGCCCCAGGGTGCCCCCTTGCCCTCCACCCAGGGGCTACTGACCCCAGCAAGCTACCCAGGGCTCCACCTCTCTCCTTGGACTTGCAATAGAGGCCCCAGGGTGCCCCCTTGGCCCTCCACTAGGGGCATCTGACCCCAGCAAGCTACCCAGGAGTCCACCTCTCTACCTGGACTTGCAGTATAGGACCCAGGGTGCCCAATTGCCCTCCACCCAGGGGCTACTGACCCCAGCAAGCTACCCAGGGCTCCACATCTCTCCCTGGACTTGCAATAGAGGCCCCAGGGTGCCCCCTTGCCCTCCACCCAGGGGCTACTGACCCCAGCAAGTTACCGAGGGGTCCACCTCTCTCCCCCTGGACTTGAGATAGAGGCCCAAGGGTGCCCCGTGACCCTCCACCTAGGGGCCTCTGACCCCAGCAAGCTACCCAGGGGTCCACCTCTCTCCCTGGATTTGCAGTATAGGCCCCAGGGTGCCCCCTGGCCCTCCAACTAGGGGCCTCTGACCCCAGCAAGCTACCCAGGGGTCCACCTCTCTCCTTGGACTTGCAGTATAGGCCCCAGGGTGCCCCCTGGCCCTCCACTAGGGGCATCTGACCCCAGCAAGCTACCCAGGGGTCCACCTCTCTCCCTGGACTTGCAGTATAGGACCCAGGGTGCCCCCTGGCCCTCCACCTAGGGGCATCTGACACCAGCAAGCTACCCAGGGGTCCACTTCTCTCCCTGGACTTGCAGTATAGGCCCCAGGGTGCCCTCTGGCCTTCCACCTAGGGGCCTCTGACCCTAGCAAACTACCCAGGGGTCCACCTCTCTCCCTGGACTTGCTGTAGAGGCCCCAGGGTGCCCCTTGCCCTCCACCTAGGGGCCTCTGACCCCAGCAAGCTACCCAGGGGTCCACATGTCTCCTTGGACTTGCAGTGGAGGCCCCTGGGTGCCCCCCGGCCCTCCACCTAGGGGACTCTGACCCCAGCAAGCTACCCGGGGGTCCAGCTCTCTCCCTGGACTTGCAATAGAGGCCCCAGGGTGCCCCCTTGCCCTCCACCCAGGGGCTACTGACCCCAGCAAGCTACCCAGGGCTCCACCTCTCTCCCTGAACTTGTAGTAGAGGCCCTAGGCTACCCTCTGGCCCTCCACCTAGTGGCCTCTGACCCCAACAAGCTACCCAGGGCTTCACCTCTCTCCCTGGACTTGCAGTAGAGGCCCCAGGGTGCCCATTGGCCCTCCACCTAGGGGCTACTGACCCCAGCAAGCTACCGAGGGGTCCACCTCTCTCCCTGGACTTGCAGTAGAGGCCCCAGGGTGACCCTTGATCTCCAGCTAGGGGCTTCTGACCCCAGCAAGCTGCCCAGGGGCCTGCCTATCTCCCTGGACTTGCAGTAGAGGCCCCAGGGTGCCCCCTTGCCCTCCACCTAGGGGCTTCTGACCCCAGCAAGCTGCCCAGGGGCCTGCCTATCTCCCTGGACTTGCAGTAGAGTCCCCAGGGTGCCCCATGGCCCTCCACCTAGGGCCCTCTGACCCCAGCAAGCTACCTAGGTCTCCACTTCTCTCCCTGGACTTGCAGTAGAGGCCCCAGGGTGCCCCCTTGCCCTCCACCCAGGGGCTACTTACCCCAGCAAGCTACCCAGGGCTCCACCTTTCTCCCTGGACTTGCAGTAGAGGCCCCAGGGTACCCCGTGGCCCTCCACCTAGGGGCCTCTGAACCCAGCAAGCTACCCAGGGGTCCAGCTCTCTCCCTGGACTTGCAATAGAGGCCCCAGGGTACCCCGTGGCCCTCCACCTAGGGGCCTCTGAACCCAGCAAGCTACCCAGGGGTCCACCTCTCTCCCTGGACTTGCAATAGAGGCCCCAGGGTGCCCATTGGCCCTCCACCTAGGGGCCTCTGACCCAGAAAGCTACCCAGGGCTCCATCTCTCTCCCTGGACTTGCAGTAAAGGCCTCAGGGTGCCCCCTGGTTCTCCACCTAGGGGCCCCTGACCCAAGCAAGCTGCCCAGGGGTCCACCTCTCTCCCTGGACTTGCAATAGAGGCCCCAGGGTGCCCCTTGGCCCTCCACCTAGGGGCATCTGACCCCAGCAAGCTACCCAGGAGTCCACCTCTCTACCTGGACTTGCAGTATAGGACCCAGGGTTCCCAATTGCCCTCCACCCAGGGGCTACTGACCCCAGCAAGCTACCCAGGGCTCCACATCTCTCCCTGGACTTGCAATAGAGGCCCCAGGGTGCCCCCTTGCCCTCCACCCAGGGGCTACTGACCCCAGCAAGTTACCGAGGGGTCCACCTCTCTCCCCCTGGACTTGAGATAGAGGCCCAAGGGTGCCCCGTGACCCTCCACCTAGGGGCCTCTGACCCCAGCAAGCTACCCAGGGGTCCACCTCTCTCCCTGGATTTGCAGTATAGGCCCCAGGGTGCCCCCTGGCCCTCCAACTAGGGGCCTCTGACCCCAGCAAGCTACCCAGGGGTCCACCTCTCTCCTTGGACTTGCAGTATAGGCCCCAGGGTGCCCCCTGGCCCTCCACTAGGGGCATCTGACCCCAGCAAGCTACCCAGGGGTCCACCTCTCTCCCTGGACTTGCAGTATAGGACCCAGGGTGCCCCCTGGCCCTCCACCTAGGGGCATCTGACACCCGCAAGCTACCCAGGGGTCCACTTCTCTCCCTGGACTTGCAGTATAGGCCCCGGGGTGCCCTCTGGCCTTCCACCTAGGGGCCTCTGACCCTAGCAAACTACCCAGGGGTCCACCTCTCTCCCTGGACTTGCTGTAGAGGCCCCAGGGTGCCCCTTGCCCTCCACCTAGGGGCCTCTGACCCCAGCAAGCTACCCAGGGGTCCACATGTCTCCTTGGACTTGCAGTGGAGGCCCCTGGGTGCCCCCCGGCCCTCCACCTAGGGGACTCTGACCCCAGCAAGCTACCCGGGGGTCCAGCTCTCTCCCTGGACTTGCAATAGAGGCCCCAGGTTGCCCCCTTGCCCTCCACCCAGGGGCTACTGACCCCAGCAAGCTACCCAGGGCTCCACCTCTCTCCCTGAACTTGTAGTAGAGGCCCTAGGCTACCCTCTGGCCCTCCACCTAGTGGCCTCTGACCCCAGCAAGCTACCCAGGGCTTCACCTCTCTCCCTGGACTTGCAGTAGAGGCCCCAGGGTGCCCATTGGCCCTCCACCTAGGGGCTACTGACCCCAGCAAGCTACCGAGGGGTCCACCTCTCTCCCTGGACTTGCAGTAGAGGCCCCAGGGTGACCCTTGATCTCCAGCTAGGGGCTTCTGACCCCAGCAAGCTGCCCAGGGGCCTGCCTATCTCCCTGGACTTGCAGTAGAGGCCCCAGGGTGACCCATGGCCCTCCACCTAGGGGCTTCTGACCCCAGCAAGCTGCCCAGGGGCCTGCCTATCTCCCTGGACTTGCAGTAGAGTCCCCAGGGTGCCCCATGGCCCTCCACTTAGGGCCCTCTGACCCCAGCAAGCTACCTAGGTCTCCACTTCTCTCCCTGGACTTGCAGTAGAGGCCCCAGGGTGCCCCCTTGCCCTCCACCCAGGGGCTACTTACCCCAGCAAGCTACCCAGGGCTCCACCTTTCTCCCTGGACTTGCAATAGAGGCCCCAGGGTACCCCGTGGCCCTCCACCTAGGGGCCTCTGAACCCAGCAAGCTACCCAGGGGTCCAGCTCTCTCCCTGGACTTGCAATAGAGGCCCCAGGGTACCCCGTGGCCCTCCACCTAGGGGCCTCTGAACCCAGCAAGCTACCCAGGGGTCCACCTCTCTCCCTGGACTTGCAATAGAGGCCCCAGGGTGCCCATTGGCCCTCCACCTAGGGGCCTCTGACCCAGAAAGCTACCCAGGGCTCCATCTCTCTCCCTGGACTTGCAGTATAGGCCTCAGGGTGCCCCCTGGTTCTCCACCTAGGGGCCCCTGACCCAAGCAAGCTGCCCAGGGGTCCACCTCTCTCCCTGGACTTGCAATAGAGGCCCCAGGGTGCCCCTTGGCCCTCCACCTAGGGGCCTCTGACCCAGAAAGCTACCCAGGGGTCCACCTCTCTCCCTAGACTTGCAGACTAGGCTCCAGGGTGACCCTTGGCCCTCCACCTAGGGGCTTCTGACCACAGCAAGCTGCCCAGGGGCCTGTCTATCTCCCTGGACTTGCAGTAGAGCCCCCATGGTGCCCCCTTGCCCTCCACCTAGGGGCCTCTGACCCCAGCAAGCTACCAAGGGCTCCACTTCTCTCCCTGGACTTGCAATAGAGGCCCCAGGGTGACCCCTTGCCCTCCACCCAGGGGTACTGACCCCAGCAAGCTACCCAGGGCTCCACCTCTCTCCCTGGACTCTCAGTAGAGGCCCCAGGGTACCCCGTGGCCCTCCACCTAGGGGCCTCTGAGTCCAGCAAGCTACCCAGGGGTCCACATCTCTCCCTGGACTTGCAGTAGAGGCCCCAGGGTACCCCGTGGCCCTCCACCTAGGGGCCTCTGAACCCAGCAAGATACCCAGGGGTCCAGCTCTCTCCCTGGACTTGCAATAGAGGCCCCAGGGTGCCCTCTTGCCCTCCACCCAAGGGCTACTGACCCCAGCAAGCTACCCAGAGCTCCATCTCTCTCCCTGGACTTGTAGTAGAGGCCCTAGGCTGCCCTCTGGCCCTCCACCTAGGGGCCTCTGACCCCAGCAAGCTACCCAGGGCTCCACCTCTCTCCCTGGACTTGCAGTAGAGGCCCCAGGGTGCCCATTGGCCCTCCACCTAGGGGTCTCTGACCCCAGCAAGCTACCGAGGGGTCCACCTCTCTCCCTGGACTTGCAATAGAGGCCCCAGGGTGCCCCGTGACCCTCCACCTAGGGGCCTCTGACCCCAGCAAGCTACCCAGGGGTCCACCTCTCTCCTTGGACTTGCAGTATAGGCCCCAGGGTGCCCCCTGGCCCTCCACCTAGGGGCATCTGACCCCAGCAAGCTACCCAGGGGTCCACCTCTTTCCTTGGACTTGCAGTATAGGACCCAGGGTGCCCCCTGGCCCTCAACCTAGGGGCATCTGACACCAGCAAGCTACCCAGGGCTCCACCTATCTCCTTGGACTTGCTGTATAGGCCCCAGGGTGCCCCCTGGCCCTCCACCTAGGGGCATCTGACCCCAGCAAGCTACCCAGGGGTCCACCTCTCTCCTTGGACTTGCAGTAGAGGCCCCAGGGTGCCCATTGGCCTTCCACCTAGGGGTCTCTGATCCCAGCAAGTTACCGAGGGGTCCACCTCTCTCCCCCTGGACTTGAGATAGAGGCCCCAGGGTGCCCCGTGACCCTCCACCTAGGGGCCTCTGACCCCAGCAAGCTACCCAGGGGTCCACCTCTCTCCCTGGACTTGCAGTATAGGCCCCAGGGTGCCCCCTGGCCCTCCAACCAGGGGCCTCTGACCCCAGCAAGCTACCCAGTGGTCCACCTCTCTCCTTGGACTTACAGTATAGGCCCCAGGATGCCCCCTGGTCCTCCACTAGGGGGATCTGACCCCAGCAAGCTACCCAGGTGTCCACCTCTCTCCCTGGACTTGCAGTATAGGACCCAGGGTGCCCCCTGGCCCTATACTAGGGGCATCTGACACCAGCAAGCTACCCAGGGGTCCACCTCTCTCCCTGGACTTGCAGTATAGGCCCCAGGGTGCCCTCTGGCCTTCCACCTAGGGGCCTCTGACCCTAGCAAACTACCCAGGGGTCCACCTCTCTCCCTGGACTTGCTGTAGAGGCCCCAGGGTGCCCCTTGCCCTCCACCTAGGGGCCTTTGACCCCAGCAAGCTTCCCTGGAGTCCACCTCTCTCCCTGGACTTGCAGTAGAGGCCCCAGGGTGCCCCTTGGACCTCCACCTAGGGGCCTCTGACCCCAGCAAGCTACCGAGGGGTCCACCTCTCTCCGTGGACTTGCAGTAGAGGCCCCAGGGTGCCCCGTGGCCGTCCACCTAGGGGCCTCTGACCCCAGCAAGCTACCCGGGGGTCCAGCTCTCTCCCTGGACTTGCAAAAGAGGCCCCAGGGTGCCCCCTTGCCCTCCACCCAGAGGCTACTGACCCCAGCAAGCTACCCAGGGCTCCACCTCTCTCCCTGGACTTGTAGTAGAGGCCCTAGGCTACCCTCTGGCCCTCCACCTAGGGGCCTCTGACCCCAGCAAGCTACCCAGGGCTTCACCTCTCTCCCTGGACTTGCAGTAGAGGCCCCAGGGTGCCCATTGGTCCTCCACCTGGGGGCCTCTGACCCCAGCAAGCTACCCAGGGTCCTACCTATCTCCCTGGACTTGCAGTAGAGTCCCCAGGGTGCCCCATGGCCCTCCACCTAGGGCCCTCTGACCCCAGCAAGCTACCCAGGGCTAAAACTCTCTCCCTGGACTTGCAGTATAGGCCTCAGGGTGCCCCCTGGTCCTCCACCTAGGGGCCTCTGACCCAAGCAAGCTGCCCAGGGGTCCACCTCTCTCCCTGGACTTGCAATAGAGGCCCCAGGGTGCCCCTTGGCCCTCCACCTAGGGGCCTCTGACCCCAGAAAGCTACCCAGGGGTCCACCTCTCTCCCTAGACTTGCAGACTAGGCCCCAGGGTGACCCTTGGCCCTCCACCTAGGGGCCTCTGACCCCAGAAAGCTACCCAGGGGTCCACCTCTATCCCTAGACTTGCAGACTAGGCCCCAGGGTGACCCTTGATCTCCACCTAGGGGCTTCTGACCCCAGCAAGCTGCCCAGGGGCCTGCCTATCTCCCTGGACTTGCAGTAGAGGCCCCAGGGTGCCCCATGGCCCTCCACCTAGGGGCTTCTGACCCCAGCAAGCTGCCCAGGGGCCTGCCTATCTCCCTGGACTTGCAGTAGAGTCCCCAGGGTGCCCCATGGCCCTCCACCTAGGGCACTCTGACCCCAGCAAGCTACCTAGGACTCCACTTCTCTCCCTGGACTTGCAGTAGAGACCCCAGGGTGCCCCCTTGCCCTCCACCCAGGGGCTACTTACCCCAGCAAGCTACCCAGGGCTCCACCTCTCTCCCTGGACTTGCAGTAGAGGCCCCAGGGTACCCCGTGGCCCTCCACCTAGGGGCCTCTGAACCCAGCAAGCTACCCAGGGGTCCAGCTCTCTCCCTGGACTTGCAATAGAGGCCCCAGGGTACCCCGTGGCCCTCCACCTAGGGGCCTCTGAACCCAGCAAGCTACCCAGGGGTCCAGCTCTCTCCCTAGACTTGCAATAGAGGCCCCAGGGTGCCCCCTGGCCCTCCACCTAGGGGCCTCTGAGTCCATCAAGCTACCCAGGGGTCCAGCTCTCTCCCTAGACTTGCAATAGAGGCCCCAGGGTGCCCCCTGGCCCTCCACCTAGGGGCCTCTGAGTCCAGCAAGCTACCCAGGGGTCCACATCTCTCCCTGGACTTGCAATAGAGGCCCCAGGGTGCCCCGTGACCCTCCACCTAGGGACCTCTGACCCCAGCAAGCTACCCAGAGGTCCACCTCTCTCCCTGGACTTGCAGTAGAGGCCCCAGGGTGCCCCCTGGCCCTCCAACTAGGGGCCTCTGACCCCAGCAAGCTACCCAAGGGTCCACCTCTCTCCTTGGACTTGCAGTATAGGCCCCAGGGTGCCCCCTGGCCCTCCACCCAGGGGCTGCTGACCCCAGCAAGCTACCCAGGGCTCCACCTCTCTCCCTGGACTTGCAGTAGAGACCCCAGGGTATTCGTGGCCCTCCACCTAGGGGCCTCTGACCCCAGCAAGCTACCCAGGGGTCCACATCTCTCCCTGGACTTGCAGTAGAGGCCCCAGGGTGCCCATTGGCCCTCCACTTAGGGGTCTCTGATCCCAGCAAGCTACCGAGGGGTCCACCTCTCTCCCTGGACTTGCAATAGAGGCCCCAGGGTGCCCCGTGACCCTCCACCTAGGGGCCTCTGACCCCAGCAAGCTACCCAGGGGTCCACCTCTCTCCCTGGACTTGCAGTATAGGCCCCAGGGTGCCCCCTGGCCCTCCAACTAGGGGCCTCTGACCCCAGCAAGCTACCCAGTGGTCCACCTCTCTCCTTGGACTTGCAGTATAGGCCCCAGGATGCCCCCTGGTCCTCCACTAGGGGCATCTGACCCCAGCAAGCTACCCAGGTGTCCACCTCTCTCCCTGGACTTGCAGTATAGGACCCAGGGTGCCCCCTGGCCCTATACTAGGGGCATCTGACACCAGCAAGCTACCCAGGGGTCCACCTTTCTCCCTGGACTTGCAGTATAGGCCCCAGGGTGCCCTCTGGCCTTCCACCTAGGGGCCTCTGACCCTAGCAAACTACCCAGGGGTCCACCTCTCTCCCTGGACTTGCTGTAGAGGCCCCAGGGTGCCCTCTGGCCTTCCACCTAGGGGCCTCTGACCCTAGCAAACTACAACGGGGTCCACCTCTCTCCCTGGACTTGCTGTAGAGGCCCCAGGGTGCCCCTTGCCCTCCACCTAGGGGCCTCTGACCCCAGCAAGCTACCCAGGGGTCCACATGTCTCCTTGGACTTGCAGTGGAGGCCCCTGGGTGCCCCCTGGCCCTCCACCTAGGGGCCCCTGACCCAAGCAAGCTGCCCAGGGGTCCACCTCTCTCCCTGGACTTGCTGTAGAGGCCCCAGGGTGCCCTCTGGCCTTCAACCTAGGGGCCTCTGACCCTAGCAAGCTACCGAGGGGTCCACCTCTCTCCGTTGACTTGCAGTAGAGGCCCCAGGGTGCCCCGTGGCTGTCCACCTAGGGGCCTCTGACCCCAGCAAGCTACCCGGGGGTCCAGCTCTCTCCCTGGACTTGCAAAAGAGGCCCCAGGGTGCCCCCTTGCCCTCCACCCAGAGGCTACTGACCCCAGCAAGCTACCCAGGGCTCCACCTCTCTCCCTGGACTTGTAGTAGAGGCCCTAGGCTACCCTCTGGCCCTCCACCTAGGGGCCTTTGACCCCAGCAAGCTACCCAGGGCTTCACCTCTCTCCCTGGACTTGCAGTAGAGGCCCCAGGGTGCCCGTTGGCCCTCCACCTAGGGGCCGCTGACCCCAGCAAGCTACCCAGGGTCCTACCTATCTCCCTGGACTTGCAGTAGAGTCCCCAGGGTGCCCCATGGCCCTCCACCTAGGGCCCTCTGACCCCAGCAAGCTGCCCAGGGGCCTGCCTATCTCCCTGGACTTGCAGTAGAGTCCCCAGGGTGCCCCATGGCCCTCCACCTAGGGCCCTCTGACCCCAGCAAGCTACCTAGGGCTCCACTTCTCTCCCTGGACTTGCAGTAGAAGCCCCAGGGTGCCCCCTTGCCCTCCACCCAGGGGCTACTTACCCCAGCAAGCTACCCAGGGCTCCACCTCTCTCCCTGGACTTGCAGTAGAGGCCCCAGGGTACCCCGTGGCCCTCCACCTAGGGGCCTCTGAACCCAGCAAGCTACCCAGGGGTCCAGCTCTCTCCCTGGACTTGCAATAGAGGCGGTCCAGCTCTCTCCCTAGACTTGCAATAGAGGCCCCAGGGTGCCCCCTGGCCCTCCACCTAGGGGCCTCTGAGTCCAGCAAGCTACCCAGGGGTCCACATCTCTCCCTGGACTTGCAATAGAGGCCCCCAGGGTGCCCCGTGACCCTCCACCTAGGGGCCTCTGACCCCAGCAAGCTACCCAGGGGTCCACCTCTCTCCCTGGACTTGCAGTATAGGCCCCAGGGTGCCCCCTGGCCCTCCAACTAGGGGCCTCTGACCCCAGCAAGCTACCCAAGGGTCCACCTCTCTCCTTGGACTTGCAGTATAGGCCCCAGGGTGCCCCCTGGCCCTCCACCCAGGGGCTACTGACCCCAGCAAGCTACCCAGGGCTCCACCTCTCTCCCTGGACTTGCAGTAGAGGCCCCAGGGTACCCCGTGGCCCTCCACCTAGGGGCCTCTGACCCCAGCAAGCTACCCAGGGGTCCACATCTCTCCCTGGACTTGCAGTAGAGGCCCCAGGGTGCCCATTGGCCCTCCACCTAGGGGTCTCTGATCCCAGCAAGCTACCGAGGGGTCCACCTCTCTCCCTGGACTTGCAATAGAGGCCCCAGAGTGCCCCGTGACCCTCCACCTAGGGGCCTCTGACCCCAGCAAGCTACCCAGGGGTCCACCTCTCTCCCTGGACTTGCAGTATAGGCCCCAGGGTGCCCCCTGGCCCTCCAACTAGGGGCCTCTGACCCCAGCAAGCTACCCAGTGGTCCACCTCTCTCCTTGGACTTGCAGTATAGGCCCCAGGATGCCCCCTGGTTCTCCACTAGGGGCATCTGACCCCAGCAAGCTACCCAGGTGTCCACCTCTCTCCCTGGACTTGCAGTATAGGACCCAGGGTGCCCCCTGGCCCTTTACTAGGGGCATCTGACACCAGCAAGCTACCCAGGGGTCCACCTCTCTCCCTGGACTTGCAGTATAGGCCCCAGGGTGCCCTCTGGCCTTCCTCCTAGGGGCCTCTGACCCTAGCAAACTACCCAGGGGTCCACCTCTCTCCCTGGACTTGCTGTAGAGGCCCCAGGGTGACCCTTGCCCTCCACCTAGGGGCCTTTGACCCCAGCAAGCTTCCCTGGAGTCCACCTCTCTCCCTGGACTTGCAGTAGAGGCCCCAGGGTGCCCCTTGGACCTCCACCTAGGGGCCTCTGACCCCAGCAAGCTACCGAGGGGTCCACCTCTCTCCGTGGACTTGCAGTAGAGGCCCCAGGGTGCCCCGTGGCCGTCCACCTAGGGGCCTCTGACCCCAACAAGCTACCCGGGGGTCCAGCTCTCTCCCTGGACTTGCAAAAGAGGCCCCAGGGTGCCCCCTTGCCCTCCACCCAGAGGCTACTGACCCCAGCAAGCTACCCAGGGCTCCACCTCTCTCCCTGGACTTGCAGTAGAGGCCCCAGGGTGCCCATTGGCCCTCTACCTAGAGGCATCTGACCCCAGCAAGCTACCCAGGGTCCTACCTATCTCCCTGGACTTGCAGTAGAGTCCCCAGGGTGCCCCATGGCCCTCCACCTAGGGCCCTCTGACCCCAGCAAGCTACCCAGGGCTAAAACTCTCTCCCTGGACTTGCAGTATAGGCCTCAGGGTTCCCCCTGGTCCTCCACCTAGGGGCCCCTGACCCAAGCAAGCTGCCCAGGGGTCCACCTCTCTCCCTGGACTTGCAATAGAGGCCCCAGGGTGCCCATTGGCCCTCCACCTAGGGGCCTCTGACCCCAGAAAGCTACCCAGGGGTCCACCTCTCTCCCTAGACTTGCAGACTAGGCCCCAGGGTGACCCTTGACCCTCCACCTAGGGGCTTCTGACCCCAGCAAGCTGCCCAGGGGCCTGCCTATCTCCCTGGACTTGCAGTAGAGTCCCCAGGGTGCCCCATGGCCCTCCACCTAGGGCCCTCTGACCCCACCAAGCTACCTAGCGCTCCACTTCTCTCCCTGGACTTGCAGTAGAGGCCCAAGGGTGCCCCCTTGCCCTCCACCCAGGGGCTACTTACCCCAGCAAGCTACCCAGGGCTCAACCTCTCTCCCTGGACTTGCAGTAGAGGCCCCAGGGTACCCCATGGCCCTCCACCTAGGGGTCTCTGACCCCAGCAAGCTACTCAGGGGTCCACATCTCTCCCTGGACTTGCAGTAGAGGGCCCAGGGTACCCCGTGGCCCTCCACCTAGGGGCCTCTGAACCCAGCAAGCTACCCAGGGGTCCAGCTCTCTCCCTGGACTTGCAATAGAGGCCCCAGGGTGCCCGCTTGCCCTCCACCCAGGGGCTACTGACCCCAGCAAGCTACCCAGGGCTCCACCTCTCTCCCTGGACTTGTAGTAGAGGCCCTAGGCTACCCTCTGGCCCTCCACCTAGGGGCCTCTGACCCCAGCAAGCTACCCAGGGCTTCACCTCTCTCCCTGGACTTGCAGTAGAGGCCCCAGGGTGCCCATTGGCCCTCCACCTAGGGGCCTCTGACCCCAGCAAGCTACCCAGGGTCCTACCTATCACCCTGGACTTGCAGTAGAGTCCCCAGGGTGCCCCATGGCCCTCCACCTAGGGCCCTCTGACCCCAGCAAGCTACCCAGGGCTAAAACTCTCTCCCTGTACTTGCAGTATAGGCCTCAGGGTGCCCCCTGGTCCTCCACCTAGGGGCCCCTGACCCAAGCAAGCTGCCCAGGGGTCCACCTCTCTCCCTGGGCTTGCAATAGAGGCCCCAGGGTGCCCCTTGGCCCTCCATCTAGGGGCCTCTGACCCCAGAAAGCTACCCAGGGGTCCACCTCTCTCCCTAGACTTGCAGACTAGGCCCCAGGGTGACCCTTGACCCTCCACCTAGTGGCTTCTGACCCCAGCAAGCTGCGCAGGGGCCTGCCTATCTCCCTGGGCTTGCAGTAGAGGCCCCAGGGTACCCTGTGGCCCTCCACCTAGGGGCCTCTGAACCCAGCAAGCTACTCAGGGGTCCACATCTCTCCCTGGACTTGCAGTAGAGGCCCCAGGGTACCCCGTGGCCCTCCACCTAGGGGCCTCTGAACCCAGCAAGCTACCCAGGGGTCCAGCTCTCTCCCTGGACTTGCAATAGAGGCCCCAGGGTGCCCCCTTGCCCTCCACCCAGGGGCTACTGACCCCAGCAAGCTACCCAGGGCTCCACCTCTCTCCCTGGACTTGTAGTAGAGGCCCTAGGCTACCCTCTGGCCCTCCACCTAGGGGCCTCTGACCCCAGCAAGCTACCCAGGGCTTCACCTCACTCCCTGGACTTGCAGTAGAGGCCCCAGGGTGCCCATTGGCCCTCCACCTAGGGGCCTCTGACCCCAGCAAGCTGCCCAGGGTCCTACCTATCTCCCTGGACTTGCAGTAGAGTCCCCAGGGTGCCCCAAGGCCCTCCACTTAGGGCCCTCTGACCCCAGCAAGCTACCCAGGGCTAAAACTCTCTCCCTGGACTTGCAATAGAGGCCCAGGGTGCCCCTTGGCCCTCCACCTAGGGGCCTCTGACCCCAGAAAGCTACCCAGGGGTCCACCTCTCTCCCTAGACTTGCAGACTAGGCCCCAGGGTGACCCTTGGCCCTCTACCTAGGGCCCTCTGACCCCAGCAAGCTACCTAGGGCTCCACTTCTCTCCCTGGACTTGCAGTAGAGGCCCAAGGGTGCCCCCTTGCCCTCCACCCAGGGGCTACTTACCCCAGCAAGCTACCCAGGGCTCAACCTCTCTCCCTGGACTTGCAGTAGAGGCCCCAGGGTACCCCGTGGTCCTCCACCTAGGGGCCTCTGACCCCAGCAAGCTACTCAGGGGTCCACATCTCTCCCTGGACTTGCAGTAGAGGCCCCAGGGTACCCCGTGGCCCTCCACCTAGGGGCCTCTGAACCCAGCAAGCTACCCAGGGGTCCAGCTCTCTCCCTGGACTTGCAGTAGAGGCCCCAGGGTGCCCATTGGCCCTCCACCTAGGGGTCTCTGACCCCAGCAAGCTACCCAGGGCTCAACCTCTCTCCCTGGACTTGCAGTAGAGGCCCCAGGGTACCCCGTGGCCCTCCACCTAGGGGCCTCTGACCCCAGCAAGCTACTCAGGGGTCCACATCTCTCCCTGGACTTGCAGTAGAGGCCCCAGGGTACCCCGTGGCCCTCTACCTAGGGGCCTCTGAACCCAGCAAGCTACCCAGGGGTCCAGCTCTCTCCCTGGACTTGCAATAGAGGCCCCAGGGTGCCCCCTGGCCCTCCAACTAGGGGCCTCTGAGTCCAACAAGCTACCCAAGGGTCCACATCTCTCCCTGGACTTGCAGTAGAGGCCCCAGGGTGCTCATTGGCCCTCCACCTATGGGTCTCTGACCCCAGCAAGCTACCAAGGGGTCCACCTCTCTCCCTGGACTTGCAGTATAAACCCCTGGGTGCCCCCTGGCCCTCGACCTAGGGGCCTCTGACCCCAGCAAGCTACCCGGGGGTCCAGCTCTCTCCCTGGACTTGCAATAGAGGCCCCAGGGTGCCCCCTTGCCCTCCACCCAGGGGCTACTGACCCCAGCAAGCTACCCAGGGCTCCACCTCTCTCCCTGGACTTGTAATAGAGGCCCTAGGCTGCCCTCTGGCCCTCCACCTAGGGGCCTCTGACCCCAGCAAGCTACCCAGGGCTCCACCTCTCTCCCTGGACTTGCAGTAGAGGCCCCAGGTTGACCCTTGGCCCTCCACCTAGGGGCCTCTGACCCCCGCAAGCTACCGAGGGGTCTGCCTATCTCCCTGGACTTGCAGTAGAGTCCCCAGGGTGCCCCATGGCCCTCCACCTAGGGCCCTTTGACCCCAGCAAGCTACCCAGGGGTCCACCTCTCTCCCTGGACTTGCAGTATAGGCCACAGGGTGCCCCCTTGCCCTCCACCTAGGGGCCTCTGACCACAGCAAGCTACCCAGGGCTCCACCTCTCTCCCTGGACTTGCAGTAGAGGCCCCAGGGTGCCCCCTTGCCCTCCACCCAGGGGCTACTGACCCCAGCAAGCTACCCAGGGCTCCACCTCTCTCCTTGGACTTGCAGTATAGGCCCCAGGGTGCCCCCTGGCCCTCCACTAGGGGCATCTGACCCCAGCAAGCTACCCAGGGGTCCACCTCTCTCCCTGGACTTGCAGTATAGGACCCAGGGTGCCCAATTGCCCTCCACCCAGGGGCTACTTACCCCAGCAAGCTACCCAGGGCTCCACTTCTCTCCCTGGACTTGCAATAGAGGCCCCAGGGTGCCCCCTTGCCCTCCACCCAGGGGCTACTGACCCCAGCAAGTTACCGAGGGGTCCACCTCTCTCCCCCTGGACTTGAGATAGAGGCCCAAGGGTGCCCCGTGACCCTCCACCTAGGGGCCTCTGACCCCAGCAAGCTACCCAGGGGTCCACCTCTCTCCTTGGACTTGCAGTATAGGCCCCAGGGTGCCCCCTGGCCCTCCACTAGGGGCATCTGACCCCAGCAAGCTACCCAGGGGTCCACCTCTCTCCCTGGACTTGCAGTATAGGACCCAGCGTGCCCCCTGGCCCACCACCTAGGGGCATCTGACACCAGCAAGCTACCCAGGGGTCCACTTCTCTCCCTGGACTTGCAGTATAGGCCCCAGGGTGCCCTCTGGCCTTCCACCTAGGGGCCTCTGACCCCAGCAAGCTACCCAGGGGTCCACATCTCTCCTTGGACTTGCAGTGGAGGCCCCTGGGTGCCCCCTGGCCCTCCACCTAGGGGCCTCTGACCCCAGCAAGCTACCCGGGGGTCCAGCTCTCTCCCTGGACTTGCAATAGAGGCCCCAGGGTGCCCCCTTGCCCTCCACCCAGGGGCTACTGACCCCAGCAAGCTACCCAGGGCTCCACCTCTCTCCCTGGACTTGTAGTAGAGGCCCTAGGCTACCCTCTGGCCCTCCACCTAGTGGCCTCTGACCCCAGCAAGCTACCCAGGGCTTCACCTCTCTCCCTGGACTTGCAGTAGAGGCCCCAGGGTGCCCATTGGCCCTCCACCTAGGGGCTACTGACCCCAGCAAGCTACCGAGGGGTCCACCTCTCTCCCTGGACTTGCAGTAGAGGCCCCAGGGTGACCCTTGGCCCTCCACCTAGGGGCCTCTGACCCCAGAAAGCTACCCAGGGGTCCACCTCTCTCCCTAGACTTGCAGACTAGGCCCCAGGGTGACCCTTGATCTCCAGCTAGGGGCTTCTGACCCCAGCAAGCTGCCCAGGGGCCTGCCTATCTCCCTGGACTTGCAGTAGAGGCCCCAGGGTGCCCCATGGCCCTCCACCTAGGGGCTTCTGACCCCAGCAAGCTGCCCAGGGGCCTGCCTATCTCCCTGGACTTGCAGTAGAGTCCCCAGGGTGCCCCATGGCCCTCCACCTAGGGCCCTCTGACCCCAGCAAGCTACCTAGGGCTCCACTTCTCTCCCTGGACTTGCAGTAGAGGCCCCAGGGTGCCCCCTTGCCCTCCACCCAGGGGCTACTTACCCCAGCAAGCTACCCAGGGCTCCACCTTTCTCCCTGGACTTGCAGTAGAGGCCCCAGGGTACCCCGTGGCCCTCCACCTAGGGGCCTCTGAACCCAGCAAGCTACCCAGGGGTCCAGCTCTCTCCCTGGACTTGCAATAGAGGCCCCAGGGTACCCCGTGGCCCTCCACCTAGGGGCCTCTGAACCCAGCAAGCTACCCAGGGGTCCAGCTCTCTCCCTAGACTTGCAATAGAGGCCCCAGGGTGCCCCCTGGCCCTCCACCTAGGGGCCTCTGAGTCCAGCAAGCTACCCAGGGGTCCACATCTCTCCCTGGACTTGCAATAGAGGCCCCAGGGTGCCCCGTGACCCTCCACCTAGGGGCTACTGACCCCAGCACGCTACCCAGGGGTCCACCTCTTTCCCCGGACTTGCAGTAAAGGCCCCAGGGTGCCCCCTGGCCCTCCAACTAGGGGCCTCTGACACCAGCAAGCTACCCAAGGGTCCACCTCTCTCCTTGGACTTGCAGTATAGGCCCCTGGGTGCCCCCTGGCCCTCCACCCAGGGGCTACTGACCCCAGCAAGCTACCCAGGGCTCCACCACTCTCCCTGGACTTGCAGTAGAGGCCCCAGGGTACCCCGTGGCCCTCCACCTAGGGGCCTCTGACCCCAGCAAGCTACCCAGGGGTCCACATCTCTCCCTGGACTTGCAGTAGAGGCCCCAGGGTGCCCATTGGCCCTCCACCTAGGGGTCTCTGATCCCAGCAAGCTACCGAGGGGTCCACCTCTCTCCCTGGACTTGCAATAGAGGCCCCAGGGTGCCCCGTGACCCTCCACCTAGGGGCCTCTGACCCCAGCAAGCTACCCAGGGGTCCACCTCTCTCCCTGGACTTGCAGTAGAGGCCCCAGAGTGCCCCCTTGCCCTCCACCCATGGGCCTCTGACCCCAGCAAGCTACCCAGGGCTCCACCTTTCTTCCTGGACTTGTAGTAGAGGCCCTAGGCTGCCCTCTGGCCCTCAACCTAAGGGCCTCTGACCCCAGCAAGCTACCCAGGGCTCCACCTCTCTCCCTGTACTTGCAGTAGAGGCCCCAAGTTGTCCCTTGGCCCTCCACCAAGGAGCTACTGACCCCAGCAAGATTCCCAGTGGTCCACCTCTCTCCCTAGACTTGCAGTAGAGGCCCCAGGGTGACCCTTGGCCCTCCAACTAGGGCCCTCTGACCCCAGCAAACTACCCAGGGTCCTACCTATCTCCCTGTACTTGCAGTAGAGTCCCCAGGGTGCCCCATGGCCCTCCACCTAGGGCCCTCTGACCCCAGCAAGCTACCCAGGGCTCCATCTCTCTCCCTGGACTTGCAGTACAGGCCTCAGGGTGCCCCTTCTCCTCCACCTAGGGGCCTCTGACCCCAGCAAGCTACCCAGGGCTCCATCTCTCTCCCTGGACTTGCAGTATAGGCCTCAGGGTGCCCCCTGGTCCTCCACCTAGGGGCCCCTGACCCAAGCAAGCTGCCCAGGGGTCCACCTCTCTCCCTGGACGTGCAATAGAGGCCCCAGGATGCCCCTTTGCCCTCCACCTAGGGCCCTCTGACCCCAGCAAACTACCGAGTGGTCCACCTCTCTCCCTGGACTTGCAATAGAGGCCCCAGGGTGCCCCGTGACCCTCCACCTAGGGGCCTCTGACCCTAGCAAGCTACCCAGGTTTCCACCTCTCTCCCTAGACTTGCAGTATAGGCCCCAGGGTGCCCCCTGGCCCTCCACCTAGGGGCATCTGACCCCAGCAAGCTACCCAGGGGTCCACCTCTCTCCCTGGACTTGCAGTATAGGACCCAGGGTGCCCCCTGGCCCTCCACCTAGGGGCATCTGACACCAGCAAGCTACCCAGGGGTCCACCTCTCTCCCTGGACTTGCAGTATAGGCCCCACGGTGCCCTCTGGCCCTCCACCTAGGGGCCTCTGACTCCAGCAAGCTACCCTGGAGTCCACCTCTCTTCCTGGACTTGCAGTCAAGGCCCCAGGGTGCCCCCTTTCCCTCCACCCAGGGGCTACTGACCCCAGCAAGCTACCCAGGGCTCCACCTCTCTCCCTGGACTCTCAGTAGAGGCCCCAGGGTACCCCGTGGCCCTCCACCTAGGGGCCTCTGAGTCCAGCAAGCTACCCAGGGGTCCACATCTCTCCCTGGACTTGCAGTAGAGGCCCCAGGGTACCCCGTGGCCCTCCACCTAGGGGCCTCTGAACCCAGCAAGCTACCCAAGTGTCCAGCTCTCTCCCTGGACTTGCAATAGAGGCTCTAGGGTGCCCCCTTGCCCTCCACCCAAGGGCTACTGACCCCGGCAAGCTACCCAGGGCTCCACCTCTCTCCCTGGACTTGTAGTAGAGGCCCTAGGCTGCCCTCTGGCCCTCCACATAGGGGCCTCTGACCCCAGCAAGCTACACAGGGCTCCACCTCTCTCCCTGGACTTGCAGTAGAGGCCCCAGGGTGCCCATTGGCCCTCCACCTAGGGGTCTCTGACCCCAGCAAGCTACCGAGGGGTCCACCTCTTTCATTGGACTTGCAATAGAGGCCCCAGGGTGGCCCGTGACCCTCCACCTAGGGGCCTCTGACCCCAGCAAGCTACCCAGGGGTCCACCTCTCTCCCTGGACTTGCAGTATAGGCCCCAGGGTGCCCCCTGGCCCTCCAACTAGGGGCCTCTGACCCCAGCAAGCTGCCCAGGGGTCCACCTCTCTCCTTGGACTTGCAGTATAGGCCCCAGGGTGCCCCCTGGCCCTCCACCTAGGGGCATCTGACCCCAGCAAGCTACCCAGGGGTCCACCTCTCTCCCTGGACTTGCTGTAGAGGCCCCAGGGTGCCCCTTGCCCTCCACCTATTGGCCTCTGACCCTAGCAAGCTACCCTGGAGTCCACCTCTCTCCCTGGACTTGCAGTAGAGGCCCCAGGGTGCCCCTTGGCCCTCCACCTAGGGGCCTCTGACCCCAGCAAGCTACCGAGGGGTTCACCTCTCTCCGTGGACTTGCAGTAGAGGCCCCAGGGTGCCCCCTTGCCCTCCACCCAGCGGCTACTGACCCCAGCAAGCTACCCAGGGCTCCACCTCTCTCCTTGGACTTGCAGTATAGGCCCCAGGGTGCCCCCTGGCCCTCCACTAGGGGCATCTGACCCCAGCAAGCTACCCAGGGGTCCACCTCTCTCCCTGGACTTGCAGTATAGGACCCAGGGTGCCCAATTGCCCTCCACCCAGGGGCTACTGACCCCAGCAAGCTACCCAGGGCTCCACCTCTCTCCCTGGACTTGCAATAGAGGCCCCAGGGTGCCCCCTTGCCCTCCACCCAGGGGCTACTGACCCCAGCAAGTTACCGAGGGGTCCACCTCTCTCCCCCTGGACTTGAGATAGAGGCCCAAGGGTGCCCCGTGACCCTCCACCTAGGGGCCTCTGACCCCAGCAAGCTACCCAGGGGTCCACCTCTCTCCTTGGACTTGCAGTATAGGCCCCAGGGTGCCCCCTGGCCCTCCACTAGGGGCATCTGACCCCAGCAAGCTACCCAGGGGTCCACCTCTCTCCCTGGACTTGCAGTATAGGACCCAGCGTGCCCCCTGGCCCACCACCTAGGGGCATCTGACACCAGCAAGCTACCCAGGGGTCCACTTCTCTCCCTGGACTTGCAGTATAGGCCCCAGGGTGCCCTCTGGCCTTCCACCTAGGGGCCTCTGACCCCAGCAAACTACCCAGGGGTCCACCTCTCTCCCTGGACTTGCTGTAGAGGCCCCAGGGTGCCCCTTGCCCTCCACCTAGGGGCCTCTGACCCCAGCAAGCTACCCAGGGGTCCACATCTCTCCTTGGACTTGCAGTGGAGGCCCCTGGGTGCCCCCTGGCCCTCCACCTAGGGGCCTCTGACCCCAGCAAGCTACCCGGGGGTCCACCTCTCTCCCTGGACTTGTAGTAGAGGCCCTAGGCTACCCTCTGGCCCTCCACCTAGTGGCCTCTGACCCCAGCAAGCTACCCAGGGCTTCACCTCTCTCCCTGGACTTGCAGTAGAGGCCCCAGGGTGCCCATTGGCCCTCCACCTAGGGGCCTCTGACCCCAGAAAGCTACCCAGGGGTCCACCTCTCTCCCTAGACTTGCAGACTAGGCCCCAGGGTGACCCTTGATCTCCACCTAGGGGCTTCTGACCCCAGCAAGCTGCCCAGGGGCCTGCCTATCTCCCTGGACTTGCAGTAGAGGCCCCAGGGTGCCCCATGGCCCTCCACCTAGGGGCTTCTGACCCCAGCAAGCTGCCCAGGGGCCTGCCTATCTCCCTGGACTTGCAGTAGAGTCCCCAGGGTGCCCCATGGCCCTCCACCTAGGGCCCTCTGACCCCAGCAAGCTACCTAGGGCTCCACTTCTCTCCCTGGACTTGCAGTAGAGGCCCCAGGGTGCCCCCTTGCCCTCCACCCAGGGGCTACTTACCCCAGCAAGCTACCCAGGGCTCCACCTTTCTCCCTGGACTTGCAGTAGAGGCCCCAGGGTACCCCGTGGCCCTCCACCTAGGGGCCTCTGAACCCAGCAAGCTACCCAGGGGTCCAGCTCTCTCCCTGGACTTGCAATAGAGGCCCCAGGGTACCCCGTGGCCCTCCACCTAGGGGCCTCTGAACCCAGCAAGCTACCCAGGGGTCCAGCTCTCTCCCTAGACTTGCAATAGAGGCCCCAGGGTGCCCCCTGGCCCTCCACCTAGGGGCCTCTGAGTCCAGCAAGCTACCCAGGGGTCCACATCTCTCCCTGGACTTGCAATAGAGGCCCCAGGGTGCCCCGTGACCCTCCACCTAGGGGCCTTTGACCCCAGCACGCTACCCAGGGGTCCACCTCTTTCCCCGGACTTGCAGTAAAGGCCCCAGGGTGCCCCCTGGCCCTCCAACTAGGGGCCTCTGACACCAGCAAGCTACCCAAGGGTCCACCTCTCTCCTTGGACTTGCAGTATAGGCCCCTGGGTGCCCCCTGGCCCTCCACCCAGGGGCTACTGACCCCAGCAAGCTACCCAGGGCTCCACCACTTTCCCTGGACTTGCAGTAGAGGCCCCAGGGTACCCCGTGGCCCTCCACCTAGGGGCCTCTGACCCCAGCAAGCTACCCAGGGGTCCACATCTCTCCCTGGACTTGCAGTAGAGGCCCCAGGGTGCCCATTGGCCCTCCACCTAGGGGTCTCTGATCCCAGCAAGCTACCGAGGGGTCCACCTCTCTCCCTGGACTTGCAATAGAGGCCCCAGGGTGCCCCGTGACCCTCCACCTAGGGGCTTCTGACCCCAGCAAGCTACCCAGGGGTCCACCTCTCTCCCTGGACTTGCAGTAGAGGCCCCAGAGTGCCCCCTTGCCCTCCACCCATGGGCTACTGACCCCAGCAAGCTACCCAGGGCTCCACCTTTCTTCCTGGACTTGTAGTAGAGGCCCTAGGCTGCCCTCTGGCCCTCAACCTAAGGGCCTCTGACCCCAGCAAGCTACCCAGGGCTCCACCTCTCTCCCTGTACTTGCAGTAGAGGCCCCAAGTTGTCCCTTGGCCCTCCACCAAGGGGCTACTGACCCCAGCAAGATTCCCAGTGGTCCACCTCTCTCCCTAGACTTGCAGTAGAGGCCCCAGGGTGACCCTTGGCCCTCCACCTAGGGCCCTCTGACCCCAGCAAACTACCCAGGGTCCTACCTATCTCCCTGTACTTGCAGTAGAGTCCCCAGGGTGCCCCATGGCCCTCCACCTAGGGCCCTCTGACCCCAGCAAGCTACCCAGGGCTCCATCTCTCTCCCTGGACTTGCAGTACAGGCCTCAGGGTGCCCCTTCTCCTCCACCTAGGGGCCTCTGACCCCAGCAAGCTACCCAGGGCTCCATCTCTCTCCCTGGACTTGCAGTATAGGCCTCAGGGTGCCCCCTGGTCCTCCACCTAGGGGCCCCTGACCCAAGCAAGCTGCCCAGGGGTCCACCTCTCTCCCTGGACGTGCAATAGAGGCCCCAGGGTGCCCCTTTGCCCTCCACCTAGGGCCCTCTGACCCCAGCAAACTACCGAGTGGTCCACCTCTCTCCCTGGACTTGCAATAGAGGCCCCAGGGTGCCCCGTGACCCTCCACCTAGGGGCCTCTGAGTCCAGCAAGCTACCCAGGGGTCCACATCTCTCCCTGGACTTGCAGTAGAGGCCCCAGGGTACCCCGTGGCCCTCCACCTAGGGGCCTCTGAACCCAGCAAGCTACCCAAGTGTCAAGCTCTCTCCCTGGACTTGCAATAGAGGCTCTATGGTGCCCCCTTGCCCTCCACCCAAGGGATACTGACCCCAGCAAGCTACCCAGGGCTCCACCTTTCTCCCTGGACTTGTAGTAGAGGCCCTAGGCTGCCCTCTGGCCCTCCACATAGGGGCCTCTGACCCCAGCAAGCAACACAGGGCTCCACCTCTCTCCCTGGACTTGCAGTAGAGGCCCCAGAGTGCCCATTGGCCCTCCACCTAGGGGTCTCTGACCCCAGCAAGCTACCGAGGGGTCCACCTCTTTCCCTGGACTTGCAATAGAGGCCCCAGGGTGCCCCGTGACCCTCCACCTAGGGGCCTTTGACCCCAGCAAGCTACCCAGGGGTCCACCTCTCTCCCTGGACTTGCAGTATAGGCCCCAGGGTGCCCCCTGGCCAGAGATGTATAGTAACGAAGTAGAACTACTTCACTACTGTACTTAAGTACTAAAAGGCAGTATCTGTACTTTACTGGAGTATTATTTTTTTCTCCTACTTCCACTTTTACTTAAGTACATATTTTCCCTGAGTTTAATACTTTTACTCCGATAGATTTTTTATGTGCTGCATCGTTACTCGTTACTAGGGGTGTCAAAATGATCGATATCAGTTCAGTAATAGGTCATAACCGATTATTACGTGATGACGTCATTTAACTCCTATGCGCGATGTCGCAATACTATGGCGAAGGACGGAGGCGCGAGGGCGAGGCGGCACAGTATACCCGCTAGTTTACTATTAGGGAGAAATGTTGTAAAACTTCACCTCTGCCTATCTCTCGCTCTCTCACTTTGGACATTTGACCCGCTGGCCAGTTTGTAAGGTAACTTTTCCTCTCTTCTTAGCTGTTAAAGCTGTGGATCCAGACATGAGCATGTCTCATGTGCAATTAAGTTTTCTCCACTGTGTCTATTACCTGTGATTATCGCGTATTCTTCCCGCCATGGCTGAACAGCGCTTATATTTCTAAAGCCCTTTCTGTTGAGGACAATAACCAATCATAGCCGTGTAAGACCCGCCTGTCAGCGCTGAAAAAGCAGGCGGGATAATATTGACATGAGTTTATTAGCTGTAAATGCTCGTGCTGTCTTCTGTGGATGAGTTTTGTTTGATACATCCAGGAAGAGTGTTTTCTTTGAGCAGGTCAAATTAAGGGCACAGTTCGTAGAAATAGAATTTTTTTGATTGCATTTCTTAACTCCTAATGTCGCTAGTTAACACAATCAGTGCATTTTTATTCAACACATCACATTATTTCTAAAATATCAGCCTCTACCAAATGGTTGAGATGTTGGTTTATGGTAAAAGTACCAGAATTAATAAATATACTACAGAAAATATGAACTGTAAGACCAATTTCATTAAAAACATAATAAAAATAAATAAAAATTATTACTAAATCATAGCCATAAGCCATAAAATATTTCAGATTTTCATTTAACACAGTAATATACACATTTTCCTGTTTTTTTTACAATAAAATCAAAATCAAGTGAATTTGTGAAGCAGGATTTAGTTTGCTTGTTTAGTTTAGTTTCACGAGTGCTTCCAGAAGACAGAACTCCTGTTTATTGTGGTATTAACCAATCAAACTTCAAAACTCCCAAAGTGTGAGTGTGTCTTTGTGTGTGTGTGAGTGAGAGTGAATAATGTGTAAGAGAAAACAACAGTGTGATTGTACCTGTGTGTGCGTCTGTATGTGTGTGTGTGTGTGTAAGAGAGAGTGTAAAGACATTACATAGGTTGCAATTGTTCCCACAATTCACAAAAATGTGTGTGTGTGTGTGTGTGTGAGAGAGAGAGAGAGAGAGAGAGAGAGAGAGAGAGAGAGAGAGAACTGTGTGTGTGAGAGTGTATGAATGTGTGAGAGTGGGGAGAGAGTGTACATTTAGAGGTGTGTGTGTGTGTGCGTGTGTGTGTGTGTGTGTGTGTGTGTGAGAGAGAGAGAGAGAGAGAGAGAGTATGTATGTGAGTGAACATGCTGAATTATCTCATCAGTGAAGGCATTTTCTGGTAAAAGGGCCTGACGATGTGAGCTCTTGTACCATAGAAACTATTTACAGAGAAAAACAGTATCATAAGCCATGTTTCTTTTCGTTCTGCTTAATCAAGTACCCCAAAAAAGATATTTAAAATAAACAAAACAATTAGTGTATTTTGACTGCTTTCTTTAATAACTACATTACACAATACTTGTACTTTTACTTTTAGTACTTGAGTAGTAAATTTTGAAATAAACTACTTGCAATACTTAAGTACAAAAAATGTTGAATACTTTTGTACTTCCACTTAAGTATGGTGCTTAAAGAGCACTTCTACTTCTACTCAAGTCACTTTTTGATAAAGCACTTGTACTTTTACTTAAGTATGGGTCTCTAGTACTTTATACATCTCTGCCCCTGGCCCTCCAACTAGGGGCCTCTGACCCCAGCAAGCTGCCCAGGGGTCCACCTCTCTCCTTGGACTTGCAGTATAGGCCCCAGGGTGCCCCCTGGCCCTCCACCTAGGGGCATCTGACCCCAGCAAGCTACCCAGGGGTCCACCTCTCTCCCTGGACTTGCAGTATAGGACCCAGGGTGCCCCCTGGCCCTCCACCTAGGGGCATCTGACACCAGCAAGCTACCCAGGGGTCCAACTCTCTCCCTGGACTTGCAGTATAGGCCCCAGGGTGCCCTCTGGCCTTCCACCTAGGGGCCTCTGACCCTAGCAAACTACCCAGGGGTCCAACTCTCTCCCTGGACTTGCTGTAGAGGCCCCAGGGTGCCCCTTGCCCTCCAACTATTGGCCTCTGACCCCAGCAAGCTACCCTGGAGTCCACCTCTCTCCCTGGACTTGCAGTAGAGGCCCCAGGGTGCCCCTTGGCCCTCCACCTAGGGGCCTCTGACCCCAGCAAGCTACCGAGGGGTTCACCTCTCTCCGTGGACTTGCAGTAGAAGCCCAAGGGTGCCCATTTTCCTTCCACCTAGGGGCCTCTGACCCCAGCAAGCTACCCAGGGGTCCACTTCTCTCCCTGGACTTGCAGTAGAGGCCCCAGAGTGACCCTTGGCCCTCAACCTAGGGGCATCTGACCCCAGCAAGCTACCCAATGTCCTACCTATCTCCCTGGACTTGCAATAGAGGCCCCAGGGTGCCCCCTTGCCCTCCACCCAACGGCTACTGACCCCAGCAAGCTACCCTGGGCTCCACCTCTCTCCCTGGACTTGTAGTAGAGGCGCTAGGCTGCCCTCTGGCCCTCCAACTAGGGGCCTCTGACCCCAGCAAGCAACCCAGGGGTCCACCTCTCTCCCTGGACTTGCAGTATAGGCCCCAGGGTGCCCCTGGCTCTCCAACTAGGGGCCTCTGACCCCAGCAAGCTACCCAGGGGTCCACCTCTCTCCTTGGACTTGCAGTATAGGCCCCAGGGTGCCCCCTGGCCCTCTACCTAGGGGCATCTGACCCCAGCAAGCTACCCAGGGGTTCACCTCTCTCCCTGGACTTGCAGTATAGGACCCAGGGTGCCCCCTGGCCCTCCACCTAGGGGTCTCTGACACCAGCAAGCTACCCAAGGGTCCACCTCTCTCCCTGGACTTGCAGTATAGGCCCCAGGGTGCCATCTGGCCCTCCACCCAGGGGCCTCTGACCCTAGCAAACTACCCAGGGGTCCACCTCTCTCCCTGGACTTGCTGTAGAGGCCCCAGGGTGACCCTTGGCCCTCCACCTAGGGGCCTCTGACCCCAGCAAGCTGCCCAGGGGCCTGCCTATCTCCCTGGACTTGCAGTAGAGTCCCGAGGGTGTCCATGGCCCTCTACGTAGGGCCCTCTGACCCCAGCAAGCTACCCAGGGCTCCACCTCTCTCCCTGGACTTGCAGTATAGGCCACAGGGTGCCCCCTTGCCCTCCACCTAGGGGCCTCTGACCCCAGAAGCTACCCAGGGCTCCACTTCTCTCCCTGGACTTGCAGTAGAGGCCCCAGGGTGCCCCCTTGCCCTCCACCCAGGGGCTACTGACCCCAGCAAGCTACCCAGGGCTTCACCTCTCTCCTTGGACTTGCAGTAGAGGCCCCAGGGTACCCTGTGGCCCTCCACCTAGGGGCCTCTGAGTCCAGCAAGCTACCCAGGGGTCCACATATTTCCCTGGACTTGCAGTAGAGGCCCCAGGGTGCCCCCTGGCCCTCCACCTAGGGGCATCTGACACCAGCAAGCTACCAAGGGGTCCACCTCTCTCCCTGGACTTGCAGTATAGGCCCCAGTGTGCCCTCTGGCCCTCCACCTAGAGGTCCCTGACCCTAGCAAACTACCCAGGGGTCCACCTCTCTCCCTGGACTTGCTGTAGAGGCCCCAAGGTTCCCCCTGGCCCTCCACCTAGGGGCATCTGACCCCAGCAAGCTACCCAGGGGTCCACCTCTCTCCCTGGACTTGCAGTATAGGACCCAGGGTGCCCCCTGGCCCTACACCTAGGTGCATCTGACACCAGCAAGCTACCCAGGAGTCCACCTCTCTCCCTGGACTTGCAGTATATGACCCAGGGTGCCCCCTGGCCTGGCCCTCCACCTAGGTGCATCTGACCCCAGCAAGCTACCCAGGGGTCCACATCTCTCCTTGGACTTGCAGTGGAGGCCCCAGGGTGCCCCCTGGCCCTCCACTTAGGGGCCTCTGACCCGAGCAAGCTACCCGGGGGTCCAACTCTCTCCCTGGACTTGCAATAGAGGCCCCAGGGTGCCCCCTTGCCCTCCACCCAGGGGCTACTGACCCCAGCAAGCTACCCAGGGCTCCACCTCTCTCCCTGGACTTGTAGTAGAGGCCCTAGGCTGCCCTCTGGCCCTCCACCTAGGGGACTCTGACCCCAGCAAGCTACAATGGGCTTCACCTCTATCCCTGGACTTGCAGTAGAGGCCCCAGGGTGCCCATTGGCCCTCCACCTAGGGGCCTCTGACCCCAGCAAGCTACCGAGGGGTCCACCTCTCTCCCTGGACTTGCAGTAGAGGCCCCAGGGTGCCCCTTGGCGCTCCACCTAGGGGCCTCTGACCCCAGCAAGCTACCCAGGGGTCCACATCTCTCCCTGGACTTGCAGTAGACGCCCCAGGGTGCCCCCTGGCCCTCCACCTAGGGGCCTCTGACCCCAGCAAGCTACCCAGGGGTCAACATCTCTACCTGGACTTATAGTAGAGGCCCTACGGTGCCCCCTGGCCCTCCCCCTAGGGGCCTCTGACACCAGCAAGCTTCCCAGTTATTCACCTCTCTCACTGGACTTGCAGTAGAGGCCCCAGGTTGACCCTTGGCCCTCCATCTTGGGGCCTCTGACCCCAGCAAGCTGCCCAGGGGCCTGCCTATCTCCCTGGACTGCAGTAGAGGCCCCAGGGTGCCCATTGGCCCTCCACCTAGGGGCCTCTGACCCCAGCAAGCTACCCAGGGCTCCACGTCTCTCCCTGGACTTGCAGTAGAGGCCCCAGGGTGCCCCCTTGCCCTCCACCCAAGGGCTACTGACCCCAGCAAGCTACCCAGGGCTCCACCTCTCTCCCTGAACTTGCAGTAGAGGCCCCACGGTACCCCGTGGCCCTCCACCTAGGGGCCTCTGACCCCAGCAAGCTACCCAGGGGTCCACATCTCTCCCTGGACTTGCAGTAGAGGCCCCAGGGTGCCCATTGGACCTCCACCTATGGGTCTCTGACCCCAGCAAGCTACCGAGGGGTCCACCTCTCTCCCTGGACTTGCAGTATAAACCCCTGGGTGCCCCCTGGCCCTCGACCTAGGGGCCTCTGACCCCAGCAAGCTACCCGGGGGTCCAGCTCTCTCCCTGGACTTGCAATAGAGGCCCCAGGGTGCCCCCTTGCCCTCCACCCAGGGGCTACTGACCCCAGCAAGCTACCCAGGGCTCCACCTCTCTCCCTGGACTTGTGGTAGAGGCCCTAGGCTGCCCTCTGGCCCTCCACCTAGGGGCCTCTGACCCCAGCAAGCTACCCAGGGCTCCACCTATCTCCCTGGACTTGCAGTAGAGGCCCCAGGTTGACCCTTGGCCCTCCACCTAGGGGCCTCTGACCCCAGCAAGCTACCAAGGGGTCTGCCTATCTCCCTGGACTTGCAGTAGAGTCCCCAGGGTGCCCCGTGGCCCTCCACCTAGGGCCCTCTGACCCCACCAAGCTACCTAGGGCTCCACTTTTCTCCCTGGACTTGCAGTAGAGGCCCAAGGGTGCCCCCTTGCCCTCCACCCAGGGGCTACTTACCCCAGCAAGCTACCCAGTGCTCAACCTCTCTCCCTGGACTTGCAGTAGAGGCCCCAGGGTACCCCATGGCCCTCCACCTAGGGGCCTCTGACCCCAGCAAGCTACTCAGGGGTCCACATCTCTCCCTGGACTTGCAGTAGAGGCCCCAGGGTACCCCGTGGCCCTCCACCCAGGGGCTACTTACCCCAGCAAGCTACCCAGGGCTCAACCTCTCTCCCTGGACTTGCAGTAGAGGCCCCAGGGTACCCCGTGGCCCTCCACCTAGGGGCCTCTGACCCCAGCAAGCTACTCAGGGGTCCACATCTCTCCCTGGACTTGCAGTAGAGGCCCCAGGGTACCCCGTGGCCCTCCACCTAGGGGCCTCTGAACCCAGCAAGCTACCCAGGGGTCCAGCTCTCTCCCTGGACTTGCAGTAGAGGCCCCAGGGTGCCCATTGGCCCTCCACCTAGGGGTCTCTGACCCCAGCAAGCTACCCAGGGCTCAACCTCTCTCCCTGGACTTGCAGTAGAGGCCCCAGGGTACCCCGTGGCCCTCCACCTAGGGGCCTCTGACCCCAGCAAGCTACTCAGGGGTCCACATCTCTCCCTGGACTTGCAGTAGAGGCCCCAGGGTACCCCGTGGCCCTCCACCTAGGGGCCTCTGAACCCAGCAAGCTACCCAGGGGTCCAGCTCTCTCCCTGGACTTGCAATAGAGGCCCCAGGGTGCCCCCTGGCCCTCCACCTAGGGGCCTCTGAGTCCAGCAAGCTACCCAGGGGTCCACCTCTCTCCCTGGACTTGCAGTATAAACCCCTGGGTGCCCCCTGGCCCTCGACCTAGGGGCCTCTGACCCCAGCAAGCTACCCGGGGGTCCAGCTCTCTCCCTGGACTTGCAATAGAGGCCCCAGGGTGCCCCCTTGCCCTCCACCCAGGGGCTACTGACCCCAGCAAGCTACCCAGGGCTCCACCTCTCTCCCTGGACTTGTAATAGAGGCCCTAGGCTGCCCTCTGGCCCTCCACCAGGGGCCTCTGACCCCAGCAAGCTACCCAGGGCTCCACCTCTCTCCCTGGACTTGCAGTAGAGGCCCCAGGTTGACCCTTGGCCCTCCACCTAGGGGCCTCTGACCCCAGCAAGCTACCGAGGGGTCTGCCTATCTCCCTGGACTTGCAGTAGAGTCCCCAGGGTGCCCCATGGCCCTCCACCTAGGGCCCTTTGACCCCAGCAAGCTACCCAGGGGTCCACCTCTCTCCCTGGACTTGCAGTATAGGCCACAGGGTGCCCCCTTGCCCTCCACCTAGGGGCCTCTGACCACAGCAAGCTACCCAGGGCTCCACCTCTCTCCCTGGACTTGCAGTAGAGGCCCCAGGGTGCCCCTTGCCCTCCACCCAGGGGCTACTGACCCCAGCAAGCTACCCAGGGCTCCACCTCTCTCCTTGGACTTGCAGTATAGGCCCCAGGGTGCCCCCTGACCCTCCACTAGGGGCATCTGACCCCAGCAAGCTACCAGGGGTCCACCTCTCTCCCTGGACTTGCAGTATAGGACCCAGGGTGCCCCCTTGCCCTCCACCCAGGGGCTACTGACCCCAGCAAGCTACCCAGGGCTCCACCTCTCTCCCTGGACTTGCAATAGAGGCCCCAGGGTGCCCCCTTGCCCTCCACCCAGGGGCTACTGACCCCAGCAAGTTACCGAGGGGTCCACCTCTCTCCCCCTGGACTTGAGATAGAGGCCCAAGGGTGCCCCGTGACCCTCCACCTAGGGGCCTCTGACCCCAGCAAGCTACCCAGGGGTCCACCTCTCTCCCTGGACTTGCAGTATAGGACCCAGGGTGCCCCCTGGCCCTCCACCTAGGGACATCTGACACCAGCAAGCTACCCAGGGGTCCACTTCTCTCCCTGGACTTGCAGTATAGGCCCCAGGGTGCCCTCTGGCCTTCCACCTAGGGGCCTCTGACCCTAGCAAACTACCCAGGGGTCCACCTCTCTCCCTGGACTTGCTGTAGAGGCCCCAGGGTGCCCCTTGCCCTCCACCTAGGGGCCTCTGACCCCAGCAAGCTACCCAGGGCTCAACCTCTCTCCCTGGACTTGCAGTAGAGGCCCCAGGGTACCCCGTGGCCCTCCACCTAGGGGCCTCTGACCCCAGCAAGCTACTCAGGGGTCCACATCTCTCCCTGGACTTGCAGTAGAGGCCCCAGGGTACCCCGTGGCCCTCCACCTAGGGGCCTCTGAACCCAGCAAGCTACCCAGTGGTCCAGCTCTCTCCCTGGACTTGCAATAGAGGCCCCAGGGTGCCCCCTGGCCCTCCACCTAGGGGCCTCTGAGTCCAGCAAGCTACCCAGGGGTCCACATCTCTCCCTGGACTTGCAATAGAGGCCCCAGGGTGCCCCTTGCCCTCCACCTAGGGGCCTCTGACCCCAGCAAGCTACACAGGGGTCCACATCTCTCCTTGGACTTGCAGTGGAGGCCCCTGGGTGCCCCCTGGCCCTCCACCTAGGGGCCTCTGACCCCAGCAAGCTACCCGGGGGTCCAGCTCTCTCCCTGGACTTGCAATAGAGGCCCCAGGGTGCCCCCTTGCCCTCCACCCAGGGGCTACTGACCCCAGCAAGCTACCCAGGGCTCCACCTCTCTCCCTGGACTTGTAGTAGAGGCCCTAGGCTACCCTCTGGCCCTCCACCTAGTGGCCTCTGACCCCAGCAAGCTACCCAGGGCTTCACCTCTCTCCCTGGACTTGCAGTAGAGGCCCTAGGCTGCCCTCTGGCCCTCCACATAGGGGCCTCTGACCCCAGCAAGCTACACAGGGCTCCACCTCTCTCCCTGGACTTGCAGTAGAGGCCCCAGGGTGACCCTTGGCCCTCCACCTAGGGGTCTCTGACACCAGCAAGCTACCCAGGGGTCCACCTCTCTCCCTGGACTTGCAGTATAGGCCCCAGGGTGCCCTCTGGCCTTCCACCTAGGGGCCTCTGACCCTAGCAAACTACCCAGGGGTCCACCTCTCTCCCTGGACTTGCTGTAGAGGCCCCAGGGTGCCCCTTGCCCTCCACCTAGGGGCCTTTGACCCCAGCAAGCTTCCCTGGAGTCCACCTCTCTCCCTGGACTTGCAGTAGAGGCCCCAGGGTGCCCCTTGGACCTCCACCTAGGGGCCTCTGACCCCAGCAAGCTACCGAGGGGTCCACCTCTCTCCGTGGACTTGCAGTAGAGGCCCCAGGGTGCCCCGTGGCCGTCCACCTAGGGGCCTCTGACCCCAGCAAGCTACCCGGGGGTCCAGCTCTCTCCCTGGACTTGCAAAAGAGGCCCCAGGGTGCCCCCTTGCCCTCCACCCAGAGGCTACTGACCCCAGCAAGCTACCCAGGGCTCCACCTCTCTCCCTGGACTTGTAGTAGAGGCCCTAGGCTACCCTCTGGCCCTCCACCTAGGGGCCTCTGACCCCAGCAAGCTACCCAGGGCTTCACCTCTCTCCCTGGACTTGCAGTAGAGGCCCCAGGGTGCCCATTGGTCCTCCACCTGGGGGCCTCTGACCCCAGCAAGCTACCCAGGGTCCTACCTATCTCCCTGGACTTGCAGTAGAGTCCCCAGGGTGCCCCATGGCCCTCCACCTAGGGCCCTCTGACCCCAGCAAGCTACCCAGGGCTAAAACTCTCTCCCTGGACTTGCAGTATAGGCCTCAGGGTGCCCCCTGGTCCTCCACCTAGGGGCCCCTGACCCAAGCAAGCTGCCCAGGGGTCCACCTCTCTCCCTGGACTTGCAATAGAGGCCCCAGGGTGCCCCTTGGCCCTCCACCTAGGGGCCTCTGACCCCAGAAAGCTACCCAGGGGTCCACCTCTCTCCCTAGACTTGCAGACTAGGCCCCAGGGTGACCCTTGGCCCTCCACCTAGGGGCCTCTGACCCCAGAAAGCTACCCAGGGGTCCACCTCTCTCCCTAGACTTGCAGACTAGGCCCCAGGGTGACCCTTGATCTCCACCTAGGGGCTTCTGACCCCAGCAAGCTGCCCAGGGGCCTGCCTATCTCCCTGGACTTGCAGTAGAGGCCCCAGGGTGCCCCATGGCCCTCCACCTAGGGGCTTCTGACCCCAGCAAGCTGCCCAGGGGCCTGCCTATCTCCCTGGACTTGCAGTAGAGTCCCCAGGGTGCCCCATGGCCCTCCACCTAGGGCACTCTGACCCCAGCAAGCTACCTAGGGCTCCACTTCTCTCCCTGGACTTGCAGTAGAGGCCCCAGGGTGCCCCCTTGCCCTCCACCCAGGGGCTACTTACCCCAGCAAGCTACCCAGGGCTCCACCTCTCTCCCTGGACTTGCAGTAGAGGCCCCAGGGTACCCCGTGGCCCTCCACCTAGGGGCCTCTAAACCCAGCAAGCTACCCAGGGGTCCAGCTCTCTCCCTGGACTTGCAATAGAGGCCCCAGGGTACCCCGTGGCCCTCCACCTAGGGGCCTCTGAACCCAGCAAGCTACCCAGGGGTCCAGCTCTCTCCCTAGACTTGCAATAGAGGCCCCAGGGTGCCCCCTGGCCCTCCAGCTAGGGGCCTCTGAGTCCATCAAGCTACCCAGGGGTCCAGCTCTCTCCCTAGACTTGCAATAGAGGCCCCAGGGTGCCCCCTGGCCCTCCACCTAGGGGCCTCTGAGTCCAGCAAGCTACCCAGGGGTCCACATCTCTCCCTGGACTTGCAATAGAGGCCCCAGGGTGCCCCGTGACCCTCCACCTAGGGGCCTCTGACCCCAGCAAGCTACCCAGAGGTCCACCTCTCTCCCTGGACTTGCAGTATAGGCCCCAGGGTGCCCCCTGGCCCTCCAACTAGGGGCCTCTGACCCCAGCAAGCTACCCAAGGGTCCACCTCTCTCCTTGGACTTGCAGTATAGGCCCCAGGGTGCCCCCTGGCCCTCCACCCAGGGGCTGCTGACCCCAGCAAGCTACCCAGGGCTCCACCTCTCTCCCTGGACTTGCAGTAGAGGCCCCAGGGTACCCCGTGGCCCTCCACCTAGGGGCCTCTGACCCCAGCAAGCTACCCAGGGGTCCACATCTCTCCCTGGACTTGCAGTAGAGGCCCCAGGGTGCCCATTGGCCCTCCACCTAGGGGTCTCTGATCCCAGCAAGCTACCGAGGGGTCCACCTCTCTCCCTGGACTTGCAATAGAGGCCCCAGGGTGCCCCGTGACCCTCCACCTAGGGGCCTCTGACCCCAGCAAGCTACCCAGGGGTCCACCTCTCTCCCTGGACTTGCAGTATAGGCCCCAGGGTGCCCCCTGGCCCTCCAACTAGGGGCCTCTGACCCCAGCAAGCTACCCAGTGGTCCACCTCTCTCCTTGGACTTGCAGTATAGGCCCCAGGATGCCCCCTGGTCCTCCACTAGGGGCATCTGACCCCAGCAAGCTACCCAGGTGTCCACCTCTCTCCCTGGACTTGCAGTATAGGACCCAGGGTGCCCCCTGGCCCTATACTAGGGGCATCTGACACCAGCAAGCTACCCAGGGGTCCACCTTTCTCCCTGGACTTGCAGTATAGGCCCCAGGGTGCCCTCTGGCCTTCCACCTAGGGGCCTCTGACCCTAGCAAACTACCCAGGGGTCCACCTCTCTCCCTGGACTTGCTGTAGAGGCCCCAGGGTGCCCTCTGGCCTTCCACCTAGGGGCCTCTGACCCTAGCAAACTACAAAGGGGTCCACCTCTCTCCCTGGACTTGCTGTAGAGGCCCCAGGGTGCCCCTTGCCCTCCACCTAGGGGCCTCTGACCCCAGCAAGCTACCCAGGGGTCCACATGTCTCCTTGGACTTACAGTGGAGGCTCCTGGGTGCCCCCTGGCCCTCCACCTAGGGGCCCCTGACCCAAGCAAGCTGCCCAGGGGTCCACCTCTCTCCCTGGACTTGCTGTAGAGTTCCCAGGGTGCCCTCTGGCCTTCCACCTAGGGGCCTCTGACCCTAGCAAGCTACCGAGGGGTCCACCTCTCTCCGTTGACTTGCAGTAGAGGCCCCAGGGTGCCCCGTGGCCGTCCACCTAGGGGCCTCTGACCCCAGCAAGCTACCCGGGGGTCCAGCTCTCTCCCTGGACTTGCAAAAGAGGCCCCAGGGTGCCCCCTTGCCCTCCACCCATAGGCTACTGACCCCAGCAAGCTACCCAGGGCTCCACCTCTCTCCCTGGACTTGTAGTAGAGGCCCTAGGCTACCCTCTGGCCCTCCACCTAGGGGCCTTTGACCCCAGCAAGCTACCCAGGGCTTCACCTCTCTCCCTGGACTTGCAGTAGAGGCCCCAGGGTGCCCGTTGGCCCTCCACCTAGGGGCCTCTGACCCCAGCAAGCTACCCAGGGTCCTACCTATCTCCCTGGACTTGCAGTAGAGTCCCCAGGGTGCCCCATGGCCCTCCACCTAGGGCCCTCTGACCCCAGCAAGCTGCCCAGGGGCCTGCCTATCTCCCTGGACTTGCAGTAGAGTCCCCAGGGTGCCCCATGGCCCTCCACCTAGGGCCCTCTGACCCCAGCAAGCTACCTAGGGCTCCACTTCTCTCCCTGGACTTGCAGTAGAAGCCCCAGGGTGCCCCCTTGCCCTCCACCCAGGGGCTACTTACCCCAGCAAGCTACCCAGGGCTCCACCTCTCTCCCTGGACTTGCAGTAGAGGCCCCAGGGTACCCCGTGGCCCTCCACCTAGGGGCCTCTGAACCCAGCAAGCTACCCAGGGGTCCAGCTCTCTCCCTGGACTTGCAATAGAGGCGGTCCAGCTCTCTCCCTAGACTTGAAATAGAGGCCCCAGGGTGCCCCCTGGCCCTCCACCTAGGGGCCTCTGAGTCCAGCAAGCTACCCAGGGGTCCACATCTCTCCCTGGACTTGCAATAGAGGCCCCAGGGTGCCCCGTGACCCTCCACCTAGGGGCCTCTGACCCCAGCAAGCTACCCAGGGGTCCACCTCTCTCCCTGGACTTGCAGTATAGGCCCCAGGGTGCCCTCTGGCCCTCCAACTAGGGGCCTCTGACCCCAGCAAGCTACCCAAGGGTCCACCTCTCTCCTTGGACTTGCAGTATAGGCCCCAGGGTGCCCCCTGGCCCTCCACCCAGGGGCTACTGACCCCAGCAAGCTACCCAGGGCTCCACCTCTCTCCCTGGACTTGCAGTAGAGGCCCCAGGGTACCCCGTGGCCCTCCACCTAGGGGCCTCTGACCCCAGCAAGCTACCCAGGGGTCCACATCTCTCCCTGGACTTGCAGTAGAGGCCCCAGGGTGCCCATTGGCCCTCCACCTAGGGGTCTCTGATCCCAGCAAGCTACCGAGGGGTCCACCTCTCTCCCTGGACTTGCAATAGAGGCCCCAGGGTGCCCCGTGACCCTCCACCTAGGGGCCTCTGAGCCCAGCAAGCTACCCAGGGGTCCACCTCTCTCCCTGGACTTGCAGTATAGGCCCCAGGGTGCCCCCTGGCCCTCCAACTAGGGGCCTCTGACCCCAGCAAGCTACCCAGTGGTCCACCTCTCTCCTTGGACTTGCAGTATAGGCCCCAGGATGCCCCCTGGTCCTCCACTAGGGGCATCTGACCCCAGCAAGCTACGCAGGTGTCAACCTCTCTCCCTGGACTTGCAGTATAGGACCCAGGGTGCCCCCTGGCCCTTTACTAGGGGCATCTGACACCAGCAAGCTACCCAGGGGTCCACCTCTCTCCCTGGACTTGCAGTATAGTCCCCAGGGTGCCCTCTGGCCTTCCTCCTAGGGGCCTCTGACCCTAGCAAACTACCCAGGGGTCCACCTCTCTCCCTGGACTTGCTGTAGAGGCCCCAGGGTGACCCTTGCCCTCCACCTAGGGGCCTTTGACCCCAGCAAGCTTCCCTGGAGTCCACCTCTCTCCCTGGACTTGCAGTAGAGGCCCCAGGGTGCCCCTTGGACCTCCACCTAGGGGCCTCTGACCCCAGCAAGCTACCGAGGGGTCCACCTCTCTCCGTGGACTTGCAGTAGAGGCCCCAGGGTGCCCCGTGGCCGTCCACCTAGGGGCCTCTGACCCCAGCAAGCTACCCGGGGGTCCAGCTCTCTCCCTGGACTTGCAAAAGAGGCCCCAGGGTGCCCCCTTGCCCTCCACCCAGAGGCTACTGACCCCAGCAAGCTACCCAGGGCTCCACCTCTCTCCCTGGACTTGCAGTAGAGGCCCCAGGGTGCCCATTGGCCCTCCACCTAGGGGCATCTGACCCCAGCAAGCTACCCAGGGTCCTACCTATCTCCCTGGACTTGCAGTAGAGTCCCCAGGGTGCCCCATGGCCCTCCACCTAGGGCCCTCTGACCCCAGCAAGCTACCCAGGGCTAAAACTCTCTCCCTGGACTTGCAGTATAGGCCTCAGGGTTCCCCCTGGTCCTCCACCTAGGGGCCCCTGACCCAAGCAAGCTGCCCAGGGGTCCACCTCTCTCCCTGGACTTGCAATAGAGGCCCCAGGGTGCCCATTGGCCCTCCACCTAGGGGCCTCTGACCCCAGAAAGCTACCCAGGGGTCCACCTCTCTCCCTAGACTTGCAGACTAGGCCCCAGGGTGACCCTTGACCCTCCACCTAGGGGCTTCTGACCCCAGCAAGCTGCCCAGGGGCCTGCCTATCTCCCTGGACTTGCAGTAGAGTCCCCAGGGTGCCCCATGGCCCTCCACCTAGGGCCCTCTGACCCCAGCAAGCTACCTAGGGCTCCACTTCTCTCCCTGGACTTGCAGTAGAGGCCCCAGGGTGCCCCCTTGCCCTCCACCCAGGGGCTACTTACCCCAGCAAGCTACCCAGGGCTCCACCTTTCTCCCTGGACTTGCAGTAGAGGCCCCAGGGTACCCCGTGGCCCTCCACCTAGGGGCCTCTGAACCCAGCAAGCTACCCAGGGGTCCAGCTCTCTCCCTGGACTTGCAATAGAGGCCCCAGGGTACCCCGTGGCCCTCCACCTAGGGGCCTCTGAACCCAGCAAGCTACCCAGGGGTCCAGCCCTCTCCCTAGACTTGCAATAGAGGCCCCAGGGTGCCCCCTGGCCCTCCACCTAGGGGCCTCTGAGTCCAGCAAGCTACCCAGGGGTCCACATCTCTCCCTGGACTTGCAATAGAGGCCCCAGGGTGCTCCGTGACCCTCCACCTAGGGGCCTCTGACCCCAGCAAGCTACCCAGGGGTCCACCTCTTTCCCTGGACTTGCAGTAAAGGCCCCAGGGTGCCCCCTGGCCCTCCAACTAGGGGCCTCTGACACCAGCAAGCTACCCAAGGGTCCACCTCTCTCCTTGGACTTGCAGTATAGGCCCCTGGGTGCCCCCTGGCCCTCCACCAAGGGGCTACTGACCCCAGCAAGCTACCCAGGGCTCCACCTCTCTCCCTGGACTTGCAGTAGAGGCCCCAGGGTACCCCGTGGCCCTCCACCTAGGGGCCTCTGACCCCAGCAAGCTACCCAGGGGTCCACATCTCTCCCTGGACTTGCAGTAGAGGCCCCAGGGTGCCCATTGGCCCTCCACCTAGGGGTCTCTGATCCCAGCAAGCTACCGAGGGGTCCACCTCTCTCCCTGGACTTGCAATAGAGGCCCCAGGGTGCCCCGTGATTCTCCACCTAGGGGCCTCTGACCCCAGCAAGCTACCCAGGGGTCCACCTCTCTCCCTGGACTTGCAGTAGAGGCCCCTGGGCGCCCCCTGGCCCTCCACCTAGGGGCCTCTGACCCCAGCAAGCTACCCGGGGGTCCAGCTCTCTCCCTGGACTTGCAATAGAGGCCCCAGGGTGCCCCCTTGCCCTCCACCCATGGGCTACTGACCCCAGCAAGCTACCCAGGGCTCCACCTTTCTCCCTGGACTTGTAGTAGAGGCCCTAGGCTGCCCTCTGGCCCTCAACCTAGGGGCCTCTGACCCCAGCAAGCTACCCAGGGCTCCACCTCTCTCCCTGTACTTGCAGTAGAGGCCCCAAGTTGTCCTTTGGCCCTCCTCCAAGGGGCTACTGACCCCAGCAAGATTCCCAGGGTCCTACCTATCTCCCTGTACTTGCAGTAGAGGCCCCAGGGTGACCCTTGGCCCTCCACCTAGGGCCCTCTGACCCCAGCAAACTACCCAGGGTCCTACCTATCTCCCTGTACTTGCAGTAGAGTCCCCAGGGTGCCCCATGGCCCTCCACCTAGGGCCCTCTGACCCCAGCAAGCTACCCAGGGCTCCATCTCTCTCCCTGGACTTGCAGTACAGGCCTCAGGGTGCCCCTTCTCCTCCACCTAGGGGCCTCTGACCCCAGCAAGCTACCCAGGGCTCCATCTCTCTCCCTGGACTTGCAGTATAGGCCTCAGGGTGCCCCCTGGTCCTCCACCTAGGGGCCCCTGACCCAAGCAAGCTGCCCAGGGGTCCACCTCTCTCCCTGGACGTGCAATAGAGGCCCCAGGGTGCCTATTTGCCCTCCACCTAGGGCCCTCTGACCCCAGCAAACTACCGAGTGGTCCACCTCTCTCCCTGGACTTGCAATAGAGGCCCCAGGGTGCCCCGTGACCCTCCACCTAGGGGCCTCTGACCCTAGCAAGCTACCCAGGTTTCCACCTCTCTCCCTAGACTTGCAGTATAGGCCCCAGGGTGCCCCCTGGCCCTCCACCTAGGGGCATCTGACCCCAGCAAGCTACCCAGGGGTCCACCTCTCTCCCTGGACTTGCAGTATAGGACCCAGGGTGCCCCCTGGCCCTCCACCTAGGGGCATCTGACACCAGCAAGCTACCCAGGGGTCCACCTCTCTCCCTGGACTTGCAGTATAGGCCCCACGGTGCCCTCTGGCCCTCCACCTAGGGGCCTCTGACTCCAGCAAGCTACCCTGGAGTCCACCTCTCTTCCTGGACTTGCAGTCAAGGCCCCAGGGTGCCCCCTTTCCCTCCACCCAGGGGCTACTGACCCCAGCAAGCTACCCAGGGCTCCACCTCTCTCCCTGGACTCTCAGTAGAGGCCCCAGGGTACCCCGTGGCCCTCCACCTAGGGGCCTCTGAGTCCAGCAAGCTACCCAGGGGTCCACATCTCTCCCTGGACTTGCAGTAGAGGCCCCAGGGTACCCCGTGGCCCTCCACCTAGGGGCCTCTGAACCCAGCAAGCTACCCAAGTGTCCAGCTCTCTCCCTGGACTTGCAATAGAGGCTCTAGGGTGCCCCCTTGCCCTCCACCCAAGGGCTACTGACCCCAGCAAGCTACCCAGGGCTCCACCTCTCTCCCTGGACTTGTAGTAGAGGCCCTAGGCTGCCCTCTGGCCCTCCACATAGGGGCCTCTGACCCCAGCAAGCTACACAGGGCTCCACCTCTCTCCCTGGACTTGCAGTAGAGGCCCCAGGGTGCCCATTGGCCCTCCACCTAGGGGTCTCTGACCCCAGCAAGCTACCGAGGGGTCCACCTCTTTCCCTGGACTTGCAATAGAGGCCCCAGGGTGCCCCGTGACCCTCCACCTAGGGGCCTCTGACCCCAGCAAGCTACCCAGGGGTCCACCTCTCTCCCTGGACTTGCAGTATAGGCCCCAGGGTGCCCCCTGGCCCTCCAACTAGGGGCCTCTGACCCCAGCAAGCTGCGCAGGGGTCCACCTCTCTCCTTGGACTTGCAGTATAGGCCCCAGGGTGCCCCCTGGCCCTCCACCTAGGGGCATCTGACCCCAGCAAGCTACCCAGGGGTCCACCTCTCTCCCTGGACTTGCAGTATAGGACCCAGGGTGCCCCCTGGCCCTCCACCTAGGGGCATCTGACACCAGCAAGCTACCCAGGGGTCCAACTCTCTCCCTGGACTTGCAGTATAGGCCCCAGGGTGCCCTCTGGCCTTCCACCTAGGGGCCTCTGACCCTAGCAAACTACCCAGGGGTCCACCTCTCTCCCTGGACTTGCTGTAGAGGCCCCAGGGTGCCCCTTGCCCTCCACCTATTGGCCTCTGACCCCAGCAAGCTACCCTGGAGTCCACCTCTCTCCCTGGACTTGCAGTAGAGGCCCCAGGGTGCCCCTTGGCCCTCCACCTAGGGGCCTCTGACCCCAGCAAGCTACCGAGGGGTTCACCTCTCTCCGTGGACTTGCAGTAGAGGCCCCAGGGTGCCCATTTTCCTTCCACCTAGGGGCCTCTGACCCCAGCAAGCTACCCAGGGGTCCACTTCTCTCCCTGGACTTGCAGTAGAGGCCCCAGGGTGACCCTTGGCCCTTAACCTAGGGGCATCTGACCCCAGCAAGCTACCCAATGTCCTACCTATCTCCTTGGACTTGCAGTAGAGTCCCCAGGGTTCCCCATGGCCCTCCACCTAGGGCCCTCTGACCCCAGCAAGCTACCCAGGGCTAAAACTCTCTCCCTGGACTTGCAGTAGAGTCCCCAGGGTGCCCATTGGCCCTCCACCTAGGGGTCTCTGACCCCAGCAAGCTACCCAAGGGTCCGCCTCTGACCCCAGCAAGCTGCCCTGGGGCCCGCCTATCTCCCTGGACTTGCAGTAGAGTCCCCAGGGTGCCCCATGGCCCTCCATCTAGGGCCCTCTGACCCCAGCAAGCTACCCAGGGGTCCACATCTCTCCCTGGACTTGCAGTAGAGGCCCCAGGGTACCCCGTGGCCCTCCACCTAGGGGCCTCTGACCCCAGCAAGCTACTCAGGGGTCCACATCTCTCCCTGGACTTGCAGTAGAGGCCCCAGGGTACCCTGTGGCCCTCCACCTAGGGGCCTCTGAACCCAGCAAGCTACCCAGGGGTCCAGCTCTCTCCCTGGACTTGCAATAGAGGCCCCAGGGTGCCCCCTGGCCCTCCACCTAGGGGCCTCTGAGTCCAGCAAGCTACCCAAGGGTCCACATCTCTCCCTGGACTTGCAGTAGAGGCCCCAGGGTGCTCATTGGCCCTCCACCTATGGGTCTCTGACCCCAGAAAGCTACCAAGGGGTCCACTTCTCTCCCTGGACTTGCAGTATAAACCCCTGGGTGCCCCCTGGCCCTCGACCTAGGGGCATCTGACCCCAGCAAGCTACCCTGGGGTCCAGCTCTCTCCCTGGACTTGCAATAGAGGCCCCAGGGTGCCCCCTTGCCCTCCACCCAGGGGCTACTGACCCCAGCAAGCTACCCAGGGCTCCACCTCTCTCCCTGGACTTGTAATAGAGGCCCTAGGCTGCCCTCTGGCCCTCCACCTAGGGGCCTCTGACCCCAGCAAGCTACCCAGGGCTCCACCTCTCTCCCTGGACTTGCAGTAGAGGCCCCAGGTTGACCCTTGGCCCTCCACCTAGGGGCCTCTGACCCCAGCAAGCTACCGAGGGGTCTGCCTATCTCCCTGAACTTGCAGTAGAGTCCCCAGGGTGCCCCATGGCCCTCCACCTAGGGCCCTTTGACCCCAGCAAGCTACCCAGGGGTCCACCTCTCTCCCTGGACTTGCAGTATAGGCCACAGGGTGCCCCCTTGCCCTCCACCTAGGGGCCTCTGACCACAGCAAGCTACCCAGGGCTCCACCTCTCTCCCTGGACTTGCAGTAGAGGCCCCAGGGTGCCCCCTTGCCCTCCACCCAGGGGCTACTGAACCCAGCAAGCTACCCAGGGGTCCAGCTCTCTCCCTGGACTTGCAATAGAGGCCCCAGGGTACCCCGTGGCCCTCCACCTAGGGGCCTCTGAACCCAGCAAGCTACCCAGGGGTCCACCTCTCTCCCTGGACTTGCAATAGAGGCCCCAGGGTGCCCATTGGCCCTCCACCTAGGGGCCTCTGACCCAGAAAGCTACCCAGGGCTCCATCTCTCTCCCTGGACTTGCAGTAAAGGCCTCAGGGTGCCCCCTGGTTCTCCACCTAGGGGCCCCTGACCCAAGCAAGCTGCCCAGGGGTCCACCTCTCTCCCTGGACTTGCAATAGAGGCCCCAGGGTGCCCCTTGGCCCTCCACCTAGGGGCATCTGACCCCAGCAAGCTACCCAGGAGTCCACCTCTCTACCTGGACTTGCAGTATAGGACCCAGGGTTCCCAATTGCCCTCCACCCAGGGGCTACTGACCCCAGCAAGCTACCCAGGGCTCCACATCTCTCCCTGGACTTGCAATAGAGGCCCCAGGGTGCCCCCTTGCCCTCCACCCAGGGGCTACTGACCCCAGCAAGTTACCGAGGGGTCCACCTCTCTCCCCCTGGACTTGAGATAGAGGCCCAAGGGTGCCCCGTGACCCTCCACCTAGGGGCCTCTGACCCCAGCAAGCTACCCAGGGGTCCACCTCTCTCCCTGGATTTGCAGTATAGGCCCCAGGGTGCCCCCTGGCCCTCCAACTAGGGGCCTCTGACCCCAGCAAGCTACCCAGGGGTCCACCTCTCTCCTTGGACTTGCAGTATAGGCCCCAGGGTGCCCCCTGGCCCTCCACTAGGGGCATCTGACCCCAGCAAGCTACCCAGGGGTCCACCTCTCTCCCTGGACTTGCAGTATAGGACCCAGGGTGCCCCCTGGCCCTCCACCTAGGGGCATCTGACACCCGCAAGCTACCCAGGGGTCCACTTCTCTCCCTGGACTTGCAGTATAGGCCCCGGGGTGCCCTCTGGCCTTCCACCTAGGGGCCTCTGACCCTAGCAAACTACCCAGGGGTCCACCTCTCTCCCTGGACTTGCTGTAGAGGCCCCAGGGTGCCCCTTGCCCTCCACCTAGGGGCCTCTGACCCCAGCAAGCTACCCAGGGGTCCACATGTCTCCTTGGACTTGCAGTGCAGGCCCCTGGGTGCCCCCCGGCCCTCCACCTAGGGGACTCTGACCCCAGCAAGCTACCCGGGGGTCCAGCTCTCTCCCTGGACTTGCAATAGAGGCCCCAGGTTGCCCCCTTGCCCTCCACCCAGGGGCTACTGACCCCAGCAAGCTACCCAGGGCTCCACCTCTCTCCCTGAACTTGTAGTAGAGGCCCTAGGCTACCCTCTGGCCCTCCACCTAGTGGCCTCTGACCCCAGCAAGCTACCCAGGGCTTCACCTCTCTCCCTGGACTTGCAGTAGAGGCCCCAGGGTGCCCATTGGCCCTCCACCTAGGGGCTACTGACCCCAGCAAGCTACCGAGGGGTCCACCTCTCTCCCTGGACTTGCAGTAGAGGCCCCAGGGTGACCCTTGATCTCCAGCTAGGGGCTTCTGACCCCAGCAAGCTGCCCAGGGGCCTGCCTATCTCCCTGGACTTGCAGTAGAGGCCCCAGGGTGACCCATGGCCCTCCACCTAGGGGCTTCTGACCCCAGCAAGCTGCCCAGGGGCCTGCCTATCTCCCTGGACTTGCAGTAGAGTCCCCAGGGTGCCCCATGGCCCTCCACTTAGGGCCCTCTGACCCCAGCAAGCTACCTAGGTCTCCACTTCTCTCCCTGGACTTGCAGTAGAGGCCCCAGGGTGCCCCCTTGCCCTCCACCCAGGGGCTACTTACCCCAGCAAGCTACCCAGGGCTCCACCTTTCTCCCTGGACTTGCAATAGAGGCCCCAGGGTACCCCGTGGCCCTCCACCTAGGGGCCTCTGAACCCAGCAAGCTACCCAGGGGTCCAGCTCTCTCCCTGGACTTGCAATAGAGGCCCCAGGGTACCCCGTGGCCCTCCACCTAGGGGCCTCTGAACCCAGCAAGCTACCCAGGGGTCCACCTCTCTCCCTGGACTTGCAATAGAGGCCCCAGGGTGCCCATTGGCCCTCCACCTAGGGGCCTCTGACCCAGAAAGCTACCCAGGGCTCCATCTCTCTCCCTGGACTTGCAGTATAGGCCTCAGGGTGCCCCCTGGTTCTCCACCTAGGGGCCCCTGACCCAAGCAAGCTGCCCAGGGGTCCACCTCTCTCCCTGGACTTGCAATAGAGGCCCCAGGGTGCCCCTTGGCCCTCCACCTAGGGGCCTCTGACCCAGAAAGCTACCCAGGGGTCCACCTCTCTCCCTAGACTTGCAGACTAGGCTCCAGGGTGACCCTTGGCCCTCCACCTAGGGGCTTCTGACCACAGCAAGCTGCCCAGGGGCCTGTCTATCTCCCTGGACTTGCAGTAGAGCCCCCATGGTGCCCCATGGCCCTCCACCTAGGGCCCTCTGACCCCAGCAAGCTATCCAGGGGTCCACATCTCTCCCTGGACTTGCAGTATAGGCCAAAGGGTGCCCCCTTGCCCTCCACCTAGGGGCCTCTGACCCCAGCAAGCTACCAAGGGCTCCACTTCTCTCCCTGGACTTGCAATAGAGGCCCCAGGGTGACCCCTTGCCCTCCACCCAGGGGTACTGACCCCAGCAAGCTACCCAGGGCTCCACCTCTCTCCCTGGACTCTCAGTAGAGGCCCCAGGGTACCCCGTGGCCCTCCACCTAGGGGCCTCTGAGTCCAGCAAGCTACCCAGGGGTCCACATCTCTCCCCGGACTTGCAGTAGAGGCCCCAGGGTACCCCGTGGCCCTCCACCTAGGGGCCTCTGAACCCAGCAAGATACCCAGGGGTCCAGCTCTCTCCCTGGACTTGCAATAGAGGCCCCAGGGTGCCCTCTTGCCCTCCACCCAAGGGCTACTGACCCCAGCAAGCTACCCAGAGCTCCATCTCTCTCCCTGGACTTGTAGTAGAGGCCCTAGGCTGCCCTCTGGCCCTCCACCTAGGGGCCTCTGACCCCAGCAAGCTACCCAGGGCTCCACCTCTCTCCCTGGACTTGCAGTAGAGGCCCCAGGGTGCCCATTGGCCCTCCACCTAGGGGTCTCTGACCCCAGCAAGCTACCGAGGGGTCCACCTCTCTCCCTGGACTTGCAATAGAGGCCCCAGGGTGCCCCGTGACCCTCCACCTAGGGGCCTCTGACCCCAGCAAGCTACCCAGGGGTCCACCTCTCTCCTTGGACTTGCAGTATAGGCCCCAGGGTGCCCCCTGGCCCTCCACCTAGGGGCATCTGACCCCAGCAAGCTACCCAGGGGTCCACCTCTTTCCTTGGACTTGCAGTATAGGACCCAGGGTGCCCCCTGGCCCTCAACCTAGGGGCCTCTGAACCCAGCAAGCTACCCAGGGGTCCAGCTCTCTCCCTGGACTTGCAATAGAGGCCCCAGGGTACCCCGTGGCCCTCCACCTAGGGGCCTCTGAACCCAGCAAGCTACCCAGGGGTCCACCTCTCTCCCTGGACTTGCAATAGAGGCCCCAGGGTGCCCATTGGCCCTCCACCTAGGGGCCTCTGACCCAGAAAGCTACCCAGGGCTCCATCTCTCTCCCTGGACTTGCAGTATAGGCCTCAGGGTGCCCCCTGGTTCTCCACCTAGGGGCCCCTGACCCAAGCAAGCTGCCCAGGGGTCCACCTCTCTCCCTGGACTTGCAATAGAGGCCCCAGGGTGCCCCTTGGCCCTCCACCTAGGGGCCTCTGACCCAGAAAGCTACCCAGGGGTCCACCTCTTCCCCTAGACTTGCAGACTAGGCTCCAGGGTGACCCTTGGCCCTCCACCTAGGGGCTTCTGACCACAGCAAGCTGCCCAGGGGCCTGTCTATCTCCCTGGACTTGCAGTAGAGCCCCCATGGTGCCCCATGGCCCTCCACCTAGGGCCCTCTGACCCCAGCAAGCTATCCAGGGGTCCACATCTCTCCCTGGACTTGCAGTATAGGCCAAAGGGTGCCCCCTTGCCCTCCACCTAGGGGCCTCTGACCCCAGCAAGCTACCAAGGGCTCCACTTCTCTCCCTGGACTTGCAATAGAGGCCCCAGGGTGACCCCTTGCCCTCCACCCAGGGGTACTGACCCCAGCAAGCTACCCAGGGCTCCACCTCTCTCCCTGGACTCTCAGTAGAGGCCCCAGGGTACCCCGTGGCCCTCCACCTAGGGGCCTCTGAGTCCAGCAAGCTACCCAGGGGTCCACATCTCTCCCTGGACTTGCAGTAGAGGCCCCAGGGTACCCCGTGGCCCTCCACCTAGGGGCCTCTGAACCCAGCAAGATACCCAGGGGTCCAGCTCTCTCCCTGGACTTGCAATAGAGGCCCCAGGGTGCCCTCTTGCCCTCCACCCAAGGGCTACTGACCCCAGCAAGCTACCCAGAGCTCCATCTCTCTCCCTGGACTTGTAGTAGAGGCCCTAGGCTGCCCTCTGGCCCTCCACCTAGGGGCCTCTGACCCCAGCAAGCTACCCAGGGCTCCACCTCTCTCCCTGGACTTGCAGTAGAGGCCCCAGGGTGCCCATTGGCCCTCCACCTAGGGGTCTCTGACCCCAGCAAGCTACCGAGGGGTCCACCTCTCTCCCTGGACTTGCAATAGAGGCCCCAGGGTGCCCCGTGACCCTCCACCTAGGGGCCTCTGACCCCAGCAAGCTACCCAGGGGTCCACCTCTCTCCTTGGACTTGCAGTATAGGCCCCAGGGTGCCCCCTGGCCCTCCACCTAGGGGCATCTGACCCCAGCAAGCTACCCAGGGGTCCACCTCTTTCCTTGGACTTGCAGTATAGGACCCAGGGTGCCCCCTGGCCCTCAACCTAGGGGCATCTGACACCAGCAAGCTACCCAGGGCTCCACCTATCTCCTTGGACTTGCTGTATAGGCCCCAGGGTGCCCCCTGGCCCTCCACCTAGGGGCATCTGACCCCAGCAAGCTACCCAGGGGTCCACCTCTCTCCTTGGACTTGCAGTAGAGGCCCCAGGGTGCCCATTGGCCTTCCACCTAGGGGTCTCTGATCCCAGCAAGTTACCGAGGGGTCCACCTCTCTCCCCCTGGACTTGAGATAGAGGCCCCAGGGTGCCCCGTGACCCTCCACCTAGGGGCCTCTGACCCCAGCAAGCTACCCAGGGGTCCACCTCTCTCCCTGGACTTGCAGTATAGGCCCCAGGGTGCCCCCTGGCCCTCCAACCAGGGGCCTCTGACCCCAGCAAGCTACCCAGTGGTCCACCTCTCTCCTTGGACTTACAGTATAGGCCCCAGGATGCCCCCTGGTCCTCCACTAGGGGGATCTGACCCCAGCAAGCTACCCAGGTGTCCACCTCTCTCCCTGGACTTGCAGTATAGGACCCAGGGTGCCCCCTGGCCCTATACTAGGGGCATCTGACACCAGCAAGCTACCCAGGGGTCCACCTCTCTCCCTGGACTTGCAGTATAGGCCCCAGGGTGCCCTCTGGCCTTCCACCTAGGGGCCTCTGACCCTAGCAAACTACCCAGGGGTCCACCTCTCTCCCTGGACTTGCTGTAGAGGCCCCAGGGTGCCCCTTGCCCTCCACCTAGGGGCCTTTGACCCCAGCAAGCTTCCCTGGAGTCCACCTCTCTCCCTGGACTTGCAGTAGAGGCCCCAGGGTGCCCCTTGGACCTCCACCTAGGGGCCTCTGACCCCAGCAAGCTACCGAGGGGTCCACCTCTCTCCGTGGACTTGCAGTAGAGGCCCCAGGGTGCCCCGTGGCCGTCCACCTAGGGGCCTCTGACCCCAGCAAGCTACCCGGGGGTCCAGCTCTCTCCCTGGACTTGCAAAAGAGGCCCCAGGGTGCCCCCTTGCCCTCCACCCAGAGGCTACTGACCCCAGCAAGCTACCCAGGGCTCCACCTCTCTCCCTGGACTTGTAGTAGAGGCCCTAGGCTACCCTCTGGCCCTCCACCTAGGGGCCTCTGACCCCAGCAAGCTACCCAGGGCTTCACCTCTCTCCCTGGACTTGCAGTAGAGGCCCCAGGGTGCCCATTGGTCCTCCACCTGGGGGCCTCTGACCCCAGCAAGCTACCCAGGGTCCTACCTATCTCCCTGGACTTGCAGTAGAGTCCCCAGGGTGCCCCATGGCCCTCCACCTAGGGCCCTCTGACCCCAGCAAGCTACCCAGGGCTAAAACTCTCTCCCTGGACTTGCAGTATAGGCCTCAGGGTGCCCCCTGGTCCTCCACCTAGGGGCCTCTGACCCAAGCAAGCTGCCCAGGGGTCCACCTCTCTCCCTGGACTTGCAATAGAGGCCCCAGGGTGCCCCTTGGCCCTCCACCTAGGGGCCTCTGACCCCAGAAAGCTACCCAGGGGTCCACCTCTCTCCCTAGACTTGCAGACTAGGCCCCAGGGTGACCCTTGGCCCTCCACCTAGGGGCCTCTGACCCCAGAAAGCTACCCAGGGGTCCACCTCTATCCCTAGACTTGCAGACTAGGCCCCAGGGTGACCCTTGATCTCCACCTAGGGGCTTCTGACCCCAGCAAGCTGCCCAGGGGCCTGCCTATCTCCCTGGACTTGCAGTAGAGGCCCCAGGGTGCCCCATGGCCCTCCACCTAGGGGCTTCTGACCCCAGCAAGCTGCCCAGGGGCCTGCCTATCTCCCTGGACTTGCAGTAGAGTCCCCAGGGTGCCCCATGGCCCTCCACCTAGGGCACTCTGACCCCAGCAAGCTACCTAGGGCTCCACTTCTCTCCCTGGACTTGCAGTAGAGACCCCAGGGTGCCCCCTTGCCCTCCACCCAGGGGCTACTTACCCCAGCAAGCTACCCAGGGCTCCACCTCTCTCCCTGGACTTGCAGTAGAGGCCCCAGGGTACCCCGTGGCCCTCCACCTAGGGGCCTCTGAACCCAGCAAGCTACCCAGGGGTCCAGCTCTCTCCCTGGACTTGCAATAGAGGCCCCAGGGTACCCCGTGGCCCTCCACCTAGGGGCCTCTGAACCCAGCAAGCTACCCAGGGGTCCAGCTCTCTCCCTAGACTTGCAATAGAGGCCCCAGGGTGCCCCCTGGCCCTCCACCTAGGGGCCTCTGAGTCCATCAAGCTACCCAGGGGTCCAGCTCTCTCCCTAGACTTGCAATAGAGGCCCCAGGGTGCCCCCTGGCCCTCCACCTAGGGGCCTCTGAGTCCAGCAAGCTACCCAGGGGTCCACATCTCTCCCTGGACTTGCAATAGAGGCCCCAGGGTGCCCCGTGACCCTCCACCTAGGGGCCTCTGACCCCAGCAAGCTACCCAGAGGTCCACCTCTCTCCCTGGACTTGCAGTATAGGCCCCAGGGTGCCCCCTGGCCCTCCAACTAGGGGCCTCTGACCCCAGCAAGCTACCCAAGGGTCCACCTCTCTCCTTGGACTTGCAGTATAGGCCCCAGGGTGCCCCCTGGCCCTCCACCCAGGGGCTGCTGACCCCAGCAAGCTACCCAGGGCTCCACCTCTCTCCCTGGACTTGCAGTAGAGGCCCCAGGGTATTCGTGGCCCTCCACCTAGGGGCCTCTGACCCCAGCAAGCTACCCAGGGGTCCACATCTCTCCCTGGACTTGCAGTAGAGGCCCCAGGGTGCCCATTGGCCCTCCACTTAGGGGTCTCTGATCCCAGCAAGCTACCGAGGGGTCCACCTCTCTCCCTGGACTTGCAATAGAGGCCCCAGGGTGCCCCGTGACCCTCCACCTAGGGGCCTCTGACCCCAGCAAGCTACCCAGGGGTCCACCTCTCTCCCTGGACTTGCAGTATAGGCCCCAGGGTGCCCCCTGGCCCTCCAACTAGGGGCCTCTGACCCCAGCAAGCTACCCAGTGGTCCACCTCTCTCCTTGGACTTGCAGTATAGGCCCCAGGATGCCCCCTGGTCCTCCACTAGGGGCATCTGACCCCAGCAAGCTACCCAGGTGTCCACCTCTCTCCCTGGACTTGCAGTATAGGACCCAGGGTGCCCCCTGGCCCTATACTAGGGGCATCTGACACCAGCAAGCTACCCAGGGGTCCACCTTTCTCCCTGGACTTGCAGTATAGGCCCCAGGGTGCCCTCTGGCCTTCCACCTAGGGGCCTCTGACCCTAGCAAACTACCCAGGGGTCCACCTCTCTCCCTGGACTTGCTGTAGAGGCCCCAGGGTGCCCTCTGGCCTTCCACCTAGGGGCCTCTGACCCTAGCAAACTACAACGGGGTCCACCTCTCTCCCTGGACTTGCTGTAGAGGCCCCAGGGTGCCCCTTGCCCTCCACCTAGGGGCCTCTGACCCCAGCAAGCTACCCAGGGGTCCACATGTCTCCTTGGACTTGCAGTGGAGGCCCCTGGGTGCCCCCTGGCCCTCCACCTAGGGGCCCCTGACCCAAGCAAGCTGCCCAGGGGTCCACCTCTCTCCCTGGACTTGCTGTAGAGGCCCCAGGGTGCCCTCTGGCCTTCAACCTAGGGGCCTCTGACCCTAGCAAGCTACCGAGGGGTCCACCTCTCTCCGTTGACTTGCAGTAGAGGCCCCAGGGTGCCCCGTGGCCGTCCACCTAGGGGCCTCTGACCCCAGCAAGCTACCCGGGGGTCCAGCTCTCTCCCTGGACTTGCAAAAGAGGCCCCAGGGTGCCCCCTTGCCCTCCACCCAGAGGCTACTGACCCCAGCAAGCTACCCAGGGCTCCACCTCTCTCCCTGGACTTGTAGTAGAGGCCCTAGGCTACCCTCTGGCCCTCCACCTAGGGGCCTTTGACCCCAGCAAGCTACCCAGGGCTTCACCTCTCTCCCTGGACTTGCAGTAGAGGCCCCAGGGTGCCCGTTGGCCCTCCACCTAGGGGCCGCTGACCCCAGCAAGCTACCCAGGGTCCTACCTATCTCCCTGGACTTGCAGTAGAGTCCCCAGGGTGCCCCATGGCCCTCCACCTAGGGCCCTCTGACCCCAGCAAGCTGCCCAGGGGCCTGCCTATCTCCCTGGACTTGCAGTAGAGTCCCCAGGGTGCCCCATGGCCCTCCACCTAGGGCCCTCTGACCCCAGCAAGCTACCTAGGGCTCCACTTCTCTCCCTGGACTTGCAGTAGAAGCCCCAGGGTGCCCCCTTGCCCTCCACCCAGGGGCTACTTACCCCAGCAAGCTATCCAGGGCTCCACCTCTCTCCCTGGACTTGCAGTAGAGGCCCCAGGGTACCCCGTGGCCCTCCACCTAGGGGCCTCTGAACCCAGCAAGCTACCCAGGGGTCCAGCTCTCTCCCTGGACTTGCAATAGAGGCGGTCCAGCTCTCTCCCTAGACTTGCAATAGAGGCCCCAGGGTGCCCCCTGGCCCTCCACCTAGGGGCCTCTGAGTCCAGCAAGCTACCCAGGGGTCCACATCTCTCCCTGGACTTGCAATAGAGGCCCCCAGGGTGCCCCGTGACCCTCCACCTAGGGGCCTCTGACCCCAGCAAGCTACCCAGGGGTCCACCTCTCTCCCTGGACTTGCAGTATAGGCCCCAGGGTGCCCCCTGGCCCTCCAACTAGGGGCCTCTGACCCCAGCAAGCTACCCAAGGGTCCACCTCTCTCCTTGGACTTGCAGTATAGGCCCCAGGGTGCCCCCTGGCCCTCCACCCAGGGGCTACTGACCCCAGCAAGCTACCCAGGGCTCCACCTCTCTCCCTGGACTTGCAGTAGAGGCCCCAGGGTACCCCGTGGCCCTCCACCTAGGGGCCTCTGACCCCAGCAAGCTACCCAGGGGTTCACATCTCTCCCTGGACTTGCAGTAGAGGCCCCAGGGTGCCCATTGGCCCTCCACCTAGGGGTCTCTGATCCCAGCAAGCTACCGAGGGGTCCACCTCTCTCCCTGGACTTGCAATAGAGGCCCCAGAGTGCCCCGTGACCCTCCACCTAGGGGCCTCTGACCCCAGCAAGCTACCCAGGGGTCCACCTCTCTCCCTGGACTTGCAGTATAGGCCCCAGGGTGCCCCCTGGCCCTCCAACTAGGGGCCTCTGACCCCAGCAAGCTACCCAGTGGTCCACCTCTCTCCTTGGACTTGCAGTATAGGCCCCAGGATGCCCCCTGGTTCTCCACTAGGGGCATCTGACCCCAGCAAGCTACCCAGGTGTCCACCTCTCTCCCTGGACTTGCAGTATAGGACCCAGGGTGCCCCCTGGCCCTTTACTAGGGGCATCTGACACCAGCAAGCTACCCAGGGGTCCACCTCTCTCCCTGGACTTGCAGTATAGGCCCCAGGGTGCCCTCTGGCCTTCCTCCTAGGGGCCTCTGACCCTAGCAAACTACCCAGGGGTCCACCTCTCTCCCTGGACTTGCTGTAGAGGCCCCAGGGTGACCCTTGCCCTCCACCTAGGGGCCTTTGACCCCAGCAAGCTTCCCTGGAGTCCACCTCTCTCCCTGGACTTGCAGTAGAGGCCCCAGGGTGCCCCTTGGACCTCCACCTAGGGGCCTCTGACCCCAGCAAGCTACCGAGGGGTCCACCTCTCTCCGTGGACTTGCAGTAGAGGCCCCAGGGTGCCCCGTGGCCGTCCACCTAGGGGCCTCTGACCCCAACAAGCTACCCGGGGGTCCAGCTCTCTCCCTGGACTTGCAAAAGAGGCCCCAGGGTGCCCCCTTGCCCTCCACCCAGAGGCTACTGACCCCAGCAAGCTACCCAGGGCTCCACCTCTCTCCCTGGACTTGCAGTAGAGGCCCCAGGGTGCCCATTGGCCCTCTACCTAGAGGCATCTGACCCCAGCAAGCTACCCAGGGTCCTAACTATCTCCCTGGACTTGCAGTAGAGTCCCCAGGGTGCCCCATGGCCCTCCACCTAGGGCCCTCTGACCCCAGCAAGCTACCCAGGGCTAAAACTCTCTCCCTGGACTTGCAGTATAGGCCTCAGGGTTCCCCCTGGTCCTCCACCTAGGGGCCCCTGACCCAAGCAAGCTGCCCAGGGGTCCACCTCTCTCCCTGGACTTGCAATAGAGGCCCCAGGGTGCCCATTGGCCCTCCACCTAGGGGCCTCTGACCCCAGAAAGCTACCCAGGGGTCCACCTCTCTCCCTAGACTTGCAGACTAGGCCCCAGGGTGACCCTTGACCCTCCACCTAGGGGCTTCTGACCCCAGCAAGCTGCCCAGGGGCCTGCCTATCTCCCTGGACTTGCAGTAGAGTCCCCAGGGTGCCCCATGGCCCTCCACCTAGGGCCCTCTGACCCCACCAAGCTACCTAGCGCTCCACTTCTCTCCCTGGACTTGCAGTAGAGGCCCAAGGGTGCCCCCTTGCCCTCCACCCAGGGGCTACTTACCCCAGCAAGCTACCCAGGGCTCAACCTCTCTCCCTGGACTTGCAGTAGAGGCCCCAGGGTACCCCATGGCCCTCCACCTAGGGGTCTCTGACCCCAGCAAGCTACTCAGGGGTCCACATCTCTCCCTGGACTTGCAGTAGAGGGCCCAGGGTACCCCGTGGCCCTCCACCTAGGGGCCTCTGAACCCAGCAAGCTACCCAGGGGTCCAGCTCTCTCCCTGGACTTGCAATAGAGGCCCCAGGGTGCCCGCTTGCCCTCCACCCAGGGGCTACTGACCCCAGCAAGCTACCCAGGGCTCCACCTCTCTCCCTGGACTTGTAGTACAGGCCCTAGGCTACCCTCTGGCCCTCCACCTAGGGGCCTCTGACCCCAGCAAGCTACCCAGGGCTTCACCTCTCTCCCTGGACTTGCAGTAGAGGCCCCAGGGTGCCCATTGGCCCTCCACCTAGGGGCCTCTGACCCCAGCAAGCTACCCAGGGTCCTACCTATCACCCTGGACTTGCAGTAGAGTCCCCAGGGTGCCCCATGGCCCTCCACCTAGGGCCCTCTGACCCCAGCAAGCTACCCAGGGCTAAAACTCTCTCCCTGTACTTGCAGTATAGGCCTCAGGGTGCCCCCTGGTCCTCCACCTAGGGGCCCCTGACCCAAGCAAGCTGCCCAGGGGTCCACCTCTCTCCCTGGGCTTGCAATAGAGGCCCCAGGGTGCCCCTTGGCCCTCCATCTAGGGGCCTCTGACCCCAGAAAGCTACCCAGGGGTCCACCTCTCTCCCTAGACTTGCAGACTAGGCCCCAGGGTGACCCTTGACCCTCCACCTAGTGGCTTCTGACCCCAGCAAGCTGCGCAGGGGCCTGCCTATCTCCCTGGACTTGCAGTAGAGGCCCCAGGGTACCCTGTGGCCCTCCACCTAGGGGCCTCTGAACCCAGCAAGCTACTCAGGGGTCCACATCTCTCCCTGGACTTGCAGTAGAGGCCCCAGGGTACCCCGTGGCCCTCCACCTAGGGGCCTCTGAACCCAGCAAGCTACCCAGGGGTCCAGCTCTCTCCCTGGACTTGCAATAGAGGCCCCAGGGTGCCCCCTTGCCCTCCACCCAGGGGCTACTGACCCCAGCAAGCTACCCAGGGCTCCACCTCTCTCCCTGGACTTGTAGTAGAGGCCCTAGGCTACCCTCTGGCCCTCCACCTAGGGGCCTCTGACCCCAGCAAGCTACCCAGGGCTTCACCTCACTCCCTGGACTTGCAGTAGAGGCCCCAGGGTGCCCATTGGCCCTCCACCTAGGGGCCTCTGACCCCAGCAAGCTGCCCAGGGTCCTACCTATCTCCCTGGACTTGCAGTAGAGTCCCCAGGGTGCCCCAAGGCCCTCCACTTAGGGCCCTCTGACCCCAGCAAGCTACCCAGGGCTAAAACTCTCTCCCTGGACTTGCAATAGAGGCCCAGGGTGCCCCTTGGCCCTCCACCTAGGGGCCTCTGACCCCAGAAAGCTACCCAGGGGTCCACCTCTCTCCCTAGACTTGCAGACTAGGCCCCAGGGTGACCCTTGGCCCTCTACCTAGGGCCCTCTGACCCCAGCAAGCTACCTAGGGCTCCACTTCTCTCCCTGGACTTGCAGTAGAGGCCCAAGGGTGCCCCCTTGCCCTCCACCCAGGGGCTACTTACCCCAGCAAGCTACCCAGGGCTCAACCTCTCTCCCTGGACTTGCAGTAGAGGCCCCAGGGTACCCCGTGGTCCTCCACCTAGGGGCCTCTGACCCCAGCAAGCTACTCAGGGGTCCACATCTCTCCCTGGACTTGCAGTAGAGGCCCCAGGGTACCCCGTGGCCCTCCACCTAGGGGCCTCTGAACCCAGCAAGCTACCCAGGGGTCCAGCTCTCTCCCTGGACTTGCAGTAGAGGCCCCAGGGTGCCCATTGGCCCTCCACCTAGGGGTCTCTGACCCCAGCAAGCTACCCAGGGCTCAACCTCTCTCCCTGGACTTGCAGTAGAGGCCCCAGGGTACCCCGTGGCCCTCCACCTAGGGGCCTCTGACCCCAGCAAGCTACTCAGGGGTCCACATCTCTCCCTGGACTTGCAGTAGAGGCCCCAGGGTACCCCGTGGCCCTCCACCTAGGGGCCTCTGAACCCAGCAAGCTACCCAGGGGTCCAGCTCTCTCCCTGGACTTGCAATAGAGGCCCCAGGGTGCCCCCTGGCCCTCCAACTAGGGGCCTCTGAGTCCAACAAGCTACCCAAGGGTCCACATCTCTCCCTGGACTTGCAGTAGAGGCCCCAGGGTGCTCATTGGCCCTCCACCTATGGGTCTCTGACCCCAGCAAGCTACCAAGGGGTCCACCTCTCTCCCTGGACTTGCAGTATAAACCCCTGGGTGCCCCCTGGCCCTCGACCTAGGGGCCTCTGACCCCAGCAAGCTACCCGGGGGTCCAGCTCTCTCCCTGGACTTGCAATAGAGGCCCCAGGGTGCCCCCTTGCCCTCCACCCAGGGGCTACTGACCCCAGCAAGCTACCCAGGGCTCCACCTCTCTCCCTGGACTTGTAATAGAGGCCCTAGGCTGCCCTCTGGCCCTCCACCTAGGGGCCTCTGACCCCAGCAAGCTACCCAGGGCTCCACCTCTCTCCCTGGACTTGCAGTAGAGGCCCCAGGTTGACCCTTGGCCCTCCACCTAGGGGCCTCTGACCCCCGCAAGCTACCGAGGGGTCTGCCTATCTCCCTGGACTTGCAGTAGAGTCCCCAAGGTGCCCCATGGCCCTCCACCTAGGGCCCTTTGACCCCAGCAAGCTACCCAGGGGTCCACCTCTCTCCCTGGACTTGCAGTATAGGCCACAGGGTGCCCCCTTGCCCTCCATCTAGGGGCCTCTGACCACAGCAAGCTACCCAGGGCTCCACCTCTCTCCCTGGACTTGCAGTAGAGGCCCCAGGGTGCCCCCTTGCCCTCCACCCAGGGGCTACTGACCCCAGCAAGCTACCCAGGGCTCCACCTCTCTCCTTGGACTTGCAGTATAGGCCCCAGGGTGCCCCCTGGCCCTCCACTAGGGGCATCTGACCCCAGCAAGCTACCCAGGGGTCCACCTCTCTCCCTGGACTTGCAGTATAGGACCCAGGGTGCCCAATTGCCCTCCACCCAGGGGCTACTGACCCCAGCAAGCTACCCAGGGCTCCACTTCTCTCCCTGGACTTGCAATAGAGGCCCCAGGGTGCCCCCTTGCCCTCCACCCAGGGGCTACTGACCCCAGCAAGTTACCGAGGGGTCCACCTCTCTCCCCCTGGACTTGAGATAGAGGCCCAAGGGTGCCCCGTGACCCTCCACCTAGGGGCCTCTGACCCCAGCAAGCTACCCAGGGGTCCACCTCTCTCCTTGGACTTGCAGTATAGGCCCCAGGGTGCCCCCTGGCCCTCCACTAGGGGCATCTGACCCCAGCAAGCTACCCAGGGGTCCACCTCTCTCCCTGGACTTGCAGTATAGGACCCAGCGTGCCCCCTGGCCCACCACCTAGGGGCATCTGACACCAGCAAGCTACCCAGGGGTCCACTTCTCTCCCTGGACTTGCAGTATAGGCCCCAGGGTGCCCTCTGGCCTTCCACCTAGGGGCCTCTGACCCCAGCAAACTACCCAGGGGTCCAACTCTCTCCCTGGACTTGCTGTAGAGGCCCCAGGGTGCCCCTTGCCCTCCACCTAGGGGCCTCTGACCCCAGCAAGCTACCCAGGGGTCCACATCTCTCCTTGGACTTGCAGTGGAGGCCCCTGGGTGCCCCCTGGCCCTCCACCTAGGGGCCTCTGACCCCAGCAAGCTACCCGGGGGTCCAGCTCTCTCCCTGGACTTGCAATAGAGGCCCCAGGGTGCCCCCTTGCCCTCCACCCAGGGGCTACTGACCCCAGCAAGCTACCCAGGGCTCCACCTCTCTCCCTGGACTTGTAGTAGAGGCCCTAGGCTACCCTCTGGCCCTCCACCTAGTGGCCTCTGACCCCAGCAAGCTACCCAGGGCTTCACCTCTCTCCCTGGACTTGCAGTAGAGGCCCCAGGGTGCCCATTGGCCCTCCACCTAGGGGCTACTGACCCCAGCAAGCTACCGAGGGGTCCACCTCTCTCCCTGGACTTGCAGTAGAGGCCCCAGGGTGACCCTTGGCCCTCCACCTAGGGGCCTCTGACCCCAGAAAGCTACCCAGGGGTCCACCTCTCTCCCTAGACTTGCAGACTAGGCCCCAGGGTGACCCTTGATCTCCAGCTAGGGGCTTCTGACCCCAGCAAGCTGCCCAGGGGCCTGCCTATCTCCCTGGACTTGCAGTAGAGGCCCCAGGGTGCCCCATGGCCCTCCACCTAGGGGCTTCTGACCCCAGCAAGCTGCCCAGGGGCCTGCCTATCTCCCTGGACTTGCAGTAGAGTCCACAGGGTGCCCCATGGCCCTCCACCTAGGGCCCTCTGACCCCAGCAAGCTACCTAGGGCTCCACTTCTCTCCCTGGACTTGCAGTAGAGGCCCCAGGGTGCCCCCTTGCCCTCCACCCAGGGGCTACTTACCCCAGCAAGCTACCCAGGGCTCCACCTTTCTCCCTGGACTTGCAGTAGAGGCCCCAGGGTACCCCGTGGCCCTCCACCTAGGGGCCTCTGAACCCAGCAAGCTACCCAGGGGTCCAGCTCTCTCCCTGGACTTGCAATACAGGCCCCAGGGTACCCCGTGGCCCTCCACCTAGGGGCCTCTGAACCCAGCAAGCTACCCAGGGGTCCAGCTCTCTCCCTAGACTTGCAATAGAGGCCCCAGGGTGCCCCCTGGCCCTCCACCTAGGGGCCTCTGAGTCCAGCAAGCTACCCAGGGGTCCACATCTCTCCCTGGACTTGCAATAGAGGCCCCAGGGTGCCCCGTGACCCTCCACCTAGGGGCTACTGACCCCAGCACGCTACCCAGGGGTCCACCTCTTTCCCCGGACTTGCAGTAAAGGCCCCAGGGTGCCCCCTGGCCCTCCAACTAGGGGCCTCTGACACCAGCAAGCTACCCAAGGGTCCACCTCTCTCCTTGGACTTGCAGTATAGGCCCCTGGGTGCCCCCTGGCCCTCCACCCAGGGGCTACTGACCCCAGCAAGCTACCCAGGGCTCCACCACTCTCCCTGGACTTGCAGTAGAGGCCCCAGGGTACCCCGTGGCCCTCCACCTAGGGGCCTCTGACCCCAGCAAGCTACCCAGGGGTCCACATCTCTCCCTGGACTTGCAGTAGAGGCCCCAGGGTGCCCATTGGCCCTCCACCTAGGGGTCTCTGATCCCAGCAAGCTACCGAGGGGTCCACCTCTCTCCCTGGACTTGCAATAGAGGCCCCAGGGTGCCCCGTGACCCTCCACCTAGGGGCCTCTGACCCCAGCAAGCTACCCAGGGGTCCACCTCTCTCCCTGGACTTGCAGTAGAGGCCCCAGAGTGCCCCCTTGCCCTCCACCCATGGGCTACTGACCCCAGCAAGCTACCCAGGGCTCCACCTTTCTTCCTGGACTTGTAGTAGAGGCCCTAGGCTGCCCTCTGGCCCTCAACCTAAGGGCCTCTGACCCCAGCAAGCTACCCAGGGCTCCACCTCTCTCCCTGTACTTGCAGTAGAGGCCCCAAGTTGTCCCTTGGCCCTCCACCAAGGAGCTACTGACCCCAGCAAGATTCCCAGTGGTCCACCTCTCTCCCTAGACTTGCAGTAGAGGCCCCAGGGTGACCCTTGGCCCTCCACCTAGGGCCCTCTGACCCCAGCAAACTACCCAGGGTCCTACCTATCTCCCTGTACTTGCAGTAGAGTCCCCAGGGTGCCCCATGGCCCTCCACCTAGGGCCCTCTGACCCCAGCAAGCTACCCAGGGCTCCATCTCTCTCCCTGGACTTGCAGTACAGGCCTCAGGGTGCCCCTTCTCCTCCACCTAGGGGCCTCTGACCCCAGCAAGCTACCCAGGGCTCCATCTCTCTCCCTGGACTTGCAGTATAGGCCTCAGGGTGCCCCCTGGTCCTCCACCTAGGGGCCCCTGACCCAAGCAAGCTGCCCAGGGGTCCACCTCTCTCCCTGGACGTGCAATAGAGGCCCCAGGGTGCCCCTTTGCCCTCCACCTAGGGCCCTCTGACCCCAGCAAACTACCGAGTGGTCCACCTCTCTCCCTGGACTTGCAATAGAGGCCCCAGGGTGCCCCGTGACCCTCCACCTAGGGGCCTCTGACCCTAGCAAGCTACCCAGGTTTCCACCTCTCTCCCTAGACTTGCAGTATAGGCCCCAGGGTGCCCATTGGCCCTCCACCTAGGGGCATCTGACCCCAGCAAGCTACCCAGGGGTCCACCTCTCTCCCTGGACTTGCAGTATAGGACCCAGGGTGCCCCCTGGCCCTCCACCTAGGGGCATCTGACACCAGCAAGCTACCCAGGGGTCCACCTCTCTCCCTGGACTTGCAGTATAGGCCCCACGGTGCCCTCTGGCCCTCCACCTAGGGGCCTCTGACTCCAGCAAGCTACCCTGGAGTCCACCTCTCTTCCTGGACTTGCAGTCAAGGCCCCAGGGTGCCCCCTTTCCCTCCACCCAGGGGCTACTGACCCCAGCAAGCTACCCAGGGCTCCACCTCTCTCCCTGGACTCTCAGTAGAGGCCCCAGGGTACCCCGTGGCCCTCCACCTAGGGGCCTCTGAGTCCAGCAAGCTACCCAGGGGTCCACATCTCTCCCTGGACTTGCAGTAGAGGCCCCAGGGTACCCCGTGGCCCTCCACCTAGGGGCCTCTGAACCCAGCAAGCTACCCAAGTGTCCAGCTCTCTCCCTGGACTTGCAATAGAGGCTCTAGGGTGCCCCCTTGCCCTCCACCCAAGGGCTACTGACCCCGGCAAGCTACCCAGGGCTCCACCTCTCTCCCTGGACTTGTAGTAGAGGCCCTAGGCTGCCCTCTGGCCCTCCACATAGGGGCCTCTGACCCCAGCAAGCTACACAGGGCTCCACCTCTCTCCCTGGACTTGCAGTAGAGGCCCCAGGGTGCCCATTGGCCCTCCACCTAGGGGTCTCTGACCCCAGCAAGCTACCGAGGGGTCCACCTCTTTCATTGGACTTGCAATAGAGGCCCCAGGGTGGCCCGTGACCCTCCACCTAGGGGCCTCTGACCCCAGCAAGCTACCCAGGGGTCCACCTCTCTCCCTGGACTTGCAGTATAGGCCCCAGGGTGCCCCCTGGCCCTCCAACTAGGGGCCTCTGACCCCAGCAAGCTGCCCAGGGGTCCACCTCTCTCCTTGGACTTGCAGTATAGGCCCCAGGGTGCCCACTGGCCCTCCACCTAGGGGCATCTGACCCCAGCAAGCTACCCAGGGGTCCACCTCTCTCCCTGGACTTGCTGTAGAGGCCCCAGGGTGCCCCTTGCCCTCCACCTATTGGCCTCTGACCCTAGCAAGCTACCCTGGAGTCCACCTCTCTCCCTGGACTTGCAGTAGAGGCCCCAGGGTGCCCCTTGGCCCTCCACCTAGGGGCCTCTGACCCCAGCAAGCTACCGAGGGGTTCACCTCTCTCCGTGGACTTGCAGTAGAGGCCCCAGGGTGCCCCCTTGCCCTCCACCCAGGGGCTACTGACCCCAGCAAGCTACCCAGGGCTCCACCTCTCTCCTTGGACTTGCAGTATAGGCCCCAGGGTGCCCCCTGGCCCTCCACTAGGGGCATCTGACCCCAGCAAGCTACCCAGGGGTCCACCTCTCTCCCTGGACTTGCAGTATAGGACCCAGGGTGCCCAATTGCCCTCCACCCAGGGGCTACTGACCCCAGCAAGCTACCCAGGGCTCCACCTCTCTCCCCCTGGACTTGAGATAGAGGCCCAAGGGTGCCCCGTGACCCTCCACCTAGGGGCCTCTGACCCCAGCAAGCTACCCAGGGGTCCACCTCTCTCCTTGGACTTGCAGTATAGGCCCCAGGGTGCCCCCTGGCCCTCCACTAGGGGCATCTGACCCCAGCAAGCTACCCAGGGGTCCACCTCTCTCCCTGGACTTGCAGTATAGGACCCAGCGTGCCCCCTGGCCCACCACCTAGGGGCATCTGACACCAGCAAGCTACCCAGGGGTCCACTTCTCTCCCTGGACTTGCAGTATAGGCCCCAGGGTGCCCTCTGGCCTTCCACCTAGGGGCCTCTGACCCCAGCAAACTACCCAGGGGTCCACCTCTCTCCCTGGACTTGCTGTAGAGGCCCCAGGGTGCCCCTTGCCCTCCACCTAGGGGCCTCTGACCCCAGCAAGCTACCCAGGGGTCCACATCTCTCCTTGGACTTGCAGTGGAGGCCCCTGGGTGCCCCCTGGCCCTCCACCTAGGGGCCTCTGACCCCAGCAAGCTACCCGGGGGTCCACCTCTCTCCCTGGACTTGTAGTAGAGGCCCTAGGCTACCCTCTGGCCCTCCACCTAGTGGCCTCTGACCCCAGCAAGCTACCCAGGGCTTCACCTCTCTCCCTGGACTTGCAGTAGAGGCCCCAGGGTGCCCATTGGCCCTCCACCTAGGGGCCTCTGACCCCAGAAAGCTACCCAGGGGTCCACCTCTCTCCCTAGACTTGCAGACTAGGCCCCAGGGTGACCCTTGATCTCCACCTAGGGGCTTCTGACCCCAGCAAGCTGCCCAGGGGCCTGCCTATCTCCCTGGACTTGCAGTAGAGGCCCCAGGGTGCCCCATGGCCCTCCACCTAGGGGCTTCTGACCCCAGCAAGCTGCCCAGGGGCCTGCCTATCTCCCTGGACTTGCAGTAGAGTCCCCAGGGTGCCCCATGGCCCTCCACCTAGGGCCCTCTGACCCCAGCAAGCTACCTAGGGCTCCACTTCTCTCCCTGGACTTGCAGTAGAGGCCCCAGGGTGCCCCCTTGCCCTCCACCCAGGGGCTACTTACCCCAGCAAGCTACCCAGGGCTCCACCTTTCTCCCTGGACTTGCAGTAGAGGCCCCAGGGTACCCCGTGGCCCTCCACCTAGGGGCCTCTGAACCCAGCAAGCTACCCAGGGGTCCAGCTCTCTCCCTGGACTTGCAATAGAGGCCCCAGGGTACCCCGTGGCCCTCCACCTAGGGGCCTCTGAACCCAGCAAGCTACCCAGGGGTCCAGCTCTCTCCCTAGACTTGCAGTAGAGGCCCCAGGGTGCCCCCTGGCCCTCCACCTAGGGGCCTCTGAGTCCAGCAAGCTACCCAGGGGTCCACATCTCTCCCTGGACTTGCAATAGAGGCCCCAGGGTGCCCCGTGACCCTCCACCTAGGGGCCTTTGACCCCAGCACGCTACCCAGGGGTCCACCTCTTTCCCCGGACTTGCAGTAAAGGCCCCAGGGTGCCCCCTGGCCCTCCAACTAGGGGCCTCTGACACCAGCAAGCTACCCAAGGGTCCACCTCTCTCCTTGGACTTGCAGTATAGGCCCCTGGGTGCCCCCTGGCCCTCCACCCAGGGGCTACTGACCCCAGCAAGCTACCCAGGGCTCCACCACTTTCCCTGGACTTGCAGTAGAGGCCCCAGGGTACCCCGTGGCCCTCCACCTAGGGGCCTCTGACCCCAGCAAGCTACCCAGGGGTCCACATCTCTCCCTGGACTTGCAGTAGAGGCCCCAGGGTGCCCATTGGCCCTCCACCTAGGGGTCTCTGATCCCAGCAAGCTACCGAGGGGTCCACCTCTCTCCCTGGACTTGCAATAGAGGCCCCAGGGTGCCCCGTGACCCTCCACCTAGGGGCTTCTGACCCCAGCAAGCTACCCAGGGGTCCACCTCTCTCCCTGGACTTGCAGTAGAGGCCCCAGAGTGCCCCCTTGCCCTCCACCCATGGGCTACTGACCCCAGCAAGCTACCCAGGGCTCCACCTTTCTTCCTGGACTTGTAGTAGAGGCCCTAGGCTGCCCTCTGGCCCTCAACCTAAGGGCCTCTGACCCCAGCAAGCTACCCAGGGCTCCACCTCTCTCCCTGTACTTGCAGTAGAGGCCCCAAGTTGTCCCTTGGCCCTCCACCAAGGGGCTACTGACCCCAGCAAGATTCCCAGTGGTCCACCTCTCTCCCTAGACTTGCAGTAGAGGCCCCAGGGTGACCCTTGGCCCTCCACCTAGGGCCCTCTGACCCCAGCAAACTACCCAGGGTCCTACCTATCTCCCTGTACTTGCAGTAGAGTCCCCAGGGTGCCCCATGGCCCTCCACCTAGGGCCCTCTGACCCCAGCAAGCTACCCAGGGCTCCATCTCTCTCCCTGGACTTGCAGTACAGGCCTCAGGGTGCCCCTTCTCCTCCACCTAGGGGCCTCTGACCCCAGCAAGCTACCCAGGGCTCCATCTCTCTCCCTGGACTTGCAGTATAGGCCTCAGGGTGCCCCCTGGTCCTCCACCTAGGGGCCCCTGACCCAAGCAAGCTGCCCAGGGGTCCACCTCTCTCCCTGGACGTGCAATAGAGGCCCCAGGGTGCCCCTTTGCCCTCCACCTAGGGCCCTCTGACCCCAGCAAACTACCGAGTGGTCCACCTCTCTCCCTGGACTTGCAATAGAGGCCCCAGGGTGCCCCGTGACCCTCCACCTAGGGGCCTCTGAGTCCAGCAAGCTACACAGGGGTCCACATCTCTCCCTGGACTTGCAGTAGAGGCCCCAGGGTACCCCGTGGCCCTCCACCTAGGGGCCTCTGAACCCAGCAAGCTACCCAAGTGTCAAGCTCTCTCCCTGGACTTGCAATAGAGGCTCTATGGTGCCCCCTTGCCCTCCACCCAAGGGATACTGACCCCAGCAAGCTACCCAGGGCTCCACCTTTCTCCCTGGACTTGTAGTAGAGGCCCTAGGCTGCCCTCTGGCCCTCCACATAGGGGCCTCTGACCCCAGCAAGCAACACAGGGCTCCACCTCTCTCCCTGGACTTGCAGTAGAGGCCCCAGAGTGCCCATTGGCCCTCCACCTAGGGGTCTCTGACCCCAGCAAGCTACCGAGGGGTCCACCTCTTTCCCTGGACTTGCAATAGAGGCCCCAGGGTGCCCCGTGACCCTCCACCTAGGGGCCTTTGACCCCAGCAAGCTACCCAGGGGTCCACCTCTCTCCCTGGACTTGCAGTATAGGCCCCAGGGTGCCCCCTGGCCCTCCAACTAGGGGCCTCTGACCCCAGCAAGCTGCCCAGGGGTCCACCTCTCTCCTTGGACTTGCAGTATAGGCCCCAGGGTGCCCCCTGGCCCTCCACCTAGGGGCATCTGACCCCAGCAAGCTACCCAGGGGTCCACCTCTCTCCCTGGACTTGCAGTATAGGACCCAGGGTGCCCCCTGGCCCTCCACCTAGGGGCATCTGACACCAGCAAGCTACCCAGGGGTCCAACTCTCTCCCTGGACTTGCAGTATAGGCCCCAGGGTGCCCTCTGGCCTTCCACCTAGGGGCCTCTGACCCTAGCAAACTACCCAGGGGTCCAACTCTCTCCCTGGACTTGCTGTAGAGGCCCCAGGGTGCCCCTTGCCCTCCAACTATTGGCCTCTGACCCCAGCAAGCTACCCTGGAGTCCACCTCTCTCCCTGGACTTGCAGTAGAGGCCCCAGGGTGCCCCTTGGCCCTCCACCTAGGGGCCTCTGACCCCAGCAAGCTACCGAGGGGTTCACCTCTCTCCGTGGACTTGCAGTAGAAGCCCAAGGGTGCCCATTTTCCTTCCACCTAGGGGCCTCTGACCCCAGCAAGCTACCCAGGGGTCCACTTCTCTCCCTGGACTTGCAGTAGAGGCCCCAGGGTGACCCTTGGCCCTCAACCTAGGGGCATCTGACCCCAGCAAGCTACCCAATGTCCTACCTATCTCCCTGGACTTGCAATAGAGGCCCCAGGGTGCCCCCTTGCCCTCCACCCAACGGCTACTGACCCCAGCAAGCTACCCTGGGCTCCACCTCTCTCCCTGGACTTGTAGTAGAGGCGCTAGGCTGCCCTCTGGCCCTCCAACTAGGGGCCTCTGACCCCAGCAAGCTACCCAGGGGTCCACCTCTCTCCCTGGACTTGCAGTATAGGCCCCAGGGTGCCCCTGGCTCTCCAACTAGGGGCCTCTGACCCCAGCAAGCTACCCAGGGGTCCACCTCTCTCCTTGGACTTGCAGTATAGGCCCCAGGGTGCCCCCTGGCCCTCTACCTAGGGGCATCTGACCCCAGCAAGCTACCCAGGGGTTCACCTCTCTCCCTGGACTTGCAGTATAGGACCCAGGGTGCCCCCTGGCCCTCCACCTAGGGGTCTCTGACACCAGCAAGCTACCCAAGGGTCCACCTCTCTCCCTGGACTTGCAGTATAGGCCCCAGGGTGCCATCTGGCCCTCCACCCAGGGGCCTCTGACCCTAGCAAACTACCCAGGGGTCCACCTCTCTCCCTGGACTTGCTGTAGAGGCCCCAGGGTGACCCTTGGCCCTCCACCTAGGGGCCTCTGACCCCAGCAAGCTGCCCAGGGGCCTGCCTATCTCCCTGGACTTGCAGTAGAGTCCCGAGGGTGTCCATGGCCCTCTACGTAGGGCCCTCTGACCCCAGCAAGCTACCCAGGGCTCCACCTCTCTCCCTGGACTTGCAGTATAGGCCACAGGGTGCCCCCTTGCCCTCCACCTAGGGGCCTCTGACCCCAGAAGCTACCCAGGGCTCCACTTCTCTCCCTGGACTTGCAGTAGAGGCCCCAGGGTGCCCCCTTGCCCTCCACCCAGGGGCTACTGACCCCAGCAAGCTACCCAGGGCTTCACCTCTCTCCTTGGACTTGCAGTAGAGGCCCCAGGGTACCCTGTGGCCCTCCACCTAGGGGCCTCTGAGTCCAGCAGGCTACCCAGGGGTCCACATATTTCCCTGGACTTGCAGTAGAGGCCCCAGGGTGCCCCCTGGCCCTCCACCTAGGGGCATCTGACACCAGCAAGCTACCAAGGGGTCCACCTCTCTCCCTGGACTTGCAGTATAGGCCCCAGTGTGCCCTCTGGCCCTCCACCTAGAGGTCCCTGACCCTAGCAAACTACCCAGGGGTCCACCTCTCTCCCTGGACTTGCTGTAGAGGCCCCAAGGTTCCCCCTGGCCCTCCACCTAGGGGCATCTGACCCCAGCAAGCTACCCAGGGGTCCACCTCTCTCCCTGGACTTGCAGTATAGGACCCAGGGTGCCCCCTGGCCCTACACCTAGGTGCATCTGACACCAGCAAGCTACCCAGGAGTCCACCTCTCTCCCTGGACTTGCAGTATATGACCCAGGGTGCCCCCTGGCCTGGCCCTCCACCTAGGTGCATCTGACCCCAGCAAGCTACCCAGGGGTCCACATCTCTCCTTGGACTTGCAGTGGAGGCCCCAGGGTGCCCCCTGGCCCTCCACTTAGGGGCCTCTGACCCGAGCAAGCTACCCGGGGGTCCAACTCTCTCCCTGGACTTGCAATAGAGGCCCCAGGGTGCCCCCTTGCCCTCCACCCAGGGGCTACTGACCCCAGCAAGCTACCCAGGGCTCCACCTCTCTCCCTGGACTTGTAGTAGAGGCCCTAGGCTGCCCTCTGGCCCTCCACCTAGGGGACTCTGACCCCAGCAAGCTACAATGGGCTTCACCTCTATCCCTGGACTTGCAGTAGAGGCCCCAGGGTGCCCATTGGCCCTCCACCTAGGGGCCTCTGACCCCAGCAAGCTACCGAGGGGTCCACCTCTCTCCCTGGACTTGCAGTAGAGGCCCCAGGGTGCCCCTTGGCGCTCCACCTAGGGGCCTCTGACCCCAGCAAGCTACCCAGGGGTCCACATCTCTCCCTGGACTTGCAGTAGACGCCCCAGGGTGCCCCCTGGCCCTCCACCTAGGGGCCTCTGACCCCAGCAAGCTACCCAGGGGTCAACATCTCTACCTGGACTTATAGTAGAGGCCCTACGGTGCCCCCTGGCCCTCCCCCTAGGGGCCTCTGACACCAGCAAGCTTCCCAGTTATTCACCTCTCTCACTGGACTTGCATTAGAGGCCCCAGGTTGACCCTTGGCCCTCCATCTTGGGGCCTCTGACCCCAGCAAGCTGCCCAGGGGCCTGCCTATCTCCCTGGACTGCAGTAGAGGCCCCAGGGTGCCCATTGGCCCTCCACCTAGGGGCCTCTGACCCCAGCAAGCTACAATGGGCTTCACCTCTATCCCTGGACTTGCAGTAGAGGCCCCAGGGTGCCCATTGGCCCTCCACCTAGGGGCCTCTGACCCCAGCAAGCTACCGAGGGGTCCACCTCTCTCCCTGGACTTGCAGTAGAGGCCCCAGGGTGCCCCTTGGCGCTCCACCTAGGGGCCTCTGACCCCAGCAAGCTACCCAGGGGTCCACATCTCTCCCTGGACTTGCAGTAGACGCCCCAGGGTGCCCCCTGGCCCTCCACCTAGGGGTCTCTGACCCCAGCAAGCTACCGAGGGGTCCACCTCTCTCCCTGGACTTGCAGTATAAACCCCTGGGTGCCCCCTGGCCCTCGACCTAGGGGCCTCTGACCCCAGCAAGCTACCCGGGGGTCCAGCTCTCTCCCTGGACTTGCAATAGAGGCCCCAGGGTGCCCCCTTGCCCTCCACCCAGGGGCTACTGACCCCAGCAAGCTACCCAGGGCTCCACCTCTCTCCCTGGACTTGTGGTAGAGGCCCTAGGCTGCCCTCTGGCCCTCCACCTAGGGGCCTCTGACCCCAGCAAGCTACCCAGGGCTCCACCTATCTCCCTGGACTTGCAGTAGAGGCCCCAGGTTGACCCTTGGCCCTCCACCTAGGGGCCTCTGACCCCAGCAAGCTACCGAGGGGTCTGCCTATCTCCCTGGACTTGCAGTAGAGTCCCCAGGGTGCCCCGTGGCCCTCCACCTAGGGCCCTCTGACCCCACCAAGCTACCTAGGGCTCCACTTTTCTCCCTGGACTTGCAGTAGAGGCCCAAGGGTGCCCCCTTGCCCTCCACCCAGGGGCTACTTACCCCAGCAAGCTACCCAGTGCTCAACCTCTCTCCCTGGACTTGCAGTAGAGGCCCCAGGGTACCCCATGGCCCTCCACCTAGGGGCCTCTGACCCCAGCAAGCTACTCAGGGGTCCACATCTCTCCCTGGACTTGCAGTAGAGGCCCCAGGGTACCCCGTGGCCCTCCACCTAGGGGCCTCTGAACCCAGCAAGCTACCCAGGGGTCCAGCTCTCTCCCTGGACTTGCAATAGAGGCCCCAGGGTGCCCCCTGGCCCTCCACCTAGGGGCCTCTGAGTCCAGCAAGCTACCCAGGGGTCCACATCTCTCCCTGGACTTGCAATAGAGGCCCCAGGGTGCCCATTGGCCCTCCACCTATGGGTCTCTGACCCCAGCAAGCTACCGAGGGGTCCACCTCTCTCCCTGGACTTGCAGTATAAACCCCTGGGTGCCCCCTGGCCCTCGACCTAGGGGCCTCTGACCCCAGCAAGCTACCCAGGGGTCCAGCTCTCTCCCTGGACTTGCAATAGAGGCCCCAGGGTGCCCCTTGCCCTCCACCTAGGGGCCTCTGACCCCAGCAAGCTACACAGGGGTCCACATCTCTCCTTGGACTTGCAGTGGAGGCCCCTGGGTGCCCCCTGGCCCTCCACCTAGGGGCCTCTGACCCCAGCAAGCTACCCGGGGTCCAGCTCTCTCCCTGGACTTGCAATAGAGGCCCCAGGGTGCCCCCTTGCCCTCCACCCAGGGGCTACTGACCCCAGCAAGCTACCCAGGGCTCCACCTCTCTCCCTGGACTTGTAGTAGAGGCCCTAGGCTACCCTCTGGCCCTCCACCTAGTGGCCTCTGACCCCAGCAAGCTACCCAGGGCTTCACCTCTCTCCCTGGACTTGCAGTAGAGGCCCCAGGGTGCCCATTGGCCCTCCACCTAGGGGCCTCTGACCCCAGCACGCTACTGAGGGGTCCACCTCTCTCCCTGGACTTGCAGTAGAGGCCCCAGGGTGACCCTTGGCCCTCCACCTAGGGGCCTCTGACCCCAGCAAGCTACCCAGGGCTCCACCTCTCTCCCTGGACTTGCAGTAGAGGCCCCAGGGTACCCCGTGGCCCTCCACCTAGGGGCCTCTGAACCCAGCAAGCTACCCAGGGGTCCAGCTCTCTCCCTGGACTTGCAATAGAGGCCCCAGGGTACCCCGTGGCCCTCCACCTAGGGGCCTCTGAACCCAGCAAGCTACCCAGGGGTCCAGCTCTCTCCCTAGACTTGCAATAGAGGCCCCAGGGTGCCCCCTGGCCCTCCACCTAGGGGCCTCTGACCCCAGCAAGCTACCCAGGGGTCCACCTCTCTCCCTGGACTTGCAGTATAGGCCCCAGGGTGGCCCCTGGCCCTCCAACTAGGGGCCTCTGACCCCAGCAAGCTACCCAGGGGTCCACCTCTCTCCCTGGACTTGCAGTATAGGCCCCAGGGTGCCCCCTGGCCCTCCAACTAGGGGCCTCTGACCCCAGCAAGCTACCCAGTGGTCCACCTCTCTCCTTGGACTTGCAGTATAGGCCCCAGGATGCCCCCTGGTCCTCCACTAGGGGCATCTGACCCCAGCAAGCTACCCAGGTGTCCACCTCTCTCCCTGGACTTGCAGTATAGGACCCAGGGTGCCCCTTGGCCCTATACTAGGGGCATCTGACACCAGCAAGCTACCCAGGGGTCCACCTCTCTCCCTGGACTTGCAGTATAGGCCCCAGGGTGCCCTCTGGCCTTCCACCTAGGGGCCTCTGACCCTAGCAAACTACCCAGGGGTCCACCTCTCTCCCTGGACTTGCTGTAGAGGCCCCAGGGTGCCCCTTGCCCTCCACCTAGGGGCCTTTGACCCCAGCAAGCTTCCCTGGAGTCCACCTCTCTCCCTGGACTTGCAGTAGAGGTCCCAGGGTGCAACTTGGACCTCCACCTAGGGGCCTCTGACCCCAGCAAGCTACCGAGGGGTCCACCTCTCTCCGTGGACTTGCAGTAGAGGCCCCAGGGTGCCCCGTGGCCGTCCACCTAGGGGCCTCTGACCCCAGCAAGCTACCCGGGGGCCCAGCTCTCTCCCTGGACTTGCAAAAGAGGCCCCAGGGTGCCCCCTTGCCCTCCACCCAGAGGCTACTGACCCCAGCAAGCTACCCAGGGCTCCACCTCTCTCCCTGGACTTGTAGTAGAGGCCCTAGGCTACCCTCTGGCCCTCCACCTAGGGGCCTCTGACCCCAGCAAGCTACCCAGGGCTTCACCTCTCTCCCTGGACTTGCAGTAGAGGCCCCAGGGTGCCTGTTGGCCCTCCACCTAGGGGCCTCTGGCCCCAGCAAGCTACCCAGGGTCCTACCTATCTCCCTGGACTTGCAGTAGAGTCCCCAGGGTGCCCCATGGCCCTCCACCTAGGGCCCTCTGACCCCAGCAAGCTACCCAGGGCTAAAACTCTCTCCCTGGACTTGCAGTATAGGCCTCAGGGTGCCCCCTGGTCCTCCACCTAGGGGCCCCTGACCCAAGCAAGCTGCCCAGGGGTCCACCTCTCTCCCTGGACTTGCAATAGAGGCCCCAGGGTGCCCCTTGGCCCTCCACCTAGGGGCCTCTGACCCCAGAAAGCTACCCAGGGGTCCACCTCTCTCCCTATTCTTGCAGACTAGGCCCCAGGGTGACCCTTGACCCTCCACCTAGGGGCTTCTGACCCCAGCAAGCTGCCCAGGGGCCTGCCTATCTCCCTGGACTTGCAGTAGAGTCCCCAGGGTGCCCCATGGCCCTCCACCTAGGGCCCTCTGACCCCACCAAGCTACCTAGGGCTCCACTTCTCTCCCTGGACTTGCAGTAGAGGCCCAAGGGTGCCCCCTTGCCCTCCACCCAGGGGCTACTTACCCCAGCAAGCTACCCAGGGCTCAACCTCTCTCCCTGGACTTGCAGTAGAGGCCCAAGGGTACCCCATGGCCCTCCACCTAGGGGCCTCTGACCCCAGCAAGCTACTCAGGGGTCCACATCTCTCCCTGGACTTGCAGTAGAGGGCCCAGGGTACCCCGTGGCCCTCCACCTAGGGGCCTCTGAACCCAGCAAGCTACCCAGGGGTCCACCTCTCTCCTTGGACTTGCAGTATAGGCCCCAGGATGCCCCCTGGTCCTCCACTAGGGGCATCTGACCCCAGCAAGCTACCCAGGTGTCCACCTCTCTCCCTGGACTTGCAGTATAGGACCCAGGGTGCCCCTTGGCCCTATACTAGGGGCATCTGACACCAGCAAGCTACCCAGGGGTCCACCTCTCTCCCTGGACTTGCAGTATAGGCCTCAGGGTGCCCTCTGGCCTTCCACCTAGGGGCCTCTGACCCTAGCAAACTACCCAGGGGTCCACCTCTCTCCCTGGACTTGCTGTAGAGGCCCCAGGGTGCCCCTTGCCCTCCACCTAGGGGCCTTTGACCCCAGCAAGCTTCCCTGGAGTCCACCTCTCTCCCTGGACTTGCAGTAGAGGTCCCAGGGTGCCCCTTGGACCTCCACCTAGGGGCCTCTGACCCCAGCAAGCTACCGAGGGGTCCACCTCTCTCCGTGGACTTGCAGTAGAGGCCCCAGGGTGCCCCGTGGCCGTCCACCTAGGGGCCTCTGACCCCAGCAAGCTACCCGGGGGCCCAGCTCTCTCCCTGGACTTGCAAAAGAGGCCCCAGGGTGCCCCCTTGCCCTCCACCCAGAGGCTACTGACCCCAGCAAGCTACCCAGGGCTCCACCTCTCTCCCTGGACTTGTAGTAGAGGCCCTAGGCTACCCTCTGGCCCTCCACCTAGGGGCCTCTGACCCCAGCAAGCTACCCAGGGCTTCACCTCTCTCCCTGGACTTGCAGTAGAGGCCCCAGGGTGCCCGTTGGCCCTCCACCTAGGGGCCTCTGGCCCCAGCAAGCTACCTAGGGTCCTACCTATCTCCCTGGACTTGCAGTAGAGTCCCCAGGGTGCCCCATGGCCCTCCACCTAGGGCCCTCTGACCCCAGCAAGCTACCCAGGGCTAAAACTCTCTCCCTGGACTTGCAGTATAGGCCTCAGGGTGCCCCCTGGTCCTCCACCTAGGGGCCCCTGACCCAAGCAAGCTGCCCAGGGGTCCACCTCTCTCCCTGGACTTGCAATAGAGGCCCCAGGGTGCCCCTTGGCCCTCCACCTAGGGGCCTCTGACCCCAGAAAGCTACCCAGGGGTCCACCTCTCTCCCTAGACTTGCAGACTAGGCCCCAGGGTGACCCTTGACCCTCCACCTAGGGGCTTCTGACCCCAGCAAGCTGCCCAGGGGCCAGCCTATCTCCCTGGACTTGCAGTAGAGTCCCCAGGGTGCCCCATGGCCCTCCACCTAGGGCCCTCTGACCCCACCAAGCTACCTAGGGCTCCACTTCTCTACCTGGACTTGCAGTAGAGGCCCAAGGGTGCCCCCTTGCCCTCCACCCAGGGGCTACTTACCCCAGCAAGCTACCCAGGGCTCAACCTCTCTCCCTGGACTTGCAGTAGAGGCCCAAGGGTACCCCATGGCCCTCCACCTAGGGGCCTCTGACCCCAGCAAGCTACTCAGGGGTCCACATCTCTCCCTGGACTTGCAGTAGAGGGCCCAGGGTACCCCGTGGCCCTCCACCTAGGGGCCTCTGAACCCAGCAAGCTACCCAGGGGTCCACCTCTCTCCCTGGACTTGCAATAGAGGCCCCAGGGTGCCCGCTTGCCCTCCACCCAGGGGCTACTGACCCCAGCAAGCTACCCAGGGCTCCACCTCTCTCCCTGGACTTGCAGTAGAGGCCCTAGGCTACCCTCTGGCCCTCCACCTAGGGGCCTCTGACCCCAGCAAGCTACTCAGGGCTTCACCTCTCTCCCTGGACTTGCAGTAGAGGCCCCAGGGTGCCCATTGGCCCTCCACCTAGGGGCCTCTGACCCCAGCAAGCTACCCAGGGTCCTACCTATCTCCCTGGACTTGCAGTAGAGTCCCCAGGGTGCCCCATGGCCCTCCACCTAGGGCCCTCTCACCCCAGCAAGCTACCCAGGGCAAAAACTCTCTCCCTGTACTTGCAGTATAGGCCTCAGGGTGCCCCCTGGTCCTCCACCTAGGGGCCCCTGACCCAAGCAAGCTGCCCAGGGGTCCACCTCTCTCCCTGGGCTTGCAATAGAGGCCCCAGGGTGCCCCTTGGCCCTCCACCTAGGGGCCTCTGACCCCAGAAAGCTACCCAGGGGTCCACCTCTCTCCCTAGACTTGCAGACTAGGCCCCAGGGTGACCCTTGACCCTCCACCTAGTGGCTTCTGACCCCAGCAAGCTGCGCAGGGGCCTGCCTATCTCCCTGGACTTGCAGTAGAGGCCCCAGGGTACCCCGTGGCCCTCCACCTAGGGGCCTCTGACCCCAGCAAGCTACTCAGGGGTCCACATCTCTCCCTGGACTTGCAGTAGAGGCCCCAGGGTACCCCGTGGCCCTCCACCTAGGGGCCTCTGAACCCAGCAAGCTACCCAGGGGTCCAGCTCTCTCCCTGGACTTGCAATAGAGGCCCTAGGGTGCCCCCTTGCCCTCCACCCAGGGGCTACTGACCCCAGCAAGCTACCCAGGGCTCCACCTCTCTCCCTGGACTTGTAGTAGAGGCCCTAGGCTACCCTCTGGCCCTCCACCTAGGGGCCTCTGACCCCAGCAAGCTACCCAGGGCTTCACCTCTCTCCCTGGACTTGCAGTAGAGGCCCCAGGGTGCCCATTGGCCCTCCACCTAGGGACCTCTGACCCCAGCAAGCTACCCAGGGTCCTACCTATCTCCCTGGACTTGCAGTAGAGTCCCCAGGGTGCCCCATGGCCCTCCACCTAGGGCCCTCTGACCCCAGCAAGCTACCCAGGGCTAAAACTCTCTCCCTGGACTTGCAATAGAGGCCCAGGGTGCCCCTTGGCCCTCCACCTAGGGGCCTCTGACCCCAGAAAGCTACCCAGGGGTCCACCTCTCTCCCTAGACTTGCAGACTAGGCCCCAGGGTGACCCTTGACCCTCCACCTAGGGGCTTCTGACCCCAGCAAGCTGCCCAGGGGCCTGCCTATCTCCCTGGACTTGCAGTAGAGTCCCCAGCGTGCCCCATGGCCCTCTACCTAGGGCCCTCTGACCCCAGCAAGCTACCTAGGGCTCCACTTCTCTCCCTGGACTTGCAGTAGAGGCCCAAGGGTGCCCCCTTGCCCTCCACCCAGGGGCTACTTACCCCAGCAAGCTACCCAGGGCTCAACCTCTCTCCCTGGACTTGCAGTAGAGGCCCCAGGGTACCCCGTGGCCCTCCACCTAGGGGCCTCTGACCCCAGCAAGCTACTCAGGGGTCCACATCTCTCCCTGGACTTGCAGTAGAGGCCCCAGGGTACCCCGTGGCCCTCCACCTAGGGGCGTCTGAACCCAGCAAGCTACCCAGGGGTCCAGCTCTCTCCCTGGACTTGCAATAGAGGCCCCAGGGTGCCCCCTGGCCTTCCACCTAGGGGCCTCTGAGTCCAGCAAGCTACCCAGGGGTCCACATCTCTCCCTGGACTTGCAGTAGAGGCCCCAGGGTGCCCATTGGCCCTCCACCTATGGGTCTCTGACCCCAGCAAGATACCGAGGGGTCCACCTCTCTCCCTGGACTTGCAGTATAAACCCCTGGGTGCCCCCTGGCCCTCGACCTAGGGGCCTCTGACCCCAGCAAGCTACTCGGGGGTCCAGCTCTCTCCCTGGACTTGCAATAGAGGCCCCAGGGTGCCCCCTTGCCCTCCACCCAGGGGCTACTGACCCCAGCAAGCTACCCAGGGCTCCACCTCTCTCCCTGGACTTGTAATAGAGGCCCTAGGCTGCCCTCTGGCCCTCCACCTAGGGGCCTCTGACCCCAGCAAGCTACCCAGGGCTCCACCTCTCTCCCTGGACTTGCAGTAGAGGCCCCAGGTTGACCCTTGGCCCCCCACCTAGGGGCCTCTGACCCCAGCAAGCTACCGAGGGGTCTGCCTATCTCCCTGGACTTGCAGTAGAGTCCCCAGGGTGCCCCATGGCCCTCCACCCAGGGCCCTTTGACCCCAGCAAGCTACCCAGGGGTCCACCTCTCTCCCTGGACTTGCAGTATAGGCCACAGGGTGCCCCCTTGCCCTCCACCTAGGGGCCTCTGACCACAGCAAGCTACCCAGGGCTCCACCTCTCTCCCTGGACTTGCAGTAGAGGCCCCAGGGTGCCCCCTTGCCCTCCACCCAGGGGCTACTGACAACAGCAAGCTACCCAGGGCTTCACCTCTCTCCTTGGACTTGCAGTATAGGCCCCAGGGTGCCCCCTGGCCCTCCACTAGGGGCATCTGACCCCAGCAAGCTACCCAGGGGTCCACCTCTCTCCCTGGACTTGCAGTATAGGACCCAGGGTGCCCCCTTGCCCTCCACCCAGGGGCTACTGACCCCAGCAAGCTACCCAGGGCTCCACCTCTCTCCCTGGACTTGCAATAGAGGCCCCAGGGTGCCCCCTTGCCCTCCACCCAGGGGCTACTGACCCCAGCAAGTTACCGAGGGGTCCACCTCTCTCCCCCTGGACTTGAGATAGAGGCCCAATTGTGCCCCGTGACCCTCCACCTAGGGGCCTCTGACCCCAGCAAGCTACCCAGGGGTCCACCTCTCTCCCTGGACTTGCAGTATAGGCCCCAGGGTGCCCCCTGGCCCTCCAACTAGGGGCCTCTGACCCCAGCAAGCTACCCAGGGGTCCACCTCTCTCCTTGGACTTGCAGTATAGGCCCCAGGGTGCCCCCTGGCCCTCCACTAGGGGCATCTGACCCCAGCAAGCTACCCAGGGGTCCACCTCTCTCCCTGGACTTGCAGTATAGGACCCAGGGTGCCCCCTGGCCCTCCACCTAGGGGCATCTGACACCAGCAAGCTACCCAGGGGTCCACTTCTCTCCCTGGACTTGCAGTATAGGCCCCAGGGTGCCCTCTGGCCTTCCACCTAGGGGCCTCTGACCCTAGCAAACTACCCAGGGGTCCACCTCTCTCCCCGGACTTGCTGTAGAGGCCCCAGGGTGCCCCTTGCCCTCCACCTAGGGGCCTCTGACCCCAGCAAGCTACCCAGGGGTCCACATCTCTCCTTGGACTTGCAGTGGAGGCCCCTGGGTGCCCCCTGGCCCTCCACCTAGGGGCCTCTGACCCCAGCAAGCTACCCGGGGGTCCAGCTCTCTCCCTGGACTTGCAATAGAAGCCCCAGGGTGCCCCCTTGCCCTCCACCCAGGGGCTACTGACCCCAGCAAGCTACCCAGGGCTCCACCTCTCTCCCTGGACTTGTAGTAGAGGCCCTAGGCTACCCTCTGGCCCTCCACCTAGTGGCCTCTGACCCCAGCAAGCTACCCAGGGCTTCACCTCTCTCCCTGGACTTGCAGTAGAGGCCCCAGGGTGCCCATTGGCCCTCCACCTAGGGGCTACTGACCCCAGCAAGCTACCGAGGGGTCCACCTCTCTCCCTGGACTTACAGTAGAGGCCCCAGGGTGACCCTTGGCCCTCCACCTAGGGGCCTCTGACCCCAGAAAGCTACCCAGGGGCCTGCCTATCTCCCTGGACTTGCAGTAGAGGCCCCAGGGTGCCCCATGGCCCTCCACCTAGGGGCTTCTGACCCCAGCAAGCTGCCCAGGGGCCTGCCTATCTCCCTGGACTTGCAGTAGAGTCCCCAGGGTGCCCCATGGCCCTCCACCTAGGGCCCTCTGACCCCAGCAAGCTACCTAGGGCTCCACTTCTCTCCCTGGACTTGCAGTAGAGGCCCCAGGGTACCCCCTTGCCCTCCACCCAGGGGCTACTTACCCCAGCAAGCTACCCAGGGCTCCACCTCTCTCCCTGGACTTGCAGTAGAGGCCCCAGGGTACCCCGTGGCCCTCCACCTTGGGGCCTCTGAACCCAGCAAGCTACCCAGGGGTCCAGCTCTCTCCCTGGACTTGCAATAGAGGCCCCAGGGTACCCCGTGGCCCTCCACCTAGGGGCCTCTGAACCCAGCAAGCTACCCAGGGGTCCAGCTCTCTCCCTAGACTTGCAATAGAGGCCCCAGGGTGCCCCCTGGCCCTCCACCTAGGGGCCTCTGAGTCCAGCAAGCTACCCAGGGGTCCAGCTCCCTCCCTAGACATGCAATAGAGGCCCCAGGGTGCCCCCTGGCCCTCCACCTAGGGGCCTCTGAGTCCAGCAAGCTACCCAGGGGTCCAGCTCTCTCCCTGGACTTGCAGTATAAACCCCTGGGTGCCCCCTGGCCCTCGACCTAGGGGCCTCTGACCCCAGCAAGCTACCCGGGGGTCCAGCTCTCTCCCTGGACTTGCAATAGAGGCCCCAGGGTGCCCCCTTGCCCTCCACCCAGGGGCTACTGACCCCAGCAAGCTACCCAGGGCTCCACCTCTCTCCCTGGACTTGTGGTAGAGGCCCTAGGCTGCCCTCTGGCCCTCCACCTAGGGGCCTCTGACCCCAGCAAGCTACCCAGGGCTCCACCTATCTCCCTGGACTTGCAGTAGAGGCCCCAGGTTGACCCTTGGCCCTCCACCTAGGGGCCTCTGACCCCAGCAAGCTACCGAGGGGTCTGCCTATCTCCCTGGACTTGCAGTAGAGTCCCCAGGGTGCCCCGTGGCCCTCCACCTAGGGCCCTCTGACCCCACCAAGCTACCTAGGGCTCCACTTTTCTCCCTGGACTTGCAGTAGAGGCCCAAGGGTGCCCCCTTGCCCTCCACCCAGGGGCTACTTACCCCAGCAAGCTACCCAGGGCTCAACCTCTCTCCCTGGACTTGCAGTAGAGGCCCCAGGGTACCCCATGGCCCTCCACCTAGGGGCCTCTGACCCCAGCAAGCTACTCAGGGGTCCACATCTCTCCCTGGACTTGCAGTAGAGGCCCCAGGGTACCCCGTGGCCCTCCACCTAGGGGCCTCTGACCCCAGCAAGCTACTCAGGGGTCCACATCTCTCCCTGGACTTGCAGTAGAGGCCCCAGGGTACCCCGTGGCCCTCCACCTAGGGGCCTCTGAACCCAGCAAGCTACCCAGGGGTCCAGTTCTCTCCCTGGACTTGCAATAGAGGCCTCAGGGTGCCCCCTTGCCCTCCACCCAGGGGCTACTGACCCCAGCAAGCTACCCAGGGCTCCACCTCTCTCCCTGGACTTGCAGTAGAGGCCCCAGGGTGCCCATTGGCCCTCCACCTAGGGGCCTCTGACCCCAGCAAGCTACCCAGGGTCCTACCTATCTCCCTGGACTTGCAGTAGAGTCCCCAGGGTGGCCCATGGCCCTCCACCTAGGGCCCTCTGACCCCAGCAAGCTACCCAGGGCTAAAACTCTCTCCCTGGACTTGCAATAGAGGCCCAGGGTGCCCCTTGGCCCTCCACCTAGGGGCCTCTGACCCCAGCAAGCTACCCATGGGTCCACCTCTCTCCCTAGACTTGCAGACTAGGCCCCAGGGTGACCCTTGACCCTCCACCTAGGGGCTTCTGACCCCAGCAAGCTGCCCAGGGGCCTGCCTATCTCCCTGGACTTGCAGTAGAGTCCCCAGCGTGCCCCATGGCCCTCTACCTAGGGCCCTCTGACCCCAGCAAGCTACCTAGGGCTCCACTTCTCTCCCTTGACTTGCAGTAGAGGCCCAAGGGTGCCCCCTTGCCCTCCACCCAGGGGCTACTTACCCCAGCAAGCTACCCAGGGCTCAACCTCTCTCCCTGGACTTGCAGTAGAGGCCCCAGGGTACCCCGTGGCCCTCCACCTAGGGGCCTCTGACCCCAGCAAGCTACTCAGGGGTCCACATCTCTCCCTGGACTTGCAATAGAGGCCCCAGGGTACCCCGTGGCCCTCCACCTAGGGGCCTCTGAACCCAGCAAGCTACCCAGGGGTCCAGCTCTCTCCCTGGACTTGCAGTAGAGGCCCCAGGGTGCCCATTGGCCCTCCACCTAGGGGTCTCTGACCCCAGCAAGCTACCCAGGGCTCAACCTCTCTCCCTGGACTTGCAGTAGAGGCCCCAGGGTACCCCGTGGCCCTCCACCTAGGGGCCTCTGACCCCAGCAAGCTACTCAGGGGTCCACATCTCTCCCTGGACTTGCAGTAGAGGCCCCAGGGTACCCCGTGGCCCTCCACCTAGGGGCCTCTGAACCCAGCAAGCTACCCAGGGGTCCAGCTCTCTCCCTGGACTTGCAATAGAGGCCCCAGGGTGCCCCCTGGCCCTCCACCTAGGGGCCTCTGAGTCCAGCAAGCTACCCAGGGGTCCACATCTCTCCCTGGACTTGCAGTAGAGGCCCCAGGGTGCCCATTGGCCCTCCACCTATGGGTCTCTGACCCCAGCAAGCTACCAAGGGGTCCACCTCTCTCCCTGGACTTGCAGTATAAACCCCTGGGTGCCCCCTGGCCCTCGACCTAGGGGCCTCTGACCCCAGCAAGCTACCCGGGGGTCCAGCTCTCTCCCTGGACTTGCAATAGAGGCCCCAGGGTGCCCCCTTGCCCTCCACCCAGGGGCTACTGACCCCAGCAAGCTACCCAGGGCTCCACCTCTCTCCCTGGACTTGTAATAGAGGCCCTAGGCTGCCCTCTGGCCCTCCACCAGGGGCCTCTGACCCCAGCAAGCTACCCAGGGCTCCACCTCTCTCCCTGGACTTGCAGTAGAGGCCCCAGGTTGACCCTTGGCCCTCCACCTAGGGGCCTCTGACCCCAGCAAGCTACCGAGGGGTCTGCCTATCTCCCTGGACTTGCAGTAGAGTCCCCAGGGTGCCCCATGGCCCTCCACCTAGGGCCCTTTGACCCCAGCAAGCTACCCAGGGGTCCACCTCTCTCCCTGGACTTGCAGTATAGGCCACAGGGTGCCCCCTTGCCCTCCACCTAGGGGCCTCTGACCACAGCAAGCTACCCAGGGGTCCACCTCTCTCCCTGGACTTGCAGTATAGGCCACAGGGTGCCCCCTTGCCCTCCACCTAGGGGCCTCTGACCCCAGCAAGCTACCCAGGGCTCCACCTCTCTCCTTGGACTTGCAGTATAGGCCCCAGGGTGCCCCCTGGCCCTCCACTAGGGGCATCTGACCCCAGCAAGCTACCAGGGGTCCACCTCTCTCCCTGGACTTGCAGTATAGGACCCAGGGTGCCCCCTTGCCCTCCACCCAGGGGCTACTGACCCCAGCAAGCTACCCAGGGCTCCACCTCTCTCCCTGGACTTGCAATAGAGGCCCCAGGGTGCCCCCTTGCCCTCCACTCAGGGGCTACTGACCCCAGCAAGTTACCGAGGGGTCCACCTCTCTCCCCCTGGACTTGAGATAGAGGCCCAAGGGTGCCCCGTGACCCTCCACCTAGGGGCCTCTGACCCCAGCAAGCTACCCAGGGGTCCACCTCTCTCCCTGGACTTGCAGTATAGGACCCAGGGTGCCCCCTGGCCCTCCACCTAGGGACATCTGACACCAGCAAGCTACCCAGGGGTCCACTTCTCTCCCTGGACTTGCAGTATAGGCCCCAGGGTGCCCTCTGGCCTTCCACCTAGGGGCCTCTGACCCTAGCAAACTACCCATGGGTCCACCTCTCTCCCTGGACTTGCTGTAGAGGCCCCAGGGTGCCCCTTGCCCTCCACCTAGGGGCCTCTGACCCCAGCAAGCTACCCAGGGCTCAACCTCTCTCCCTGGACTTGCAGTAGAGGCCCCAGGGTACCCCGTGGCCCTCCACCTAGGGGCCTCTGACCCCAGCAAGCTACTCAGGGGTCCACATCTCTCCCTGGACTTGCAGTAGAGGCCCCAGGGTACCCCGTGGCCCTCCACCTAGGGGCCTCTGAACCCAGCAAGCTACCCAGGGGTCCAGCTCTCTCACTGGACTTGCAATAGAGGCCCCAGGGTGCCCCCTGGCCCTCCACCTAGGGGCCTCTGAGTCCAGCAAGCTACCCAGGGGTCCACATCTCTCCCTGGACTTGCAGTAGAGGCCCCAGGGTGCCCATTGGCCCTCCACCTATGGGTCTCTGACCCCAGCAAGCTACCGAGGGGTCCACCTCTCTCCCTGGACTTGCAGTATAAACCCCTGGGTGCCCCCTGGCCCTCGACCTAGGGGCCTCTGACCCCAGCAAGCTACCCAGGGGTCCAGCTCTCTCCCTGGACTTGCAATAGAGGCCCCAGGGTGCCCCTTGCCCTCCACCTAGGGGCCTCTGACCCCAGCAAGCTACACAGGGGTCCACATCTCTCCTTGGACTTGCAGTGGAGGCCCCTGGGTGCCCCCTGGCCCTCCACCTAGGGGCCTCTGACCCCAGCAAGCTACCCGGGGGTCCAGCTCTCTCCCTGGACTTGCAATAGAGGCCCCAGGGTGCCCCCTTGCCCTCCACCCAGGGGCTACTGACCCCAGCAAGCTACCCAGGGCTCCACCTCTCTCCCTGGACTTGTAGTAGAGGCCCTAGGCTACCCTCTGGCCCTCCACCTAGTGGCCTCTGACCCCAGCAAGCTACCCAGGGCTTCACCTCTCTCCCTGGACTTGCAGTAGAGGCCCCAGGGTGCCCATTGGCCCTCCACCTAGGGGCCTCTGACCCCAGCACGCTACTGAGGGGTCCACCTCTCTCCCTGGACTTGCAGTAGAGGCCCCAGGGTGACCCTTGGCCCTCCACCTAGGGGCCTCTGACCCCAGCAAGCTACCCAGGGCTCCACCTCTCTCCCTGGACTTGCAGTAGAGGCCCCAGGGTACCCCGTGGCCCTCCACCTAGGGGCCTCTGAACCCAGCAAGCTACCCAGGGGTCCAGCTCTCTCCCTGGACTTGCAATAGAGGCCCCAGGGTACCCCGTGGCCCTCCACCTAGGGGCCTCTGAACCCAGCAAGCTACCCAGGGGTCCAGCTCTCTCCCTAGACTTGCAATAGAGGCCCCAGGGTGCCCCCTGGCCCTCCACCTAGGGGCCTCTGACCCCAGCAAGCTACCCAGGGGTCCACCTCTCTCCCTGGACCTGCAGTATAGGCCCCAGGGTGGCCCCTGGCCCTCCAACTAGGGGCCTCTGACCCCAGCAAGCTACCCAGGGGTCCACCTCTCTCCCTGGACTTGCAGTATAGGCCCCAGGGTGCCCCCTGGCCCTCCAACTAGGGGCCTCTGACCCCAGCAAGCTACCCAGTGGTCCACCTCTCTCCTTGGACTTGCAGTATAGGCCCCAGGATGCCCCCTGGTCCTCCACTAGGGGCATCTGACCCCAGCAAGCTACCCAGGTGTCCACCTCTCTCCCTGGACTTGCAGTATAGGACCCAGGGTGCCCCTTGGCCCTATACTAGGGGCATCTGACACCAGCAAGCTACCCAGGGGTCCACCTCTCTCCCTGGACTTGCAGTATAGGCCCCAGGGTGCCCTCTGGCCTTCCACCTAGGGGCCTCTGACCCTAGCAAACTACCCAGGGGTCCACCTCTCTCCCTGGACTTGCTGTAGAGGCCCCAGGGTGCCCCTTGCCCTCCACCTAGGGGCCTTTGACCCCAGCAAGCTTCCCTGGAGTCCACCTCTCTCCCTGGACTTGCAGTAGAGGTCCCAGGGTGCCCCTTGGACCTCCACCTAGGGGCCTCTGACCCCAGCAAGCTACCGAGGGGTCAACCTCTCTCCGTGGACTTGCAGTAGAGGCCCCAGGGTGCCCCGTGGCCGTCCACCTAGGGGCCTCTGACCCCAGCAAGCTACCCGGGGGCCCAGCTCTCTCCCTGGACTTGCAAAAGAGGCCCCAGGGTGCCCCCTTGCCCTCCACCCAGAGGCTACTGACCCCAGCAAGCTACCCAGGGCTCCACCTCTCTCCCTGGACTTGTAGTAGAGGCCCTAGGCTACCCTCTGGCCCTCCACCTAGGGGCCTCTGACCCCAGCAAGCTACCCAGGGCTTCACCTCTCTCCCTGGACTTGCAGTAGAGGCCCCAGGGTGCCCGTTGGCCCTCCACCTAGGGGCCTCTGGCCCCAGCAAGCTACCCAGGGTCCTACCTATCTCCCTGGACTTGCAGTAGAGTCCCCAGGGTGCCCCATGGCCCTCCACCTAGGGCCCTCTGACCCCAGCAAGCTACCCAGGGCTAAAACTCTCTCCCTGGACTTGCAGTATAGGCCTCAGGGTGCCCCCTGGTCCTCCACCTAGGGGCCCCTGACCCAAGCAAGCTGCCCAGGGGTCCACCTCTCTCCCTGGACTTGCAATAGAGGCCCCAGGGTGCCCCTTGGCCCTCCACCTAGGGGCCTCTGACCCCAGAAAGCTACCCAGGGGTCCACCTCTCTCCCTAGACTTGCAGACTAGGCCCCAGGGTGACCCTTGACCCTCCACCTAGGGGCTTCTGACCCCAGCAAGCTGCCCAGGGGCCTGCCTATCTCCCTGGACTTGCAGTAGAGTCCCCAGGGTGCCCCATGGCCCTCCACCTAGGGCCCTCTGACCCCACCAAGCTACCTAGGGCTCCACTTCTCTCCCTGGACTTGCAGTAGAGGCCCAAGGGTGCCCCCTTGCCCTCCACCTAGGGGCCTCTGACCCCAGCAAGCTACTCAGGGGTCCACATCTCTCCCTGGACTTGCAGTAGAGGGCCCAGGGTACCCCGTGGCCCTCCACCTAGGGGCCTCTGAACCCAGCAAGCTACCCAGGGGTCCACCTCTCTCCTTGGACTTGCAGTATAGGCCCCAGGATGCCCCCTGGTCCTCCACTAGGGGCATCTGACCCCAGCAAGCTACCCAGGTGTCCACCTCTCTCCCTGGACTTGCAGTATAGGACCCAGGGTGCCCCTTGGCCCTATACTAGGGGCATCTGACACCAGCAAGCTACCCAGGGGTCCACCTCTCTCCCTGGACTTGCAGTATAGGCCCCAGGGTGCCCTCTGGCCTTCCACCTAGGGGCCTCTGACCCTAGCAAACTACCCAGGGGTCCACCTCTCTCCCTGGACTTGCTGTAGAGGCCCCAGGGTGCCCCTTGCCCTCCACCTAGGGGCCTTTGACCCCAGCAAGCTTCCCTGGAGTCCACCTCTCTCCCTGGACTTGCAGTAGAGGTCCCAGGGTGCCCCTTGGACCTCCACCTAGGGGCCTCTGACCCCAGCAAGCTACCGAGGGGTCCACCTCTCTCCGTGGACTTGCAGTAGAGGCCCCAGGGTGCCCCGTGGCCATCCACCTAGGGGCCTCTGACCCCAGCAAGCTACCCGGGGGCCCAGCTCTCTCCCTGGACTTGCAAAAGAGGCCCCAGGGTGCCCCCTTGCCCTCCACCCAGAGGCTACTGACCCCAGCAAGCTACCCAGGGCTCCACCTCTCTCCCTGGACTTGTAGTAGAGGCCCTAGGCTACCCTCTGGCCCTCCACCTAGGGGCCTCTGACCCCAGCAAGCTACCCAGGGCTTCACCTCTCTCCCTGGACTTGCAGTAGAGGCCCCAGGGTGCCCGTTGGCCCTCCACCTAGGGGCCTCTGGCCCCAGCAAGCTACCCAGGGTCCTACCTATCTCCCTGGACTTGCAGTAGAGTCCCCAGGGTGCCCCATGGCCCTCCACCTAGGGCCCTCTGACCCCAGCAAGCTACCCAGGGCTAAAACTCTCTCCCTGGACTTGCAGTATAGGCCTCAGGGTGCCCCCTGGTCCTCCACCTAGGGGCCCCTGACCCAAGCAAGCTGCCCAGGGGTCCACCTCTCTCCCTGGACTTGCAATAGAGGCCCCAGGGTGCCCCTTGGCCCTCCACCTAGGGGCCTCTGACCCCAGAAAGCTACCCAGGGGTCCACCTCTCTCCCTAGACTTGCAGACTAGGCCCCAGGGTGACCCTTGACCCTCCACCTAGGGGCTTCTGACCCCAGCAAGCTGCCCAGGGGCCTGCCTATCTCCCTGGACTTGCAGTAGAGTCCCCAGGGTGCCCCATGGCCCTCCACCTAGGGCCCTCTGACCCCACCAAGCTACCTAGGGCTCCACTTCTCTCCCTGGACTTGCAGTAGAGGCCCAAGGGTGCCCCCTTGCCCTCCACCCAGGGGCTACTTACCCCAGCAAGCTACCCAGGGCTCAACCTCTCTCCCTGGACTTGCAGTAGAGGCCCAAGGGTACCCCATGGCCCTCCACCTAGGGGCCTCTGACCCCAGCAAGCTACTCAGGGGTCCACATCTCTCCCTGGACTTGCAGTAGAGGGCCCAGGGTACCCCGTGGCCCTCCACCTAGGGGCCTCTGAACCCAGCAAGCTACCCAGGGGTCCACCTCTCTCCCTGGACTTGCAATAGAGGCCCCAGGGTGCCCGCTTGCCCTCCACCCAGGGGCTACTGACCCCAGCAAGCTACCCAGGGCTCCACCTCTCTCCCTGGACTTGCAGTAGAGGCCCTAGGCTACCCTCTGGCCCTCCACCTAGGGGCCTCTGACCCCAGCAAGCTACTCAGGGCTTCACCTCTCTCCCTGGACTTGCAGTAGAGGCCCCAGGGTGCCCATTGGCCCTCCACCTAGGGGCCTCTGACCCCAGCAAGCTACCCAGGGTCCTACCTATCTCCCTGGACTTGCAGTAGAGTCCCCAGGGTGCCCCATGGCCCTCCACCTAGGGCCCTCTCACCCCAGCAAGCTACCCAGGGCAAAAACTCTCTCCCTGTACTTGCAGTATAGGCCTCAGGGTGCCCCCTGGTCCTCCACCTAGGGGCCCCTGACCCAAGCAAGCTGCCCAGGGGTCCACCTCTCTCCCTGGGCTTGCAATAGAGGCCCCAGGGTGCCCCTTGGCCCTCCACCTAGGGGCCTCTGACCCCAGAAAGCTACCCAGGGGTCCACCTCTCTCCCTAGACTTGCAGACTAGGCCCCAGGGTGACCCTTGACCCTCCACCTAGTGGCTTCTGACCCCAGCAAGCTGCCCAGGGGCCTGCCTATCTCCCTGGACTTGCAGTAGAGGCCCCAGGGTACCCCGTGGCCCTCCACCTAGGGGCCTCTGACCCCAGCAAGCTACTCAGGGGTCCACATCTCTCCCTGGACTTGCAGTAGAGGCCCCAGGGTACCCCGTGGCCCTCCACCTAGGGGCCTCTGAACCCAGCAAGCTACCCAGGGGTCCAGCTCTCTCCCTGGACTTGCAATAGAGGCCCTAGGGTGCCCCCTTGCCCTCCACCCAGGGGCTACTGACCCCAGCAAGCTACCCAGGGCTCCACCTCTCTCCCTGGACTTGTAGTAGAGGCCCTAGGCTACCCTCTGGCCCTCCACCTAGGGGCCTCTGACCCCAGCAAGCTACCCAGGGCTTCACCTCTCTCCCTGGACTTGCAGTAGAGGCCCCAGGGTGCCCATTGGCCCTCCACCTAGGGACCTCTGACCCCAGCAAGCTACCCAGGGTCCTACCTATCTCCCTGGACTTGCAGTAGAGTCCCCAGGGTGCCCCATGGCCCTCCACCTAGGGCCCTCTGACCCCAGCAAGCTACCCAGGGCTAAAACTCTCTCCCTGGACTTGCAATAGAGGCCCAGGGTGCCCCTTGGCCCTCCACCTAGGGGCCTCTGACCCCAGAAAGCTACCCAGGGGTCCACCTCTCTCCCTAGACTTGCAGACTAGGCCCCAGGGTGACCCTTGACCCTCCACCTAGGGGCTTCTGACCCCAGCAAGCTGCCCAGGGGCCTGCCTATCTCCCTGGACTTGCAGTAGAGTCCCCAGCGTGCCCCATGGCCCTCTACCTAGGGCCCTCTGACCCCAGCAAGCTACCTAGGGCTCCACTTCTCTCCCTGGACTTGCAGTAGAGGCCCAAGGGTGCCCCCTTGCCCTCCACCCAGGGGCTACTTACCCCAGCAAGCTACCCAGGGCTCAACCTCTCTCCCTGGACTTGCAGTAGAGGCTCCAGGGTACCCCGTGGCCCTCCACCTAGGGGCCTCTGACCCCAGCAAGCTACTCAGGGGTCCACATCTCTCCCTGGACTTGCAGTAGAGGCCCCAGGGTACCCCGTGGCCCTCCACCTAGGGGCCTCTGAACCCAGCAAGCTACCCAGGGGTCCAGCTCTCTCCCTGGACTTGCAGTAGAGGCCCCAGGGTGCCCATTGGCCCTCCACCTAGGGGTCTCTGACCCCAGCAAGCTACCCAGGGCTCAACCCCTCTCCCTGGACTTGCAGTAGAGGCCCCAGGGTACCCCGTGGCCCTCCACCTAGGGGCCTCTGACCCCAGCAAGCTACTCAGGGGTCCACATCTCTCCCTGGACTTGCAGTAGAGGCCCCAGGGTACCCCGTGGCCCTCCACCTAGGGGCCTCTGAACCCAGCAAGCTACCCAGGGGTCCAGCTCTCTCCCTGGACTTGCAATAGAGGCCCCAGGGTGCCCCCTGGCCTTCCACCTAGGGGCCTCTGAGTCCAGCAAGCTACCCAGGGGTCCACATCTCTCCCTGGACTTGCAGTAGAGGCCCCAGGGTGCCCATTGGCCCTCCACCTATGGGTCTCTGACCCCAGCAAGATACCGATTGGTCCACCTCTCTCCCTGGACTTGCAGTATAAACCCCTGGGTGCCCCCTGGCCCTCGACCTAGGGGCCTCTGACCCCAGCAAGCTACTCGGGGGTCCAGCTCTCTCCCTGGACTTGCAATAGAGGCCCCAGGGTGCCCCCTTGCCCTCCACCCAGGGGCTACTGACCCCAGCAAGCTACCCAGGGCTCCACCTCTCTCCCTGGACTTGTAATAGAGGCCCTAGGCTGCCCTCTGGCCCTCCACCTAGGGGCCTCTGACCCCAGAAAGCTACCCAGGGCTCCACCTCTCTCCCTGGACTTGCAGTAGAGGCCCCAGGTTGACCCTTGGCCCCCCACCTAGGGGCCTCTGACCCCAGCAAGCTACCGAGGGGTCTGCCTATCTCCCTGGACTTGCAGTAGAGTCCCCAGGGTGCCCCATGGCCCTCCACCCAGGGCCCTTTGACCCCAGCAAGCTACCCAGGGGTCCACCTCTCTCCCTGGACTTGCAGTATAGGCCACAGGGTGCCCCCTTGCCCTCCACCTAGGGGCCTCTGACCACAGCAAGCTACCCAGGGCTCCACCTCTCTCCCTGGACTTGCAGTAGAGGCCCCAGGGTGCCCCCTTGCCCTCCACCCAGGGGCTACTGACAACAGCAAGCTACCCAGGGCTCCACCTCTCTCCTTGGACTTGCAGTATAGGCCCCAGGGTGCCCCCTGGCCCTCCACTAGGGGCATCTGACCCCAGCAAGCTACCCAGGGGTCCACCTCTCTCCCTGGACTTGCAGTATAGGACCCAGGGTGCCCCCTTGCCCTCCACCCAGGGGCTACTGACCCCAGCAAGCTACCCAGGGCTCCACCTCTCTCCCTGGACTTGCAATAGAGGCCCCAGGGTGCCCCCTTGCCCTCCACCCAGGGGCTACTGACCCCAGCAAGTTACCGAGGGGTCCACCTCTCTCCCCCTGGACTTGAGATAGAGGCCCAAGGGTGCCCCGTGACCCTCCACCTAGGGGCCTCTGACCCCAGCAAGCTACCCAGGGGTCCACCTCTCTCCCTGGACTTGCAGTATAGGCCCCAGGGTGCCCCCTGGCACTCCAACTAGGGGCCTCTGACCCCAGCAAGCTACCCAGGGGTCCACCTCTCTCCTTGGACTTGCAGTATAGGCCCCAGTGTGCCCCCTGGCCCTCCACTAGTTGCATCTGACCCCAGCAAGTTACCCAGGGGTCCACCTCTCTCCCTGGACTTGCAGTATAGGACCCAGGGTGCCCCCTGGCCCTCCACCTAGGGGCATCTGACACCAGCAAGCTACCCAGGGGTCCACTTCTCTCCCTGGACTTGCAGTATAGGCCCCAGGGTGCCCTCTGGCCTTCCACCTAGGGGCCTCTGACCCTAGCAAACTACCCAGGTGTCCACCTCTCTCCCTGGACTTGCTGTAGAGGCCCCAGGGTGCCCCTTGCCCTCCACCTAGGGGCCTCTGACCCCAGCAAGCTACCCAGTGGTCCACATCTCTCCTTGGACTTGCAGTGGAGGCCCCTGGGTGCCCCCTTGCCCTCCACCTAGGGGCCTCTGACCCCAGCAAGCTACCCGGGGGTCCAGCTCTCTCCCTGGACTTGCAATAGAAGCCCCAGGGTGCCCCCTTGCCCTCCACCCAGGGGCTACTGACCCCAGCAAGCTACCCAGGGCTCCACCTCTCTCCCTGGACTTGTAGTAGAGGCCCTAGGCTACCCTCTGGCCCTCCACCTAGTGGCCTCTGACCCCAGCAAGCTACCCAGGGCTTCACCTCTCTCCCTGGACTTGCAGTAGAGGCCCCAGGGTGCCCATTGGCCCTCCACCTAGGGGCTACTGACCCCAGCAAGCTACCGAGGGGTCCACCTCTCTCCCTGGACTTACTTTAGAGGCCCCAGGGTGACCCTTGGCCCTCCACCTAGGGGCCTCTGACCCCAGAAAGCTACCCAGGGGTCCACCTCTCTCCCTAGACTTGCAGACTAGGCCCCAGGGTGACCCTTGATCTCCACCTAGGGGCTTCTGACCCCAGCAAGCTGCCCAGGGGCCTGCCTATCTCCCTGGACTTGCAGTAGAGGCCCCAGGGTGCCCCATGGCCCTCCACCTAGGGGCTTCTGACCCCAGCAAGCTGCCCAGGGGCCTGCCTATCTCCCTGGACTTGCAGTAGAGTCCCCAGGGTGCCCCATGGCCCTCCACCTAGGGCCCTCTGACCCCAGCAAGCTACCTAGGGCTCCACTTCTCTCCCTGGACTTGCAGTAGAGGCCCCAGGGTACCCCCTTGCCCTCCACCCAGGGGCTACTTACCCCAGCAAGCTACCCAGGGCTCCACCTCTCTCCCTGGACTTGCAGTAGAGGCCCCAGGGTACCCCGTGGCCCTCCACCTTGGGGCCTCTGAACCCAGCAAGCTACCCAGGGGTCCAGCTCTCTCCCTGGACTTGCAATAGAGGCCCCAGGGTACCCCGTGGCCCTCCACCTAGGGGCCTCTGAACCCAGCAAGCTACCCAGGGGTCCAGCTCTCTCCCTAGACTTGCAATAGAGGCCCCAGGGTGCCCCCTGGCCCTCCACCTAGGGGCCTCTGAGTCCAGCAAGCTACCCAGGGGTCCAGCTCTCTCCCTAGACTTGCAATAGAGGCCCCAGGGTGCCCCCTGGCCCTCCACCTAGGGGCCTCTGAGTCCAGCAAGCTACCCAGGGGTCCAGCTCTCTCCCTAGACTTGCAATAGAGGCCCCAGGGTGCCCCCTGACCCTCCACCTAGGGGCCTCTGACCCCAGCAAGCTACCCAGGGGTCCACCTCTCTCCCTGGACTTGCAGTATAGGCCCCAGGGTGCCCCCTGGCCCTCCAACTAGGGGCTTCTGACCCCAGCAAGCTACCCAAGGGTCCACCTCTCTCCTTGGACTTGCAGTATAGGCCCCAGGGTGCCCCCTGGCCCTCCACCCAGGGGCTACTGACCCCAGCAAGCTACCCAGGGCTCCACCTCTCTCCCTGGACTTGCAGTAGAGGCCCCAGGGTACCCCGTGGCCCTCCACCTAGGGGCCTCTGACCCCAGCAAGCTACCCAGGGGTCCACATCTCTCCCTGGACTTGCAGTAGAGGCCCCAGGGTGCCCATTGGCCCTCCACCTAGGGGTCTCTGATCCCAGCAAGCTACCGAGGGGTCCACCTCTCTCCCTGGACTTGCAATAGAGGCCCCAGGGTGCCCCGTGACCCTCCACCTAGGGGCCCCTGACCCCAGCAAGCTACCCAGGGGTCCACCTCTCTCCCTGGACTTGCAGTAGAGGCCCCAGGAATCCCCCTGGCCCTCCAACTAGGGGCCTCTGACCCCAGCAAGCTACCCAGTGGTCCACCTCTCTCCTTGGACTTGCAGTATAGGCCCCAGGATGCCCCCTGGTCCTCCACTAGGGGCATCTGACCCCAGCAAGCTACCCAGGTGTCCACCTCTCTCCCTGGACTTGCAGTATAGGACCCAGGGTGCCCCCTGGCCCTATACTAGGGGCATCTGACACCAGCAAGCTACCCAGGGGTCCATCTCTCTCCCTGGACTTGCAGTATAGGCCCCAGGGTGCCCTCTGGCCTTCCACCTAGGGGCCTCTGACCCTAGCAAACTACCCAGGGGTCCACCTCTCTCCCTGGACTTGCTGTAGAGGCCCCAGGGTGCCCCTTGCCCTCCACCTAGGGGCCTTTGACCCCAGCAAGCTTCCCTGGAGTCCACCTCTCTCCCTGGACTTGCAGTAGAGGCCCCAGGGTGCCCCTTGGACCTCCACCTAGGGGCCCTCTGACCCCAGCAAGCTACCGAGGGGTCCACCTCTCTCCGTGGACTTGCAGACTAGGCCCCAGGGTGACCCTTGATCTCCACCTAGGGGCTTCTGACCCCATCAAGCTGCCCAGGGGCCTGCCTATCTCCCTGGACTTGCAGTAGAGGCCCCAGGGTGCCCCATGGCCCTCCACCTAGGGGCTTCTGACCCCAGCAAGCTGCCCAGGGGCCTGCCTATCTCCCTGGACTTGCAATAGAGTCCCCAGGGTGCCCCATGGCCCTCCACCTAGGGCCCTCTGACCCCAGCAAGCTACCTAGGGCTCCACTTCTCTCCCTGGACTTGCAGTAGAGGCCCCAGGGTGCCCCCTTGCCCTCCACCCAGGGGCTACTTACCCCAGCAAGCTACCCAGGGCTCCACCTCTCTCCCTGGACTTGCAGTAGAGGCCCCAGGGTACCCCGTGGCCCTCCACCTAGGGGCCTCTGAACCCAGCAAGCTACCCAGGGGTCCAGCTCTCTCCCTGGACTTGCAATAGAGGCCCCAGGGTACCCCGTGGCCCTCCACCTAGGGGCATCTGAACCCAGCAAGCTACCCAGGGGTCCAGCTCTCTCCCTAGACTTGCAATAGAGGCCCCAGGGTGCCCCCTGGCCCTCCACATAGGGGCCTCTGAGTCCAGCAAGCTACCCAAAGGTCCAGCTCTCTCCCTAGACTTGCAATAGAGGCCCCAGGGTGCCCCCTGGCCCTCCACCTAGGGGCCTCTGAGTCCAGCAAGCTACCCAGGGGTCCACATCTCTCCCTGGACTTGCAATAGAGGCCCCAGGGTGCCCCGTGACCCTCCACCTAGGGGCCTCTGACCCCAGCAAGCTACTCAGGGGCCTGCCTATCTCCCTGGACTTGCAGTAGAGTCCCCAGGGTGCCCCATGGCCCTCCACCTAGGGCCCTCTGACCCCAGCAAGCTACCCAGGGCTCAACCTCTCTCCCTGGACTTGCAGTAGAGGCCCAAGGGTACCCCATGGCCCTCCACCTAGGGGCCTCTGACCCCAGCAAGCTACTCAGGGGTCCACATCTCTCCCTGGACTTGCAGTAGAGGGCCCAGGGTACCCCGTGGCCCTCCACCTAGGGGCCTCTGAACCCAGCAAGCTACCCAGGGGTCCACCTCTCTCCCTGGACTTGCAATAGAGGCCCCAGGGTGCCCGCTTGCCCTCCACCCAGGGGCTACTGACCCCAGCAAGCTACCCAGGGCTCCACCTCTCTCCCTGGACTTGCAGTAGAGGCCCTAGGCTACCCTCTGGCCCTCCACCTAGGGGCCTCTGACCCCAGCAAGCTACTCAGGGCTTCACCTCTCTCCCTGGACTTGCAGTAGAGGCCCCAGGGTGCCCATTGGCCCTCCACCTAGGGGCCTCTGACCCCAGCAAGCTACCCAGGGTCCTACCTATCTCCCTGGACTTGCAGTAGAGTCCCCAGGGTGCCCCATGGCCCTCCACCTAGGGCCCTCTCACCCCAGCAAGCTACCCAGGGCAAAAACTCTCTCCCTGTACTTGCAGTATAGGCCTCAGGGTGCCCCCTGGTCCTCCACCTAGGGGCCCCTGACCCAAGCAAGCTGCCCAGGGGTCCACCTCTCTCCCTGGGCTTGCAATAGAGGCCCCAGGGTGCCCCTTGGCCCTCCACCTAGGGGCCTCTGACCCCAGAAAGCTACCCAGGGGTCCACCTCTCTCCCTAGACTTGCAGACTAGGCCCCAGGGTGACCCTTGACCCTCCACCTAGTGGCTTCTGACCCCAGCAAGCTGCCCAGGGGCCTGCCTATCTCCCTGGACTTGCAGTAGAGGCCCCAGGGTACCCCGTGGCCCTCCACCTAGGGGCCTCTGACCCCAGCAAGCTACTCAGGGGTCCACATCTCTCCCTGGACTTGCAGTAGAGGCCCCAGGGTACCCCGTGGCCCTCCACCTAGGGGCCTCTGAACCCAGCAAGCTACCCAGGGGTCCAGCTCTCTCCCTGGACTTGCAATAGAGGCCCTAGGGTGCCCCCTTGCCCTCCACCCAGGGGTTACTGACCCCAGCAAGCTACCCAGGGCTCCACCTCTCTCCCTGGACTTGTAGTAGAGGCCCTAGGCTACCCTCTGGCCCTCCACCTAGGGGCCTCTGACCCCAGCAAGCTACCCAGGGCTTCACCTCTCTCCCTGGACTTGCAGTAGAGGCCCCAGGGTGCCCATTGGCCCTCCACCTAGGGACCTCTGACCCCAGCAAGCTACCCAGGGTCCTACCTATCTCCCTGGACTTGCAGTAGAGTCCCCAGGGTGCCCCATGGCCCTCCACCTAGGGCCCTCTGACCCCAGCAAGCTACCCAGGGCTAAAACTCTCTCCCTGGACTTGCAATAGAGGCCCAGGGTGCCCCTTGGCCCTCCACCTAGGGGCCTCTGACCCCAGAAAGCTACCCAGGGGTCCACCTCTCTCCCTAGACTTGCAGACTAGGCCCCAGGGTGACCCTTGACCCTCCACCTAGGGGCTTCTGACCCCAGCAAGCTGCCCAGGGGCCTGCCTATCTCCCTGGACTTGCAGTAGAGTCCCCAGCGTGCCCCATGGCCCTCTACCTAGGGCCCTCTGACCCCAGCAAGCTACCTAGGGCTCCACTTCTCTCCCTGGACTTGCAGTAGAGGCCCAAGGGTGCCCCCTTGCCCTCCACCCAGGGGCTACTTACCCCAGCAAGCTACCCAGGGCTCAACCTCTCTCCCTGGACTTGCAGTAGAGGCCCCAGGGTACCCCGTGGCCCTCCACCTAGGGGCCTCTGACCCCAGCAAGCTACTCAGGGGTCCACATCTCTCCCTGGACTTGCAGTAGAGGCCCCAGGGTACCCCGTGGCCCTCCACCTAGGGGCCTCTGAACCCAGCAAGCTACCCAGGGGTCCAGCTCTCTCCCTGGACTTGCAGTAGAGGCCCCAGGGTGCCCATTGGCCCTCCACCTAGGGGTCTCTGACCCCAGCAAGCTACCCAGGGCTCAACCTCTCTCCCTGGACTTGCAGTAGAGGCCCCAGGGTACCCCGTGGCCCTCCACCTAGGGGCCTCTGACCCCAGCAAGCTACTCAGGGGTCCACATCTCTCCCTGGACTTGCAGTAGAGGCCCCAGGGTACCCCGTGGCCCTCCACCTAGGGGCCTCTGAACCCAGCAAGCTACCCAGGGGTCCAGCTCTCTCCCTGGACTTGCAATAGAGGCCCCAGGGTGCCCCCTGGCCTTCCACCTAGGGGCCTCTGAGTCCAGCAAGCTACCCAGGGGTCCACATCTCTCCCTGGACTTGCAGTAGAGGCCCCAGAGTGCCCATTGGCCCTCCACCTATGGGTCTCTGACCCCAGCAAGATACCGAGGGGTCCACCTCTCTCCCTGGACTTGCAGTATAAACCCCTGGGTGCCCCCTGGCCCTCGACCTAGGGGCCTCTGACCCCAGCAAGCTACTCGGGGGTCCAGCTCTCTCCCTGGACTTGCAATAGAGGCCCCAGGGTGCCCCGTGACCCTCCACCTAGGGGCCCCTGACCCCAGCAAGCTACCCAGGGGTCCACCTCTCTCCCTGGACTTGCAGTAGAGGCCCCAGGGTTCCCCCTGGCCCTCCAACTAGGGGCCTCTGACCCCAGCAAGCTACCCAGTGGTCCACCTCTCTCCTTGGACTTGCAGTATAGGCCCCAGGATGCCCCCTGGTCCTCCACTAGGGGCATCTGACCCCAGCAAGCTACCCAGGTGTCCACCTCTCTCCCTGGACTTGCAGTATAGGACCCAGGGTGCCCCCTGGCCCTATACTAGGGGCATCTGACACCAGCAAGCTACCCAGGGGTCCACCTCTCTCCCTGGACTTGCAGTATAGGCCCCAGGGTGCCCTCTGGCCTTCCACCTAGGGGCCTCTGACCCTAGCAAACTACCCAGGGGTCCACCTCTCTCCCTGGACTTGCTGTAGAGGCCCCAGGGTGCCCCTTGCCCTCCACCTAGGGGCCTTTGACCCCAGCAAGCTTCCCTGGAGTCCACCTCTCTCCCTGGACTTGCAGTAGAGGCCCCAGGGTGCCCCTTGGACCTCCACCTAGGGCCCTCTGACCCCAGCAAGCTACCTAGGGCTCCACTTCTCTCCCTGGACTTGCAGTAGAGGCCCCAGGGTGCCCCCTTGCCCTCCACCCAGGGGCTACTTACCCCAGCAAGCTACCCAGGGCTCCACCTCTCTCCCTGGACTTGCAGTAGAGGCCCCAGGGTACCCCGTGGCCCTCCACCTAGGGGCCTCTGAACCCAGCAAGCTACCCAGGGGTCCAGCTCTCTCCCTGGACTTGCAATAGAGGCCCCAGGGTACCCCGTGGCCCTCCACCTAGGGGCCTCTGAACCCAGCAAGCTACCCAGGGGTCCAGCTCTCTCCCTAGACTTGCAATAGAGGCCCCAGGGTGCCCCCTGGCCCTCCACATAGGGGCCTCTGAGTCCAGCAAGCTACCCAAAGGTCCAGCTCTCTCCCTAGACTTGCAATAGAGGCCCCAGGGTGCCCCCTGGCCCTCCACCTAGGGGCCTCTGAGTCCAGCAAGCTACCCAGGGGTCCACATCTCTCCCTGGACTTGCAATAGAGGCCCCAGGGTGCCCCGTGACCCTCCACCTAGGGGCCTCTGACCCCAGCAAGCTACTCAGGGGCCTGCCTATCTCCCTGGACTTGCAGTAGAGTCCCCAGGGTGCCCCATGGCCCTCCACCTAGGGCCCTCTGACCCCACCAAGCTACCTAGGGCTCCACTTCTCTCCCTGGACTTGCAGTAGAGGCCCAAGGGTGCCCCCTTGCCCTCCACCCAGGGGCTACTTACCCCAGCAAGCTACCCAGGGCTCAACCTCTCTCCCTGGACTTGCAGTAGAGGCCCAAGGGTACCCCATGGCCCTCCACCTAGGGGCCTCTGACCCCAGCAAGCTACTCAGGGGTCCACATCTCTCCCTGGACTTGCAGTAGAGGGCCCAGGGTACCCCGTGGCCCTCCACCTAGGGGCCTCTGAACCCAGCAAGCTACCCAGGGGTCCACCTCTCTCCCTGGACTTGCAATAGAGGCCCCAGGATGCCCCCTGGTCCTCCACTAGGGGCATCTGACCCCAGCAAGCTACCCAGGTGTCCACCTCTCTCCCTGGACTTGCAGTATAGGACCCAGGGTGCCCCCTGGCCCTATACTAGGGGCATCTGACACCAGCAAGCTACCCAGGGGTCCACCTCTCTCCCTGGACTTGCAGTATAGGCCCCAGGGTGCCCTCTGGCCTTCCACCTAGGGGCCTCTGACCCTAGCAAACTACCCAGGGGTCCACCTCTCTCCCTGGACTTGCTGTAGAGGCCCCAGGGTGCCCCTTGCCCTCCACCTAGGGGCCTTTGACCCCAGCAAGCTTCCCTGGAGTCCACCTCTCTCCCTGGACTTGCAGTAGAGGCCCCAGGGTGCCCCTTGGACCTCCACCTAGGGGCCCTCTGACCCCAGCAAGCTACCGAGGGGTCCACCTCTCTCCGTGGACTTGCAGACTAGGCCCCAGGGTGACCCTTGATCTCCACCTAGGGGCTTCTGACCCCATCAAGCTGCCCAGGGGCCTGCCTATCTCCCTGGACTTGCAGTAGAGGCCCCAGGGTGCCCCATGGCCCTCCACCTAGGGGCTTCTGACCCCAGCAAGCTGCCCAGGGGCCTGCCTATCTCCCTGGACTTGCAATAGAGTCCCCAGGGTGCCCCATGGCCCTCCACCTAGGGCCCTCTGACCCCAGCAAGCTACCTAGGGCTCCACTTCTCTCCCTGGACTTGCAGTAGAGGCCCCAGGGTGCCCCCTTGCCCTCCACCCAGGGGCTACTTACCCCAGCAAGCTACCCAGGGCTCCACCTCTCTCCCTGGACTTGCAGTAGAGGCCCCAGGGTACCCCGTGGCCCTCCACCTAGGGGCCTCTGAACCCAGCAAGCTACCCAGGGGTCCAGCTCTCTCCCTGGACTTGCAATAGAGGCCCCAGGGTACCCCGTGGCCCTCCACCTAGGGGCCTCTGAACCCAGCAAGCTACCCAGGGGTCCAGCTCTCTCCCTAGACTTGCAATAGAGGCCCCAGGGTGCCCCCTGGCCCTCCACATAGGGGCCTCTGAGTCCAGCAAGCTACCCAAAGGTCCAGCTCTCTCCCTAGACTTGCAATAGAGGCCCCAGGGTGCCCCCTGGCCCTCCACCTAGGGGCCTCTGAGTCCAGCAAGCTACCCAGGGGTCCACATCTCTCCCTGGACTTGCAATAGAGGCCCCAGGGTGCCCCGTGACCCTCCACCTAGGGGCCTCTGACCCCAGCAAGCTACTCAGGGGCCTGCCTATCTCCCTGGACTTGCAGTAGAGTCCCCAGGGTGCCCCATGGCCCTCCACCTAGGGCCCTCTGACCCCACCAAGCTACCTAGGGCTCCACTTCTCTCCCTGGACTTGCAGTAGAGGCCCAAGGGTGCCCCCTTGCCCTCCACCCAGGGGCTACTTACCCCAGCAAGCTACCCAGGGCTCAACCTCTCTCCCTGGACTTGCAGTAGAGGCCCAAGGGTACCCCATGGCCCTCCACCTAGGGGCCTCTGACCCCAGCAAGCTACTCAGGGGTCCACATCTCTCCCTGGACTTGCAGTAGAGGGCCCAGGGTACCCCGTGGCCCTCCACCTAGGGGCCTCTGAACCCAGCAAGCTACCCAGGGGTCCACCTCTCTCCCTGGACTTGCAATAGAGGCCCCAGGGTGCCCGCTTGCCCTCCACCCAGGGGCTACTGACCCCAGCAAGCTACCCAGGGCTCCACCTCTCTCCCTGGACTTGCAGTAGAGGCCCTAGGCTACCCTCTGGCCCTCCACCTAGGGGCCTCTGACCCCAGCAAGCTACTCAGGGCTTCACCTCTCTCCCTGGACTTGCAGTAGAGGCCCCAGGGTGCCCATTGGCCCTCCACCTAGGGGCCTCTGACCCCAGCAAGCTACCCAGGGTCCTACCTATCTCCCTGGACTTGCAGTAGAGTCCCCAGGGTGCCCCATGGCCCTCCACCTAGGGCCCTCTCACCCCAGCAAGCTACCCAGGGCAAAAACTCTCTCCCTGTACTTGCAGTATAGGCCTCAGGGTGCCCCCTGGTCCTCCACCTAGGGGCCCCTGACCCAAGCAAGCTGCCCAGGGGTCCACCTCTCTCCCTGGGCTTGCAATAGAGGCCCCAGGGTGCCCCTTGGCCCTCCACCTAGGGGCCTCTGACCCCAGAAAGCTACCCAGGGGTCCACCTCTCTCCCTAGACTTGCAGACTAGGCCCCAGGGTGACCCTTGACCCTCCACCTAGTGGCTTCTGACCCCAGCAAGCTGCCCAGGGGCCTGCCTATCTCCCTGGACTTGCAGTAGAGGCCCCAGGGTACCCCGTGGCCCTCCACCTAGGGGCCTCTGACCCCAGCAAGCTACTCAGGGGTCCACATCTCTCCCTGGACTTGCAGTAGAGGCCCCAGGGTACCCCGTGGCCCTCCACCTAGGGGCCTCTGAACCCAGCAAGCTACCCAGGGGTCCAGCTCTCTCCCTGGACTTGCAATAGAGGCCCTAGGGTGCCCCCTTGCCCTCCACCCAGGGGCTACTGACCCCAGCAAGCTACCCAGGGCTCCACCTCTCTCCCTGGACTTGTAGTAGAGGCCCTAGGCTACCCTCTGGCCCTCCACCTAGGGGCCTCTGACCCCAGCAAGCTACCCAGGGCTTCACCTCTCTCCCTGGACTTGCAGTAGAGGCCCCAGGGTGCCCATTGGCCCTCCACCTAGGGACCTCTGACCCCAGCAAGCTACCCAGGGTCCTACCTATCTCCCTGGACTTGCAGTAGAGTCCCCAGGGTGCCCCATGGCCCTCCACCTAGGGCCCTCTGACCCCAGCAAGCTACCCAGGGCTAAAACTCTCTCCCTGGACTTGCAATAGAGGCCCAGGGTGCCCCTTGGCCCTCCACCTAGGGGCCTCTGACCCCAGAAAGCTACCCAGGGGTCCACCTCTCTCCCTAGACTTGCAGACTAGGCCCCAGGGTGACCCTTGACCCTCCACCTAGGGGCTTCTGACCCCAGCAAGCTGCCCAGGGGCCTGCCTATCTCCCTGGACTTGCAGTAGAGTCCCCAGCGTGCCCCATGGCCCTCTACCTAGGGCCCTCTGACCCCAGCAAGCTACCTAGGGCTCCACTTCTCTCCCTGGACTTGCAGTAGAGGCCCAAGGGTGCCCCCTTGCCCTCCACCCAGGGGCTACTTACCCCAGCAAGCTACCCAGGGCTCAACCTCTCTCCCTGGACTTGCAGTAGAGGCCCCAGGGTACCCCGTGGCCCTCCACCTAGGGGCCTCTGACCCCAGCAAGCTACTCAGGGGTCCACATCTCTCCCTGGACTTGCAGTAGAGGCCCCAGGGTACCCCGTGGCCCTCCACCTAGGGGCCTCTGAACCCAGCAAGCTACCCAGGGGTCCAGCTCTCTCCCTGGACTTGCAGTAGAGGCCCCAGGGTGCCCATTGGCCCTCCACCTAGGGGTCTCTGACCCCAGCAAGCTACCCAGGGCTCAACCTCTCTCCCTGGACTTGCAGTAGAGGCCCCAGGGTACCCCGTGGCCCTCCACCTAGGGGCCTCTGACCCCAGCAAGCTACTCAGGGGTCCACATCTCTCCCTGGACTTGCAGTAGAGGCCCCAGGGTACCCCGTGGCCCTCCACCTAGGGGCCTCTGAACCCAGCAAGCTACCCAGGGGTCCAGCTCTCTCCCTGGACTTGCAATAGAGGCCCCAGGGTGCCCCCTGGCCTTCCACCTAGGGGCCTCTGAGTCCAGCAAGCTACCCAGGGGTCCACATCTCTCCCTGGACTTGCAGTAGAGGCCCCAGAGTGCCCATTGGCCCTCCACCTATGGGTCTCTGACCCCAGCAAGATACCGAGGGGTCCACCTCTCTCCCTGGACTTGCAGTATAAACCCCAGGGTGCCCCCTGGCCCTCCAACTAGGGGCCTCTGACCCCAGCAAGCTACCCAAGGGTCCACCTCTCTCCTTGGACTTGCAGTATAGGCCCCAGGGTGCCCCCTGGCCCTCCACCCAGGGGCTACTGACCCCAGCAAGCTACCCAGGGCTCCACCTCTCTCCCTGGACTTGCAGTAGAGGCCCCAGGGTACCCCGTGGCCCTCCACCTAGGGGCCTCTGACCCCAGCAAGCTACCCAGGGGTCCACATCTCTCCCTGGACTTGCAGTAGAGGCCCCAGGGTGCCCATTGGCCCTCCACCTAGGGGTCTCTGATCCCAGCAAGCTACCGAGGGGTCCACCTCTCTCCCTGGACTTGCAATAGAGGCCCCAGGGTGCCCCGTGACCCTCCACCTAGGGGCCCCTGACCCCAGCAAGCTACCCAGGGGTCCACCTCTCTCCCTGGACTTGCAGTAGAGGCCCCAGGGTTCCCCCTGGCCCTCCAACTAGGGGCCTCTGACCCCAGCAAGCTACCCAGTGGTCCACCTCTCTCCTTGGACTTGCAGTATAGGCCCCAGGATGCCCCCTGGTCCTCCACTAGGGGCATCTGACCCCAGCAAGCTACCCAGGTGTCCACCTCTCTCCCTGGACTTGCAGTATAGGACCCAGGGTGCCCCCTGGCCCTATACTAGGGGCATCTGACACCAGCAAGCTACCCAGGGGTCCATCTCTCTCCCTGGACTTGCAGTATAGGCCCCAGGTTGCCCTCTGGCCTTCCACCTAGGGGCCTCTGACCCTAGCAAACTACCCAGGGGTCCACCTCTCTCCCTGGACTTGCTGTAGAGGCCCCAGGGTGCCCCTTGCCCTCCACCTAGGGGCCTTTGACCCCAGCAAGCTTCCCTGGAGTCCACCTCTCTCCCTGGACTTGCAGTAGAGGCCCCAGGGTGCCCCTTGGACCTCCACCTAGGGGCCCTCTGACCCCAGCAAGCTACCGAGGGGTCCACCTCTCTCCGTGGACTTGCAGACTAGGCCCCAGGGTGACCCTTGATCTCCACCTAGGGGCTTCTGACCCCATCAAGCTGCCCAGGGGCCTGCCTATCTCCCTGGACTTGCAGTAGAGGCCCCAGGGTGCCCCATGGCCCTCCACCTAGGGGCTTCTGACCCCAGCAAGCTGCCCAGGGGCCTGCCTATCTCCCTGGACTTGCAATAGAGTCCCCAGGGTGCCCCATGGCCCTCCACCTAGGGCCCTCTGACCCCAGCAAGCTACCTAGGGCTCCACTTCTCTCCCTGGACTTGCAGTAGAGGCCCCAGGGTGCCCCCTTGCCCTCCACCCAGGGGCTACTTACCCCAGCAAGCTACCCAGGGCTCCACCTCTCTCCCTGGACTTGCAGTAGAGGCCCCAGGGTACCCCGTGGCCCTCCACCTAGGGGCCTCTGAACCCAGCAAGCTACCCAGGGGTCCAGCTCTCTCCCTGGACTTGCAATAGAGGCCCCAGGGTACCCCGTGGCCCTCCACCTAGGGGCCTCTGAACCCAGCAAGCTACCCAGGGGTCCAGCTCTCTCCCTAGACTTGCAATAGAGGCCCCAGGGTGCCCCCTGGCCCTCCACATAGGGGCCTCTGAGTCCAGCAAGCTACCCAAAGGTCCAGCTCTCTCCCTAGACTTGCAATAGAGGCCCCAGGGTGCCCCCTGGCCCTCCACCTAGGGGCCTCTGAGTCCAGCAAGCTACCCAGGGGTCCACATCTCTCCCTGGACTTGCAATAGAGGCCCCAGGGTGCCCCGTGACCCTCCACCTAGGGGCCTCTGACCCCAGCAAGCTACTCAGGGGCCTGCCTATCTCCCTGGACTTGCAGTAGAGTCCCCAGGGTGCCCCATGGCCCTCCACCTAGGGCCCTCTGACCCCAGCAAGCTACCCAGGGCTCAACCTCTCTCCCTGGACTTGCAGTAGAGGCCCAAGGGTACCCCATGGCCCTCCACCTAGGGGCCTCTGACCCCAGCAAGCTACTCAGGGGTCCACATCTCTCCCTGGACTTGCAGTAGAGGGCCCAGGGTACCCCGTGGCCCTCCACCTAGGGGCCTCTGAACCCAGCAAGCTACCCAGGGGTCCACCTCTCTCCCTGGACTTGCAATAGAGGCCCCAGGGTGCCCGCTTGCCCTCCACCCAGGGGCTACTGACCCCAGCAAGCTACCCAGGGCTCCACCTCTCTCCCTGGACTTGCAGTAGAGGCCCTAGGCTACCCTCTGGCCCTCCACCTAGGGGCCTCTGACCCCAGCAAGCTACTCAGGGCTTCACCTCTCTCCCTGGACTTGCAGTAGAGGCCCCAGGGTGCCCATTGGCCCTCCACCTAGGGGCCTCTGACCCCAGCAAGCTACCCAGGGTCCTACCTATCTCCCTGGACTTGCAGTAGAGTCCCCAGGGTGCCCCATGGCCCTCCACCTAGGGCCCTCTCACCCCAGCAAGCTACCCAGGGCAAAAACTCTCTCCCTGTACTTGCAGTATAGGCCTCAGGGTGCCCCCTGGTCCTCCACCTAGGGGCCCCTGACCCAAGCAAGCTGCCCAGGGGTCCACCTCTCTCCCTGGGCTTGCAATAGAGGCCCCAGGGTGCCCCTTGGCCCTCCACCTAGGGGCCTCTGACCCCAGAAAGCTACCCAGGGGTCCACCTCTCTCCCTAGACTTGCAGACTAGGCCCCAGGGTGACCCTTGACCCTCCACCTAGTGGCTTCTGACCCCAGCAAGCTGCCCAGGGGCCTGCCTATCTCCCTGGACTTGCAGTAGAGGCCCCAGGGTACCCCGTGGCCCTCCACCTAGGGGCCTCTGACCCCAGCAAGCTACTCAGGGGTCCACATCTCTCCCTGGACTTGCAGTAGAGGCCCCAGGGTACCCCGTGGCCCTCCACCTAGGGGCCTCTGAACCCAGCAAGCTACCCAGGGGTCCAGCTCTCTCCCTGGACTTGCAATAGAGGCCCTAGGGTGCCCCCTTGCCCTCCACCCAGGGGCTACTGACCCCAGCAAGCTACCCAGGGCTCCACCTCTCTCCCTGGACTTGTAGTAGAGGCCCTAGGCTACCCTCTGGCCCTCCACCTAGGGGCCTCTGACCCCAGCAAGCTACCCAGGGCTTCACCTCTCTCCCTGGACTTGCAGTAGAGGCCCCAGGGTGCCCATTGGCCCTCCACCTAGGGACCTCTGACCCCAGCAAGCTACCCAGGGTCCTACCTATCTCCCTGGACTTGCAGTAGAGTCCCCAGGGTGCCCCATGGCCCTCCACCTAGGGCCCTCTGACCCCAGCAAGCTACCCAGGGCTAAAACTCTCTCCCTGGACTTGCAATAGAGGCCCAGGGTGCCCCTTGGCCCTCCACCTAGGGGCCTCTGACCCCAGAAAGCTACCCAGGGGTCCACCTCTCTCCCTAGACTTGCAGACTAGGCCCCAGGGTGACCCTTGACCCTCCACCTAGGGGCTTCTGACCCCAGCAAGCTGCCCAGGGGCCTGCCTATCTCCCTGGACTTGCAGTAGAGTCCCCAGCGTGCCCCATGGCCCTCTACCTAGGGCCCTCTGACCCCAGCAAGCTACCTAGGGCTCCACTTCTCTCCCTGGACTTGCAGTAGAGGCCCAAGGGTGCCCCCTTGCCCTCCACCCAGGGGCTACTTACCCCAGCAAGCTACCCAGGGCTCAACCTCTCTCCCTGGACTTGCAGTAGAGGCCCCAGGGTACCCCGTGGCCCTCCACCTAGGGGCCTCTGACCCCAGCAAGCTACTCAGGGGTCCACATCTCTCCCTGGACTTGCAGTAGAGGCCCCAGGGTACCCCGTGGCCCTCCACCTAGGGGCCTCTGAACCCAGCAAGCTACCCAGGGGTCCAGCTCTCTCCCTGGACTTGCAGTAGAGGCCCCAGGGTGCCCATTGGCCCTCCACCTAGGGGTCTCTGACCCCAGCAAGCTACCCAGGGCTCAACCTCTCTCCCTGGACTTGCAGTAGAGGCCCCAGGGTACCCCGTGGCCCTCCACCTAGGGGCCTCTGACCCCAGCAAGCTACTCAGGGGTCCACATCTCTCCCTGGACTTGCAGTAGAGGCCCCAGGGTACCCCGTGGCCCTCCACCTAGGGGCCTCTGAACCCAGCAAGCTACCCAGGGGTCCAGCTCTCTCCCTGGACTTGCAATAGAGGCCCCAGGGTGCCCCCTGGCCTTCCACCTAGGGGCCTCTGAGTCCAGCAAGCTACCCAGGGGTCCACATCTCTCCCTGGACTTGCAGTAGAGGCCCCAGAGTGCCCATTGGCCCTCCACCTATGGGTCTCTGACCCCAGCAAGATACCGAGGGGTCCACCTCTCTCCCTGGACTTGCAGTATAAACCCCTGGGTGCCCCCTGGCCCTCGACCTAGGGGCCTCTGACCCCAGCAAGCTACTCGGGGGTCCAGCTCTCTCCCTGGACTTGCAATAGAGGCCCCAGGGTGCCCCGTGACCCTCCACCTAGGGGCCCCTGACCCCAGCAAGCTACCCAGGGGTCCACCTCTCTCCCTGGACTTGCAGTAGAGGCCCCAGGGTTCCCCCTGGCCCTCCAACTAGGGGCCTCTGACCCCAGCAAGCTACCCAGTGGTCCACCTCTCTCCTTGGACTTGCAGTATAGGCCCCAGGATGCCCCCTGGTCCTCCACTAGGGGCATCTGACCCCAGCAAGCTACCCAGGTGTCCACCTCTCTCCCTGGACTTGCAGTATAGGACCCAGGGTGCCCCCTGGCCCTATACTAGGGGCATCTGACACCAGCAAGCTACCCAGGGGTCCACCTCTCTCCCTGGACTTGCAGTATAGGCCCCAGGGTGCCCTCTGGCCTTCCACCTAGGGGCCTCTGACCCTAGCAAACTACCCAGGGGTCCACCTCTCTCCCTGGACTTGCTGTAGAGGCCCCAGGGTGCCCCTTGCCCTCCACCTAGGGGCCTTTGACCCCAGCAAGCTTCCCTGGAGTCCACCTATCTCCCTGGACTTGCAGTAGAGGCCCCAGGGTGCCCCTTGGACCTCCACCTAGGGGCCCTCTGACCCCAGCAAGCTACCGAGGGGTCCACCTCTCTCCGTGGACTTGCAGACTAGGCCCCGGGGTGACCCTTGATCTCCACCTAGGGGCTTCTGACCCCATCAAGCTGCCCAGGGGCCTGCCTATCTCCCTGGACTTGCAGTAGAGGCCCCAGGGTGCCCCATGGCCCTCCACCTAGGGGCTTCTGACCCCAGCAAGCTGCCCAGGGGCCTGCCTATCTCCCTGGACTTGCAATAGAGTCCCCAGGGTGCCCCATGGCCCTCCACCTAGGGCCCTCTGACCCCAGCAAGCTACCTAGGGCTCCACTTCTCTCCCTGGACTTGCAGTAGAGGCCCCAGGGTGCCCCCTTGCCCTCCACCCAGGGGCTACTTACCCCAGCAAGCTACCCAGGGCTCCACCTCTCTCCCTGGACTTGCAGTAGAGGCCCCAGGGTACCCCGTGGCCCTCCACCTAGGGGCCTCTGAACCCAGCAAGCTACCCAGGGGTCCAGCTCTCTCCCTGGACTTGCAATAGAGGCCCCAGGGTACCCCGTGGCCCTCCACCTAGGGGCCTCTGAACCCAGCAAGCTACCCAGGGGTCCAGCTCTCTCCCTAGACTTGCAATAGAGGCCCCAGGGTGCCCCCTGGCCCTCCACATAGGGGCCTCTGAGTCCAGCAAGCTACCCAAAAGTCCAGCTCTCTCCCTAGACTTGCAATAGAGGCCCCAGGGTGCCCCCTGGCCCTCCACCTAGGGGCCTCTGAGTCCAGCAAGCTACCCAGGGGTCCACATCTCTCCCTGGACTTGCAATAGAGGCCCCAGGGTGCCCGGTGACCCTCCACCTAGGGGCCTCTGACCCCAGCAAGCTACTCAGGGGCCTGCCTATCTCCCTGGACTTGCAGTAGAGTCCCCAGGGTGCCCCATGGCCCTTCACCTAGGGCCCTCTGACCCCACCAAGCTACCTAGGGCTCCACTTCTCTCCCTGGACTTGCAGTAGAGGCCCAAGGGTGCCCCCTTGCCCTCCACCCAGGGGCTACTTACCCCAGCAAGCTACCCAGGGCTCAACCTCTCTCCCTGGACTTGCAGTAGAGGCCCAAGGGTACCCCATGGCCCTCCACCTAGGGGCCTCTGACCCCAGCAAGCTACTCAGGGGTCCACATCTCTCCCTGGACTTGCAGTAGAGGGCCCAGGGTACCCCGTGGCCCTCCACCTAGGGGCCTCTGAACCCAGCAAGCTACCCAGGGGTCCACCTCTCTCCCTGGACTTGCAATAGAGGCCCCAGGGTGCCCGCTTGCCCTCCACCCAGGGGCTACTGACCCCAGCAAGCTACCCAGGGCTCCACCTCTCTCCCTGGACTTGCAGTAGAGGCCCTAGGCTACCCTCTGGCACTCCACCTAGGGGCCTCTGACCCCAGCAAGCTACTCAGGGCTTCACCTCTCTCCCTGGACTTGCAGTAGAGGCCCCAGGGTGCCCATTGGCCCTCCACCTAGGGGCCTCTGACCCCAGCAAGCTACCCAGGGTCCTACCTATCTCCCTGGACTTGCAGTAGAGTCCCCAGTGTGCCCCATGGCCCTCCACCTAGGGCCCTCTCACCCCAGCAAGCTACCCAGGGCAAAAACTCTCTCCCTGTACTTGCAGTATAGGCCTCAGGGTGCCCCCTGGTCCTCCACCTAGGGGCCCCTGACCCAAGCAAGCTGCCCAGGGGTCCACCTCTCTCCCTGGGCTTGCAATAGAGGCCCCAGGGTGCCCCTTGGCCCTCCACCTAGGGGCCTCTGACCCCAGAAAGCTACCCAGGGGTCCACCTCTCTCCCTAGACTTGCAGACTAGGCCCCAGGGTGACCCTTGACCCTCCACCTAGTGGCTTCTGACCCCAGCAAGCTGCCCAGGGGCCTGCCTATCTCCCTGGACTTGCAGTAGAGGCCCCAGGGTACCCCGTGGCCCTCCACCTAGGGGCCTCTGACCCCAGCAAGCTACTCAGGGGTCCACATCTCTCCCTGGACTTGCAGTAGAGGCCCCAGGGTACCCCGTGGCCCTCCACCTAGGGGCCTCTGAACCCAGCAAGCTACCCAGGGGTCCAGCTCTCTCCCTGGACTTGCAATAGAGGCCCTAGGGTGCCCCCTTGCCCTCCACCCAGGGGCTACTGACCCCAGCAAGCTACCCAGGGCTCCACCTCTCTCCCTGGACTTGTAGTAGAGGCCCTAGGCTACCCTCTGGCCCTCCACCTAGGGGCCTCTGACCCCAGCAAGCTACCCAGGGCTTCACCTCTCTCCCTGGACTTGCAGTAGAGGCCCCAGGGTGCCCATTGGCCCTCCACCTAGGGACCTCTGACCCCAGCAAGCTACCCAGGGTCCTACCTATCTCCCTGGACTTGCAGTAGAGTCCCCAGGGTGCCCCATGGCCCTCCACCTAGGGCCCTCTGACCCCAGCAAGCTACCCAGGGCTAAAACTCTCTCCCTGGACTTGCAATAGAGGCCCAGGGTGCCCCTTGGCCCTCCACCTAGGGGCCTCTGACCCCAGAAAGCTACCCAGGGGTCCACCTCTCTCCCTAGACTTGCAGACTAGGCCCCAGGGTGACCCTTGACCCTCCACCTAGGGGCTTCTGACCCCAGCAAGCTGCCCAGGGGCCTGCCTATCTCCCTGGACTTGCAGTAGAGTCCCCAGCGTGCCCCATGGCCCTCTACCTAGGGCCCTCTGACCCCAGCAAGCTACCTAGGGCTCCACTTCTCTCCCTGGACTTGCAGTAGAGGCCCAAGGGTGCCCCCTTGCCCTCCACCCAGGGGCTACTTACCCCAGCAAGCTACCCAGGGCTCAACCTCTCTCCCTGGACTTGCAGTAGAGGCCCCAGGGTACCCCGTGGCCCTCCACCTAGGGGCCTCTGACCCCAGCAAGCTACTCAGGGGTCCACATCTCTCCCTGGACTTGCAGTAGAGGCCCCAGGGTACCCCGTGGCCCTCCACCTAGGGGCCTCTGAACCCAGCAAGCTACCCAGGGGTCCAGCTCTCTCCCTGGACTTGCAGTAGAGGCCCCAGGGTGCCCATTGGCCCTCCACCTAGGGGTCTCTGACCCCAGCAAGCTACCCAGGGCTCAACCTCTCTCCCTGGACTTGCAGTAGAGGCCCCAGGGTACCCCGTGGCCCTCCACCTAGGGGCCTCTGACCCCAGCAAGCTACTCAGGGGTCCACATCTCTCCCTGGACTTGCAGTAGAGGCCCCAGGGTACCCCGTGGCCCTCCACCTAGGGGCCTCTGAACCCAGCAAGCTACCCAGGGGTCCAGCTCTCTCCCTGGACTTGCAATAGAGGCCCCAGGGTGCCCCCTGGCCTTCCACCTAGGGGCCTCTGAGTCCAGCAAGCTACCCAGGGGTCCACATCTCTCCCTGGACTTGCAGTAGAGGCCCCAGAGTGCCCATTGGCCCTCCACCTATGGGTCTCTGACCCCAGCAAGATACCGAGGGGTCCACCTCTCTCCCTGGACTTGCAGTATAAACCCCTGGGTGCCCCCTGGCCCTCGACCTAGGGGCCTCTGACCCCAGCAAGCTACTCGGGGGTCCAGCTCTCTCCCTGGACTTGCAATAGAGGCCCCAGGGTGCCCCCTTGCCCTCCATCCAGGGGCTACTGACCCCAGCAAGCTACCCAGGGCTCCACCTCTCTCCCTGGACTTGTAATAGAGGCCCTAGGCTGCCCTCTGGCCCTCCACCTAGGGGCCTCTGACCCCAGCAAGCTACCCAGGGCTCCACCTCTCTCCCTGGACTTGCAGTAGAGGCCCCAGGTTGACCCTCTGGCCCCCCACCTAGGGGCCTCTGACCCCAGCAAGCTACCGAGGGGTCTGCCTATCTCCCTGGACTTGCAGTAGAGTCCCCAGGGTGCCCCATGGCCCTCCACCCAGGGCCCTTTGACCCCAGCAAGCTACCCAGGGGTCCACCTCTCTCCCTGGACTTGCAGTATAGGCCACAGGGTGCCCCCTTGCCCTCCACCTAGGGGCCTCTGACCACAGCAAGCTACCCAGGGCTCCACCTCTCTCCCTGGACTTGCAGTAGAGGCCCCAGGGTGCCCCCTTGCCCTCCACCCAGGGGCTACTGACAACAGCAAGCTACCCAGGGCTCCACCTCTCTCCTTGGACTTGCAGTATAGGCCCCAGGGTGCCCCCTGGCCCTCCACTAGGGGCATCTGACCCCAGCAAGCTACCCAGGGGTCCACCTCTCTCCCTGGACTTGCAGTATAGGACCCAGGGTGCCCCCTTGCCCTCCACCCAGGGGCTACTGACCCCAGCAAGCTACCCAGGGCTCCACCTCTCTCCCTGGACTTGCAATAGAGGCCCCAGGGTGCCCCCTTGCCCTCCACCCAGGGGCTACTGACCCCAGCAAGTTACCGAGGGGTCCACCTCTCTCCCCCTGGACTTGAGATAGAGGCCCAAGGGTGCCCCGTGACCCTCCACCTAGGGGCCTCTGACCCCAGCAAGCTACCCAGGGGTCCACCTCTCTCCCTGGACTTGCAGTATAGGCCCCAGGGTGCCCCCTGGCCCTCCAACTAGGGGCCTCTGACCCCAGCAAGCTACCCAGGGGTCCACCTCTCTCCTTGGACTTGCAGTATAGGCCCCAGGGTGCCCCCTGGCCCTCCACTAGGGGCATCTGACCCCAGCAAGCTACCCAGGGGTCCACCTCTCTCCCTGGACTTGCAGTATAGGACCCAGGGTGCCCTCTGGCCTTCCACCTAGGGGCCTCTGACCCTAGCAAACTACCCAGGGGTCCACCTCTCTCCCTGGACTTGCTGTAGAGGCCCCAGGGTGCCCCTTGCCCTCCACCTAGGGGCCTCTGACCCCAGCAAGCTACCCAGGGGTCCACATCTCTCCTTGGACTTGCAGTGGAGGCCCCTGGGTGCCCCCTGGCCCTCCACCTAGGGGCCTCTGACCCCAGCAAGCTACCCGGGGGTCCAGCTCTCTCCCTGGACTTGCAATAGAAGCCCCAGGGTGCCCCCTTGCCCTCCACCCAGGGGCTACTGACCCCAGCAAGCTACCCAGGGCTCCACCTCTCTCCCTGGACTTGTAGTAGAGGCCCTAGGCTACCCTCTGGCCCTCCACCTAGTGGCCTCTGACCCCAGCAAGCTACCCAGGGCTTCACCTCTCTCCCTGGACTTGCAGTAGAGGCCCCAGGGTGCCCATTGGCCCTCCACCTAGGGGCTACTGACCCCAGCAAGCTACCGAGGGGTCCACCTCTCTCCCTGGACTTACAGTAGAGGCCCCAGGGTGACCCTTGGCCCTCCACCTAGGGGCCTCTGACCCCAGAAAGCTACCCAGGGGTCCACCTCTCTCCCTAGACTTGCAGACTAGGCCCCAGGGTGACCCTTGATCTCCACCTAGGGGCTTCTGACCCCAGCAAGCTGCCCAGGGGCCTGCCTATCTCCCTGGACTTGCAGTAGAGGCCCCAGGGTGCCCCATGGCCCTCCACCTAGGGGCTTCTGACCCCAGCAAGCTGCCCAGGGGCCTGCCTATCTCCCTGGACTTGCAGTAGAGTCCCCAGGGTGCCCCATGGCCCTCCACCTAGGGCCCTCTGACCCCAGCAAGCTACCTAGGGCTCCACTTCTCTCCCTGGACTTGCAGTAGAGGCCCCAGGGTACCCCCTTGCCCTCCACCCAGGGGCTACTTACCCCAGCAAGCTACCCAGGGCTCCACCTCTCTCCCTGGACTTGCAGTAGAGGCCCCAGGGTACCCCGTGGCCCTCCACCTTGGGGCCTCTGAACCCAGCAAGCTACCCAGGGGTCCAGCTCTCTCCCTGGACTTGCAATAGAGGCCCCAGGGTACCCCGTGGCCCTCCACCTAGGGGCCTCTGAACCCAGCAAGCTACCCAGGGGTCCAGCTCTCTCCCTAGACTTGCAATAGAGGCCCCAGGGTGCCCCCTGGCCCTCCACCTAGGGGCCTCTGAGTCCAGCAAGCTACCCAGGGGTCCAGCTCCCTCCCTAGACTTGCAATAGAGGCCCCAGGGTGCCCCCTGGCCCTCCACCTAGGGGCCTCTGAGTCCAGCAAGCTACCCAGCGGTCCAGCTCTCTCCCTAGACTTGCAATAGAGGCCCCAGGGTGCCCCCTGACCCTCCACCTAGGGGCCTCTGACCCCAGCAAGCTACCCAGGGGTCCACCTCTCTCCCTGGACTTGCAGTATAGGCCCCAGGGTGCCCCCTGGCCCTCCAACCAGGGGCCTCTGACCCCAGCAAGCTACCCAAGGGTCCACCTCTTTCCTTGGACTTGCAGTATAGGCCCCAGGGTGCCCCCTGGCCCTCCACCCAGGGGCTACTGACCCCAGCAAGCTACCCAGGGCTCCACCTCTCTCCCTGGACTTGCAGTAGAGGCCCCAGGGTACCCCGTGGCCCTCCACCTAGGGGCCTCTGACCCCAGCAAGCTACCCAGGGGTCCACATCTCTCCCTGGACTTGCAGTAGAGGCCCCAGGGTGCCCATTGGCCCTCCACCTAGGGGTCTCTGATCCCAGCAAGCTACCGAGGGGTCCACCTCTCTCCCTGGACTTGCAATAGAGGCCCCAGGGTGCCCCGTGACCCTCCACCTAGGGGCCTCTGACCCCAGCAAGCTACCCAGGGGTCCACCTCTCTCCCTGGACTTGCAGTAGAGGCCCCAGGGTTCCCCCTGGCCCTCCAACTAGGGGCCTCTGACCCCAGCAAGCTACCCAGTGGTCCACCTCTCTCATTGGACTTGCAGTATAGGCCCCAGGATGCCCCCTGGTCCTCCACTAGGGGCATCTGACCCCAGCAAGCTACCCAGGTGTCCACCTCTCTCCCTGGACTTGCAGTATAGGACCCAGGGTGCCCCCTGGCCTTATACTAGGGGCATCTGACACCAGCAAGCTACCCAGGGGTCCACCTCTCTCCCTGGACTTGCAGTATAGGCCCCAGGGTGCCCTCTGGCCTTCCACCTAGGGGCCTCTGACCCTAGCAAACTACCCAGGGGTCCACCTCTCTCCCTGGACTTGCTGTAGAGGCCCCAGGGTGCCCCTTGCCCTCCACCTAGGGGCCTTTGACCCCATCAAGCTTCCCTGGAGTCCACCTCTCTCCCTGGACTTGCAGTAGAGGCCCCAGGGTGCCCCTTGGACCTCCACCTTGGGGCCTCTGACCCCAGCAAGCTACCGAGGGGTCCACCTCTCTCCGTGGACTTGCAGACTAGGCCCCAGGGTGACCCTTGATCTCCACCTAGGGGCTTCTGACCCCATCAAGCTGCCCAGGGGCCTGCCTATCTCCCTGGACTTGCAGTAGAGGCCCCAGGGTGCCCCATGGCCCTCCACCTAGGGGCTTCTGACGCCAGCAAGCTGCCCAGGGGCCTGCCTATCTCCCTGGACTTGCAGTAGAGTCCCCAGGGTGCCCCATGGCCCTCCACCTAGGGCCCTCTGACCCCAGCAAGCTACCTAGGGCTCCACTTCTCTCCCTGGACTTGCAGTAGAGGCCCCAGGGTGCCCCCTTGCCCTCCACCCAGGGGCTACTTACCCCAGCAAGCTACCCAGGGCTCCACCTCTCTCCCTGGACTTGCAGTAGAGGCCCCAGGGTACCCCGTGGCCCTCCACCTAGGGGCCTCTGAACCCAGCAAGCTACCCAGGGGTCCAGCTCTCTCCCTGGACTTGCAATAGAGGCCCCAGGGTACCCCGTGGCCCTCCACCTAGGGGCCTCTGAACCCAGCAAGCTACCCAGGGGTCCAGCTCTCTCCCTAGACTTGCAATAGAGGCCCCAGGGTGCCCCCTGGCCCTCCACATAGGGGCCTCTGAGTCCAGCAAGCTACCCAAAGGTCCAGCTCTCTCCCTAGACTTGCAATAGAGGCCCCAGGGTGCCCCCTGGCCCTCCACATAGGGGCCTCTGAGTCCAGCAAGCTACCCAGGGGTCCACATCTCTCCCTGGACTTGCAATAGAGGCCCCAGGGTGCCCCGTGACCCTCCACCTAGGGGCCTCTGACCCCAGCAAGCTACCCAGGGGTCCACCTCTCTCCTTGGACTTGCAGTATAGGCCCCAGGGTGCCCCCTGGCCCTCCAACTAGGGGCCTCTGACCCCAGCAAGCTACCCAAGGGTACACCTCTCTCCTTGGACTTGCAGTATAGGCCCCAGGGTGCCCCCTGGCCCTCCACCCAGGGGCTACTGACCCCAGCAAGCTACCCAGGGCTCCACCTCTCTCCCTGGACTTGCAGTAGAGGCCCCAGGGTACCCCTTGGCCCTCCACCTAGGGGCCTCTGACCCCAGCAAGCTACCCAGGGGTCCACATCTCTCCCTGGACTTGCAGTAGAGGCCCCAGGGTGCCCATTGGCCCTCCACCTAGGGGTCTCTGATCCCAGCAAGCTACCGAGGGGTCCACCTCTCTCCCTGGATTTGCAATAGAGGCCCCAGGGTGCCCCGTGACCCTCCACCTAGGGGCCTGTGACCCCAGCAAGCTACCCAGGGGTCCACCTCTCTCCCTGGACTTGCAGTAGAGGCCCCAGGGTTCCCCCTGGCCCTCCAACTAGGGGCCTCTGACCCCAGCAAGCTACCCAGTGGTCCACCTCTCTCCTTGGACTTGCAGTATAGGCCCCAGGATGCCCCCTGGTCCTCCACTAGGGGCATCTGACCCCAGCAAGCTACCCAGGTGTCCACCTCTCTCCCTGGACTTGCAGTATAGGACCCAGGGTGCCCCCTGGCCCTATACTAGGGGCATCTGACACCAGCAAGCTACCCAGGGGTCCACCTCTCTCCCTGGACTTGCAGTATAGGCCCCAGGGTGCCCTCTGGCCTTCCACCTAGGGGCCTCTGACCCTAGCAAACTACCCAGGGGTCCACCTCTCTCCCTGGACTTGCTCTAGAGGCCCCAGGGTGCCCCTTGCCCTCCACCTAGGGGCCTCTGACCCCAGCAAGCTACCCAGGGCTCCACCTCTCTCCCTGGACTTGTAGTAGAGGCCCTAGGCTACCCTCTGGCCCTCCACCTAGGGGCCTCTGACCCCAGCATGCTACCCAGGGCTTCACCTCTCTCCCTGGACTTGCAGTAGAGGCCCCAGGGTGCCCGTTGGCCCTCCACCTAGGGGCCTCTGACCCCAGCAAGCTACCCAGGGTCCTACCTATCTCCCTGGACTTGCAGTAGAGTCCCCAGGGTGCCCCATGGCCCTCCACCTAGGGCCCTCTGACCCCAGCAAGCTGCCCAGGGGCCTGCCTATCTCCTTGGACTTGCAGTAGAGTCCCCAGGGTGCCCCATGGCCCTCCACCTAGGGCCCTCTGACCCCAGCAAGCTACCTAGGGCTCCACTTCTCTCCCTGGACTTGCAGTAGAGGCCCCAGGGTGCCCCCTTGCCCTCCACCCAGGGGCTACTTACCCCAGCAAGCTACCCAGGGCTCCACCTCTCTCCCTGGACTTGCAGTAGAGGCCCCAGGGTACCCCGTGGCCCTCCACCTAGGGGACTCTGAACCCAGCAAGCTACCCAGGGGTCCAGCTCTCTCCCTGGACTTGCAATAGAGGCCCCAGGGTACCCCGTGGCCCTCCACCTGGGGGCCTCTGAACCCAGCAAGCTACCCAGGGGTCCAGCTCTCTCCCTAGACTTGCAATAGAGGCCCCAGGGTGCCCCCTGGCCCTCCACCTAGGGGCCTCTGAGTCCAGCAAGCTCCCCAGGGGTCCACCTCTCTCCCTGGACTTGCTGTAGAGGCCCCAGGGTGCCCCTTGCCCTCCACCTAGGGGCCTCTGACCCCAGCAAGCTACCCAGGGCTTCACCTCTCTCCCTGGACTTGCAGTAGAGGCCCCAGGGTGCCCGTTGGCCCTCCACCTAGGGGCCTCTGACCCCAGCAAGCTACCTAGGGTCCTACCTATCTCCCTGGACTTGCAGTAGAGTCCCCAGGGTGCCCCATGGCCCTCCACCTAGGGCCCTCTGACCCCAGCAAGCTGCCCAGGGGCCTGCCTATCTCCTTGGACTTGCAGTAGAGTCCCCAGGGTGCCCCATGGCCCTCCACCTAGGGCCCTCTGACCCCAGCAAGCTACCTAGGGCTCCACTTCTCTCCCTGGACTTGCAGTAGAGGCCCCAGGGTGCCCCCTTGCCCTCCACCCAGGGGCTACTTACCCCAGCAAGCTACCCAGGGCTCCACCTCTCTCCCTGGACTTGCAGTAGAGGCCCCAGGGTACCCCGTGGCCCTCCACCTAGGGGACTCTGAACCCAGCAAGCTACCCAGGGGTCCAGCTCTCTCCCTGGACTTGCAATAGAGGCCCCAGGGTACCCCGTGGCCCTCCACCTAGGGGCCTCTGAACCCAGCAAGCTACCCAGGGGTCCAGCTCTCTCCCTAGACTTGCAATAGAGGCCCCAGGGTGCCCCCTGGCCCTCCACCTAGGGGCCTCTGAGTCCAGCAAGCTACCCAGGGGTCCACATCTCTCCCTGGACTTGCAATAGAGGCCCCAGGGTGCCCCGTGACCCTCCACCTAGGGGCCTCTGACCCCAGCAAGCTACCCAGGGGTCCACCTCTCTCCCTGGACTTGCAGTATAGGCCCCAGGGTGCCCCCTGGCCCTCCAACTAGGGGCCTCTGACCCCAGCAAGCTACCCAAGGGTCCACCTCTCTCCTTGGACTTGCAGTATAGGCCCCAGGGTGCCCCCTGGCCCTCCACCCAGGGGCTACTGACCCCAGCAAGCTACCCAGGGCTCCACCTCTCTCCCTGGACTTGCAGTAGAGGCCCCAGGGTACCCCGTGGCCCTCCACCTAGGGGCCTCTGACCCCAGCAAGCTACCCAGGGGTCCACATCTCTCCCTGGACTTGCAGTAGAGGCCCCAGGGTGCCCCGTGGCCGTCCACCTAGGGGCCTCTGACCCCAGCAAGCTACCCGGGGGTCCACCTCTCTCCCTGGACTTGCAAAAGAGGCCCCAGGGTGCCCCCTTGCCCTCCACCCAGAGGCTACTGACCCCAGCATGCTACCCAGGGCTCCACCTCTCTCCCTGGACTTGCAGTAGAGGCCCCAGGGTGCCCATTGGCCCTCCACCTAGGGGCCTCTGACCCCAGCAAGCTACCCAGGGTCCTACCTATCTCCCTGGACTTGCAGTAGAGTCCCCAGGGTGCCCCATGGCCCTCCACCTAGGGCCCTCTGACCCCAGCAAGCTACCCAGGGCTAAAACTCTCTCCCTGGACTTGCAGTATAGGCCTCAGGGTGCCCCCTGGTCCTCCACCTAGGGGCCCCTGACCCAAGCAAGCTGCCCAGGGGTCCACCTCTCTCCCTGGACTTGCAGTAGAGGCCCCAGGGTGCCCCCTGGCCCTCCACCTAGGGGCATCTGACCCCAGCAAGCTACCCAGGGGTCCACCTCTCTCCCTGGACTTGCAGTATAGGACCCAGGGTGCCCCCTGGCCCTACACCTAGGTGCATCTGACACCAGCAAGCTACCCAGGAGTCCACCTCTCTCCCTGGACTTGCAGTATATGACCCAGGGTGCCCCCTGGCCTGGCCCTCCACCTAGGTGCATCTGACCCCAGCAAGCTACCCAGGGGTCCACATCTCTCCTTGGACTTGCAGTGGAGGCCCCAGGGTGCCCCCTGGCCCTCCACTTAGGGGCCTCTGACCCGAGAAAGCTACCCGGGGGTCCAACTCTCTCCCTGGACTTGCAATAGAGGCCCCAGGGTGCCCCTTGGCCCTCCACCTAGGGGCCTCTGACCCCAGCAAGCTACCCAGGGGTCCACATCTCTGCCTGGACGTGCAGTAGACGCCCCAGGGTGCCCCCTGGCCCTCCACCTAGGGGCCTCTGACCCCAGAAAGCTACCCAGGGGTCAACATCTCTCCCTGGACTTATAGTAGAGGCCCTACGGTGCCCCCTGGCCCTCCCCCTAGGGGCCTCTGACACCAGCAAGCTTCCCAGTTATTCACCTCTCTCACTGGACTTGCAGTAGAGGCCCCAGGTTGACCCTTGGCCCTCCATCTTGGGGCCTCTGACCCCAGCAAGCTGCCCAGGGGCCTGCCTATCTCCCTGGACTGCAGTAGAGGCCCCAGGGTGCCCATTGGCCCTCCACCTAGGGTCCTCTGACCCCAGCAAGCTACCCAGGGCTCCACGTCTCTCCCTGGACTTGCAGTAGAGGCCCCAGTGTGCCCCCTTGCCCTCCACCCAAGGGCTACTGACCCCAGCAAGCTACCCAGGGCTCCACCTCTCTCCCTGAACTTGCAGTAGAGGCCCCACGGTACCCCGTGGCCCTCCACCTAGGGGCCTCTGACCCCAGCAAGCTACCCAGGGGTCCACATCTCTCCCTGGACTTGCAGTAGAGGCCCCTGGGTACCCCAAGGCCCTCCACCTAGGGGCCTCTGAACCCAGCAAGCTACCCAGGGGTCCACATCTCTCCGTGGACTTGCAGTAGACGCCGCTGGGTGCCCCCTGGCCCTCCACCTAGGGGCCTCTGACCCAAGCAAGCTACCCAGGGGTCCAGCTCTCTCCCTGGAATTGCAATAGAGGCCCCAGGGTGCCCCGTGACCCTCCACCTAGGGGCCTCTGACCCCAGCAAGCTACCCAGGGGTCCACATCTCTCCGTGGACTTGCAGTAGACGCCGCTGGGTGCCCCCTGGCCCTCCACCTAGGGGCGTCTGCCCCCAGCAAGCTTCCCAGTGGTCCACCTCTCTCCCTAGACTTGCAGTAGAGGCCCCAGTGTGACCCTTGGCCCTCCACCTAGGGGCCTCTGACCCCAGTAAGCTACCCAGGGGCCTACCTATCTCCCTGGACTTGCATTAGAGTCCCCAGGGTGCCCCCTGGCCCTCCACCTAGGGCCCTCTGACCCCAGCAAGCTACCCAGGGCTCCAACTCTCTCCCTGGACTAGCAGTATAGGCCCCAGGGTGCCCCCTGGTCCTCTACCTAGGGGCCCCTGACCCAAGCAAGCTGCCCAGGGGTCCACCTCTCTCCCTGGACTTGCTGACTAGGCCCCAGGGAGACCCTTGGCCCTCCACCTAGGGGCCTCTGACCCCAACAAGCTGCCCAGGGGCCTGCCTATCTCCCTGGACTTGCAGTAGTGTCCCCAGGGTGCCCCATGGCCCTCCACCTAGGGCTCTTTGACCCCAGCAAGCTACCAAGGGGTCCACCTCTCTCCCTGGACTTGCAGTATAGGCCACAGGTTGCCCCTTTGCCCTCCACCTAGGGGCCTCTGACCCCAGCAAGCTACCCAGGGCTCCACCTCTCTCCCTGGACTTGCAGTAGAGGCCCCAGGGTGCCCCCTTGCCCTCCACCCAGGGGCTACTGACCCCAGCAAGCTACCCAGGGCTCCACCTCTCTGCCAGGACTTGCAGTAGAGGCCCTAGGGTACCTCCTGGCCCTCCACCTAGGGGCCTCTGACCCCAGCAAGCTACCCAGGGGTCCACATCTCTCCCTGGAATTGCAGTAAGGGCCCCAGGGTACCTCGTGGCCCTCCACCTAGGGGCCTCTGAACCCAGCAAGCTACCCAGGGGTCCAGCTCTCTCCCTGGACTTGCAATAGAGGCCCCAGGGTGCCCCCTTGCCCTCCGCCCATGGGCTACTGACCCCAGCAAGCTACCCAGGGCTCCACCTCTCTCCCTGGACGTGTAGTAGAGGCCCTAAGCTGCCCTCTGGCCCTCCACCTAGGGGCCTCTGACCCCAGCAAGCTACCTTGGGGTCCACCTCTCTCCCTGGACTTGCAGTAGAGGCCCCTGGTTGCCCCCTGGCCCTCCACCTAGGGGCCTCTGACCCCAGCAAGCTACCCGGGGGTCCAGCTCTCTCCCTGGACTTGCAATAGAGGCCCCAGGGTGCCCCCTTGCCCTCCACCCAGGGGCTACTGACCCCAGCAAGCTACCCAGGGCTCCACCTCTCTCCCTGGACTTGTAGTAGAGGCCCTAGGCTGCCCTCTGGCCCTCCACCTAGGGGCCTCTGACCCCAGCAAGCTACCCAGGGCTCCACCTCTCTCCCTGGACTTGCAGTAGAGGCCCCAGGTTGTCCCTTGGTCCTCCACCCAGGGGCTACTGACCCCAGCAAGATTCCCAGTGGTCCACCTCTCTCCCTAGACTTGCAGTAGAGGCCCCAGGGTGACCCTTGGACCTCCACCTAGGGGCCTCTGACCCCAGCAAGCATCCAGGGTCCTACCTATCTCCCTGTACTTGCAGTAGAGTCCCCAGGGTGCCCCATGGCCCTCCACCTAGGGCCCTCTGACCCCAGCAAGCTACCCAGGGGTCCATCTCTCTCCCTGGACTTGCAGTACAGGCCTCAGGGTGCCCCCTGCTCCTCCACCTAGGGGCCTCTGACCCCAGCAAGCTACCCAGGGCTCCATCTCTCTCCCTGGACTTGCAGTATAGGCCTCAGGGTGCCCCCTGGTCCTCCACCTAGGGGCCCCTGACTCAAGCAAGCTGCCCAGGGGTCCACCTCTCTCCCTGGACGTGCAATAGAGGCCCCAGGGTGCCCCTTGGCCCTCCACCTAGGGGCCTCTGACCCCAGAAAGCTACCCAGGGGTCCACCTCTCTCCCTAGACTTGCAGACTAGGCTCCAGGGTGACCCTTGGCCCTCCACCTAGGGGCTTCTGACCCCAGCAAACTGCCCAGGGGCCTGCCTATCTTCCTGGACTTGCAGTAGAGCCCCCAGAGTGCCCCATGGCTCTCCACCTAGGGCCCTCTGACCCCAGCAAGCTACCGAGTGGTCCACCTCTCTCCCTGGACTTGCAATAGAGGCCCCAGGGCGCCCCGTGACCCTCCACCTAGGGGCCTCTGACCCTAGCAAGCTACCCAGGAGTCCACCTCTCTCCCTGGACTTGCAGTATAGGCCCCAGGGTGCCCCCTGGCCCTCCACCTAGGGGCCTCTGACCCCAGCAAGCTACCCAGGGGTCCACCTCTCTCCCTGCACTTGCAGTATAGGACCCACGGTGCCCTCTGGCCCTCCACCTAGGGGCCTCTGACTCCAGCAAGCTACCCAGGGGTCCACCTCTCTCCCTGGACTTGCAATAGAGGCCCCAGGGCGCCCCGTGACCCTCCACCTAGGGGCCTCTGACCCTAGCAAGCTACCCAGGGGTCCACCTCTCTCCCTGGACTTGCAGTATAGGCCCCAGGGCGCCCCGTGACCCTCCACCTAGGTGCCTCTGACCCTAGCAAGCTACCCAAGGGTCCACCTCTCTCCCTGGACTTGCAGTTTAGGCCCCAGGGTGCCCCCTGGCCCTCCACCTAGGGGCATCTGACCCCAGCAAGCTACCCAGGGGTCCACCTCTCTCCCTGTACTTGCAGTAAAGGCCCCACGGTGCCCTCTGGCCCTCCACCTAGGGGCCTCTGACTCCAGCAAGCTACCCTGGAGTCCACCTCTCTTCCTGGACTTGCAGTCGAGGCCCCAGGGTGCCACTTGGCCCTCCACCTAGGGGCCTCTGACCCCAGCAAGCTACCCGGGGGTCCAGCTCTCTCCCTGGACTTGCAATGGAGGCCCCAGGGTGCCCCCTTGCCCTCCACCCAGGGGCTACTGACCCCAGCAAGCTACTCAGGGCTCCACCTCTCTCCCTGGACTTGTAGTAGAGACCCTAGGCTGCCCTCTGGCCCTCCACCTAGGGGCCTCTGACCCCAGCAAGCTACCCAGAGCTTCACCTCTCTCCCTGGACTTGCAGTAGAGGCCCCAGGGTGCCCATTGGCCCTCCACCTAGAGGCCTCTGACCCCACCAATCTTCCCAGTGGTCCACCTCTCTCCCTAGACTTGCAGTAGAGGCCCCAGGGTGACCCTTGGCCCTCCACCTAGGGGCCTCTGACCCCAGCAAGCTACCCAGGGTCCTACCTATCTCCCTTTACTTGCAGTAGAGTCCCCAGGGTGCCCCATGGCCCTCCACCTAGGGCCCTCTGACCCCAGCAAGCTACCCAGGGCTCCATCTCTCTCCCTGGACTTGCAGTATAGGCCTCAGGGTGCCCCCTGGTCCTCCACCTAGGGGCCCCTGACCCAAGCAAGCTGCCCAGGGGTCCACCTCTCTCCCTGGACTTGCAATAGAGGCCCCAGGGTGCCCCTTGGCCCTCCACCTAGGGGCCTCTGACCCAGAAAGCTACCCAGGGCTCCATCTCTCTCCCTGGACTTGCAGTATAGGCCTCAGGGTGCCCCCTGGTTCTCCACCTAGGGGCCCCTGACCCAAGCAAGCTGCCCAGGGGTCCACCTCTCTCCCTGGACTTGCAATAGAGACCCCAGGGTGCCCTTTGGCCCTCCACCTAGGGGCCTCTGACCCAGCAAGCTACCCAGGGGTCCACCTCTCTCCCTAGACTTGCAGACTAGGCTCCAGGGTGACCCTTGGCCCTCCACCTAAGGGCTTCTGACCACAGCAAGCTGCCCAGGGGCCTGTCTATCTCCCTGGACTTGCAGTAGAGCCCCCATGGTGCCCCATGGCCCTCCACCTAGGGCCCTCTGACCCCAGCAAGCTATCCAGGGGTCCACATCTCTCCCTGGACTTGCAGTATAGGCCACAGGGTGCCCCCTTGCCCTCCACCTAAGGGCCTCTGACCCCAGCAAGCTACCCAGGGCTCCACTTCTCTCCCTGATCTTGCAGTAGAGGCCCCAGGGTGACCCCTTGCCCTCCACCCAGGGGTACTGACCCCAGCAAGCTACCCAGGGCTCCACCTCTCTCCCTAGACTTGCAGTAGAGGCCCCAGGGTGCCCCCTTTCCCTCCACCCAGGGGCTACTGACCCCAGCAAGCTACCCAGGGCTCCACCTCTCTCCCTGGACTCTCAGTAGAGGCCCCAGGGTACCCCGTGGCCCTCCACCTAGGGGCCTCTGAGTCCAGCAAGCTACCCAGGGGTCCACATCTCTCCCTGGACTTGCAGTAGAGGCCCCAGGGTACCCCGTGGCCCTCCACCTAGGGGCCTCTGAACCCAGCAAGATACCCAGGGGTCCAGCTCTCTCCCTGGACTTGCAATAGAGGCCCCAGGGTGCCCTCTTGCCCTCCACCCAAGGGCTACTGACCCCAGCAAGCTACCCAGGGGTCCACCTCTTTCCTTGGACTTGCAGTATAGGACCCAGGGTGCCCCCTGGCCCTCCACCTAGGGGCATCTGACACCAGCAAGCTACCCAGGGCTCCACCTATCTCCTTGGACTTGCTGTATAGGCCCCAGGGTGCCCCCTGGCCCTCCACCTAGGGGCATCTGACCCCAGCAAGCTACCCAGGGGTCCACCTCTCTCCTTGGACTTGCAGTAGAGGCCCCAGAGTGCCCATTGGCCTTCCACCTAGGGGTCTCTGATCCCAGCAAGTTACCGAGGGGTCCACCTCTCTCCCCCTGGACTTGAGATAGAGGCCCCAGGGTGCCCCCTGGCCCTCCAACCTGGGGCCTCTGACCCCAGCAAGCTACCCAGTGGTCCACCTCTCTCCTTGGACTTACAGTATAGGCCCCAGGATGTCCCCTGGTCCTCCACTAGGGGCATCTGACCCCAGCAAGCTACCCAGGTGTCCACCTCTCTCCCTGGACTTGCAGTATAGGACCCAGGGTGCCCCCTGGCCCTATACTAGGGGCATCTGACACCAGCAAGCTACCCAGGGGTCCACCTCTCTCCCTGGACTTGCAGTATAGGCCCCAGGGTGCCCTCTGGCCTTCCACCTAGGGGCCTCTGACCCTAGCAAACTACCCAGGGGTCCACCTCTCTCCCTGGACTTGCTGTAGAGGCCCCAGGGTGCCCCTTGCCCTCCACCTAGGGGCCTTTGACCCCAGCAAGCTTCCCTGGAGTCCACCTCTCTCCCTGGACTTGCAGTAGAGGCCCCAGGGTGCCCCTTGGACCTCCACCTAGGGGCCTCTGACCCCAGCAAGCTACCGAGGGGTCCACCTCTCTCCGTGGACTTGCAGTAGAGGCCCCAGGGTGCCCCGTGGCCGTCCACCTAGGGGCCTCTGACCCCAGCAAGCTACCCGGGGGTCCAGCTCTCTCCCTGGACTTGCAAAAGAGGCCCCAGGGTGCCCCCTTGCCCTCCACCCAGAGGCTACTGACCCCAGCAAGCTACCCAGGGCTCCACCTCTCTCCCTGGACTTGTAGTAGAGGCCCTAGGCTACCCTCTGGCCCTCCACCTAGGGGCCTCTGACCCCAGCAAGCTACCCAGGGCTTCACCTCTCTCCCTGGACTTGCAGTAGAGGCCCCAGGGTGCCCATTGGTCCTCCACCTGGGGGCCTCTGACCCCAGCAAGCTACCCAGGGTCCTACCTATCTCCCTGGACTTGCAGTAGAGTCCCCAGGGTGCCCCATGGCCCTCCACCTAGGGCCCTCTGACCTCAGCAAGCTACCCAGGGCTAAAACTCTCTCCCTGGACTTGCAGTATAGGCCTCAGGGTGCCCCCTGGTCCTCCACCTAGGGGCCCCTGACCCAAGCAAGCTGCCCAGGGGTCCACCTCTCTCCCTGGACTTGCAATAGAGGCCCCAGGGTGCCCCTTGGCACTCCACCTAGGGGCCTCTGACCCCAGAAAGCTACCCAGGGGTCCACCTCTCTCCCTAGACTTGCAGACTAGGCCCCAGGGTGACCCTTGACCCTCCACCTAGGGGCTTCTGACCCCAGCAAGCTGACCAGGGGCCTGCCTATCTCCCTGGACTTGCAGTAGAGTCCCCAGGGTGCCCCATGGCCCTCCACCTAGGGCCCTCTGACCCCACCAAGCTACCTAGGGCTCCACTTCTCTCCCTGGACTTGCAGTAGAGGCCCAAGGGTGCCCCCTTGCCCTCCACCCAGGGGCTACTTACCCCAGCAAGCTACCCAGGGCTCAACCTCTCTCCCTGGACTTGCAGTAGAGGCCCCAGGGTACCCCATGGCCCTCCACCTAGGGGCCTCTGACCCCAGCAAGCTACTCAGGGGTCCACATCTCTCCCTGGACTTGCAGTAGAGGCCCCAGGGTACCCCGTGGCCCTCCACCTAGGGGCCTCTGACCCCAGCAAGCTACTCAGGGGTCCACATCTCTCCCTGGACTTGCAGTAGAGGCCCCAGGGTACCCCGTGGCCCTCCACCTAGGGGCCTCTGAACCCAGCAAGCTACCCAGGGGTCCAGCTCTCTCCCTGGACTTGCAATAGAGGCCCCAGGGTGCCCCCTTGCCCTCCACCCAGGGGCTACTGACCCCAGCAAGCTACCCAGGGCTCCACCTCTCTCCCTGGACTTGTAGTAGAGGCCCTAGGCTACCCTCTAGCCCTCCACTTAGGGGCCTCTGACCCCAGCAAGCTACCCAGGGCTTCACCTCTCTCCCTGGACTTGCAGTAGAGGCCCCAGGGTGCCCATTGGCCCTCCACCTAGGGGCCTCTGACCCCAGCAAGCTACCCAGGGTCCTACCTATCTCCCTGGACTTGCAGTAGAGTCCCCAGGGTGCCCCATGGCCCTCCACCTAGGGCCCTCTGACCCCAGCAAGCTACCCAGGGCTAAAACTCTCTCCCTGGACTTGCAATAGAGGCCCAGGGTGCCCCTTGGCCCTCCACCTAGGGGCCTCTGACCCCAGAAAGCTACCCAGGGGTCCACCTCTCTCCCTAGACTTGCAGACTAGGCCCCAGGGTGACCCTTGACCCTCCACCTAGGTGCTTCTGACCCCAGCAAGCTGCCCAGGGGCCTGCTTATCTCCCTGGACTTGCAGTAGAGTCCCCAGCGTGCCCCATGGCCCTCTACCTAGGGCCCTCTGACCCCAGCAAGCTACCTAGGGCTCCATTTCTCTCCCTTGACTTGCAGTAGAGGCCCAAGGGTGCCCCCTTGCCCTCCACCCAGGGGCTACTTACCCCAGCAAGCTACCCAGGGCTCAACCTCTCTCCCTGGACTTGCAGTAGAGGCCCCAGGGTACCCCGTGGCCCTCCACCTAGGGGCCTCTGACCCCAGCAAGCTACTCAGGGGTCCACATCTCTCCCTGGACTTGCAGTAGAGGCCCCAGGGTACCCCGTGGCCCTCCACCTAGGGGCCTCTGAACCCAGCAAGCTACCCAGGGGTCCAGCTCTCTCCCTGGACTTGCAGTAGAGGCCCCAGGGTGCCCATTGGCCCTCCACCTAGGGGTCTCTGACCCCAGCAAGCTACCCAGGGCTCAACCTCACTCCCTGGACTTGCAGTAGAGGCCCCAGGGTACCCCCTGGCCCTCCACCTAGGGGCCTCTGACCCCAGCAAGCTACTCAGGGGTCCACATCTCTCCCTGGACTTGCAGTAGAGGCCCCAGGGTACCCCGTGGCCCTCCACCTAGGGGCCTCTGAACCCAGCAAGCTACCCAGGGGTCCAGCTCTCTCCCTGGACTTGCAATAGAGGCCCCAGGGTGCCCCCTGGCCCTCCACCTAGGGGCCTCTGAGTCCAGTAAGCTACCCAGGGGTCCACATCTCTTCCTGGACTTGCAGTAGAGGCCCCAGGGTGCCCATTGGCCCTCCACCTATGGGTCTCTGACCCCAGCAAGCTACCGAGGGGTCCACCTCTCTCCCTTGACTTGCAGTATAAACCCCTGGGTGCCCCCTGGCCCTCGACCTAGGGGCCTCTGACCCCAGCAAGCTACCCGGGGGTCCAGCTCTCTCCCTGGACTTGCAATAGAGGCCCCAGGGTAACCCCTTGCCCTCCACCCAGGGGCTACTGACCCCAGCAAGCTACCCAGGGCTCCACCTCTCTCCCTGGACTTGTAATAGAGGCCCTAGGCTGCCCTCTGGCCCTCCACCAGGGGCCTCTGACCCCAGCAAGCTACCCAGGGCTCCACCTCTCTCCTTGGACTTGCAGTATAGGCCCCAGGTTGACCCTTGGCCCTCCACCTAGGGGCCTCTGACCCCAGCAAGCTACCGAGGGGTCTGCCTATCTCCCTGGACTTGCAGTAGAGTCCCCAGGGTGCCCCATGGCCCTGCACCTAGGGCCCTTTGACCCCAGCAAGCTACCCAGGGGTCAACCTCTCTCCCTGGACTTGCAGTATAGGCCACAGGGTGCCCCCTTGCCCTCCACCTAGGGGCCTCTGACCACAGCAAGCTACCCAGGGCTCCACCTCTCTCCTTGGACTTGCAGTAGAGGCCCCAGGGTGCCCCCTTGCCCTCCACCCAGGGGCTACTGACCCCAGCAAGCTACCCAGGGCTCCACCTCTCTCCTTGGACTTGCAGTATAGGCCCCAGGGTGCCCCCTGGCCCTCCACTAGGGGCATCTGACCCCAGCAAGCTACCAGGGGTCCACCTCTCTCCCTAGACTTGCAGACTAGGCCCCAGGGTGACCCTTGACCCTCCACCTAGGTGCTTCTGACCCCAGCAAGCTGCCCAGGGGCCTGCCTATCTCCCTGGACTTGCAGTAGAGTCCCCAGCGTGCCCCATGGCCCTCTACCTAGGGCCCTCTGACCCCAGCAAGCTACCTAGGGCTCCACTTCTCTCCCTTGACTTGCAGTAGAGGCCCAAGGGTGCCCCCTTGCCCTCCACCCAGGGGCTACTTACCCCAGCAAGCTACCCAGGGCTCAACCTCTCTCCCTGGACTTGCAGTAAAGGCCCCAGGGTACCCCGTGGCCCTCCACCTAGGGGCCTCTGAACCCAGCAAGCTACCCAGGGGTCCAGCTCTCTCCCTGGACTTGCAGTAGAGGCCCCAGGGTGCCCATTGGCCCTCCACCTAGGGGTCTCTGACCCCAGCAAGCTACCCAGGGCTCAACCTCTCTCCCTGGACTTGCAGTAGAGGCCCCAGGGTACCCCGTGGCCCTCCACCTATGGGCCTCTGACCCCAGCAAGCTACTCAGGGGTCCACATCTCTCCCTGGACTTGCAGTAGAGGCCCCAGGGTACCCCGTGGCCCTCCACCTAGGGGCCTCTGAACCCAGCAAGCTACCCAGGGGTCCAGCTCTCTCCCTGGACTTGCAATAGAGGCCCCAGGGTGCCCCCTGGCCCTCCACCTAGGGGCCTCTGAGTCCAGCAAGCTACCCAGGGGTCCACATCTCTCCCTGGACTTGCAGTAGAGGCCCCAGGGTGCCCATTGGCCCTCCACCTATGGGTCTCTGACCCCAGCAAGCTACCGAGGGGTCCACCTCTCTCCCTTGACTTGCAGTATAAACCCCTGGGTGCCCCCTGGCCCTCGACCTAGGGGCCTCTGACCCCAGCAAGCTACCCGGGGGTCCAGCTCTCTCCCTGGACTTGCAATAGAGGCCCCAGGGTAACCCCTTGCCCTCCACCCAGGGGCTACTGACCCCAGCAAGCTACCCAGGGCTCCACCTCTCTCCCTGTACTTGTAATAGAGGCCCTAGGCTGCCCTCTGGCCCTCCACCAGGGGCCTCTGACCCCAGCAAGCTACCCAAGGCTCCACCTCTCTCCTTGGACTTGCAGTATAGGCCCCAGGTTGACCCTTGGCCCTCCACCTAGGGGCCTCTGACCCCAGCAAGCTACCGAGGGGTCTGCCTATCTCCCTGGACTTGCAGTAGAGTCCCCAGGGTGCCCCATGGCCCTCCACCTAGGGCCCTTTGACCCCAGCAAGCTACCCAGGGGTCAACCTCTCTCCCTGGACTTGCAGTATAGGCCACAGGGTGCCCCCTTGCCCTCCACCTAGGGGCCTCTGACCACAGCAAGCTACCCAGGGCTCCACCTCTCTCCTTGGACTTGCAGTAGAGGCCCCAGGGTGCCCCCTTGCCCTCCACCCAGGGGCTACTGACCCCAGCAAGCTACCCAGGGCTCCACCTCTCTCCTTGGACTTGCAGTATAGGCCCCAGGGTGCCCCCTGGCCCTCCACTAGGGGCATCTGACCCCAGCAAGCTACCAGGGGTCCACCTCTCTCCCTAGACTTGCAGACTAGGCCCCAGGGTGACCCTTGACCCTCCACCTAGGTGCTTCTGACCCCAGCAAGCTGCCCAGGGGCCTGCCTATCTCCCTGGACTTGCAGTAGAGTCCCCAGCGTGCCCCATGGCCCTCTACCTAGGGCCCTCTGACCCCAGCAAGCTACCTAGGGCTCCACTTCTCTCCCTTGACTTGCAGTAGAGGCCCAAGGGTGCCCCCTTGCCCTCCACCCAGGGGCTACTTACCCCAGCAAGCTACCCAGGGCTCAACCTCTCTCCCTGGACTTGCAGTAGAGGCCCCAGGGTACCCCGTGGCCCTCCACCTAGGGGCCTCTGAACCCAGCAAGCTACCCAGGGGTCCAGCTCTCTCCCTGGACTTGCAGTAGAGGCCCCAGGGTGCCCATTGGCCCTCCACCTAGGGGTCTCTGACCCCAGCAAGCTACCCAGGGCTCAACCTCTCTCCCTGGACTTGCAGTAGAGGCCCCAGGGTACCCCGTGGCCCTCCACCTATGGGCCTCTGACCCCAGCAAGCTACTCAGGGGTCCACATCTCTCCCTGGACTTGCAGTAGAGGCCCCAGGGTACCCCGTGGCCCTCCACCTAGGGGCCTCTGAACCCAGCAAGCTACCCAGGGGTCCAGCTCTCTCCCTGGACTTGCAATAGAGGCCCCAGGGTGCCCCCTGGCCCTCCACCTAGGGGCCTCTGAGTCCAGCAAGCTACCCAGGGGTCCACATCTCTCCCTGGACTTGCAGTAGAGGCCCCAGGGTGCCCATTGGCCCTCCACCTATGGGTCTCTGACCCCAGCAAGCTACCGAGGGGTCCACCTCTCTCCCTGGACTTGCAGTATAAACCCCTGGGTGCCCCCTGGCCCTCGACCTAGGGGCCTCTGACCCCAGCAAGCTACCCGGGGGTCCAGCTCTCTCCCTGGACTTGCAATAGAGGCCCCAGGGTAACCCCTTGCCCTCCACCCAGGGGCTACTGACCCCAGCAAGCTACCCAGGGCTCCACCTCTCTCCCTGGACTTGTAATAGAGGCCCTAGGCTGCCCTCTGGCCCTCCACCAGGGGCCTCTGACCCCAGCAAGCTACCCAGGGCTCCACCTCTCTCCTTGGACTTGCAGTATAGGCCCCAGGTTGACCCTTGGCCCTCCACCTAGGGGCCTCTGACCCCAGCAAGCTACCGAGGGGTCTGCCTATCTCCCTGGACTTGCAGTAGAGTCCCCAGGGTGCCCCATGGCCCTCCACCTAGGGCCCTTTGACCCCAGCAAGCTACCCAGGGGTCAACCTCTCTCCCTGGACTTGCAGTATAGGCCACAGGGTGCCCCCTTGCCCTCCACCTAGGGGCCTCTGACCACAGCAAGCTACCCAGGGCTCCACCTCTCTCCTTGGACTTGCAGTAGAGGCCCCAGGGTGCCCCCTTGCCCTCCACCCAGGGGCTACTGACCCCAGCAAGCTACCCAGGGCTCCACCTCTCTCCTTGGACTTGCAGTATAGGCCCCAGGGTGCCCCCTGGCCCTCCACTAGGGGCATCTGACCCCAGCAAGCTACCAGGGGTCCACCTCTCTCCCTGGACTTGCAGTATAGGACCCAGGGTGCCCCCTTGCCCTCCACCCAGGGGCTACTGACCCCAGCAAGCTACCCAGGGCTCCACCTCTCTCCCTGGACTTGCAATAGAGGCCCCAGGGTGCCCCCTTGCCCTCCACCCAGGGGCTACTGACCCCAGCAAGTTACCGAGGGGTCCACCTCTTTCCCCCTGGACTTGAGATAGAGGCCCAAGGGTGCCCCGTGACCCTCCACCTAGGGGCCTCTGACCCCAGCAAGCTACCCAGGGGTCCACCTCTCTCCCTGGACTTGCAGTATAGGACCCAGAGTGCCCCCTGGCCCTCCACCTAGGGGCATCTGACACCAGCAAGCTACCCAGGGGTCCACTTCTCTCCCTGGACTTGCAGTATAGGCCCCAGGGTGCCCTCTGGCCTTCCACCTAGGGGCCTCTGACCCTAGCAAACTACCCAGGGGTCCACCTCTCTCCCTGGACTTGCTGTAGAGGCCCCAGGGTGCCCCTTGCCCTCCACCTAGGGGCCTCTGAACCCAGCAAGCTACCAAGGGGTCCACATCTCTCCTTGGACTTGCAGTGGAGGCCCCTGGGTGCCCCCTGGCCCTCCACCTAGGGGCCTCTGACCCCAGCAAGCTACCCGGGGGTCCAGCTCTCTCCCTGGCCTTGCAATAGAGGCCCCAGGGTGCCCCCTTGCCCTCCACCCAGGGGCTACTGACCCCAGCAAGCTACCCAGGGCTCCACCTCTCTCCCTGGACTTGTAGTAGAGGCCCTAGGCTACCCTCTGGCCCTCCACCTAGTGGCCTCTGACCCCAGCAAGCTACCCAGGGCTTCACCTCTCTCCCTGGACTTGCAGTAGAGGCCCCAGGGTGCCCATTGGCCCTCCACCTAGGGGCCTCTGACCCCAGCAAGCTACTGAGGGGTCCACCTCTCTCCCTGGACTTGCAGTAGAGGCCCCAGGGTGACCCTTGGCCCTCCACCTAGGGGCCTCTGACCCCAGAAAGCTACCCAGGGGTCCACCTCTCTCCCTAGACTTGCAGACTAGGCCCCAGGGTGACCCTTGATCTCCACCTAGGGGCTTCTGACCCCAGCAAGCTTCCCAGGGGCCTGCCTATCTCCCTGGACTTGCAGTAGAGTCCCCAGGGTGCCCCATGGCCCTCCACCTAGGGCCCTCTGACCCCAGCAAGCTACCTAGGGCTCCACTTCTCTCCCTGGACTTGCAGTAGAGGCCCCAGGGTGCCCCCTTGCCCTCCACCCAGGGGCTACTTACCCCAGCAAGCTGCCCAGGGCTCCACCTCTCTCCCTGGACTTGCAGTAGAGGCCCCAGGGTACCCCGTGGCCCTCCACCTAGGGGCCTCTGAACCCAGCAAGCTACCCAGGGGTCCAGCTCTCTCCCTGGACTTGCAATAGAGGCCCCAGGGTACCCCGTGGCCCTCCACCTAGGGGCCTCTGAACCCAGCAAGCTACCCAGGGGTCCAGCTCTCTCCCTAGACTTGCAATAGAGGCCCCAGGGTGCCCCCTGGCCCTCCACCTAGGGGCCTCTGACCCCGGCAAGCTACCCAGGGGTCCACCTCTCTCCCTGGACTTGCAGTATAGGCCCCAGGGTGGCCCCTGGCCCTCCAACTAGGGGCCTCTGACCCCAGCAAGCTACCCAGGGGTCCACCTCTCTCCCTGGACTTGCAGTATAGGCCCCAGGGTGCCCCCTGGCCCTCCAACTAGGGGCCTCTGACCCCAGCAAGCTACCCAGTGGTCCACCTCTCTCCTTGGACTTGCAGTATAGGCCCCAGGATGCCCCCTGGTCTTCCACTAGGGGCATCTGACCCCAGCAAGCTACCCAGGTGTCCACCTCTCTCCCTGGACTTGCAGTATAGGACCCAGGGTGCCCCCTGGCCCTATACTAGGGGCATCTGACACCAGCAAGCTACCCAGGGGTCCACCTCTCTCCCTGGACTTGCAGTATAGGCCCCAGGGTGCCCTCTGGCCTTCCACCTAGGGGCCTCTGACCCTAGCAAACTACCCAGGGGTCCACCTCTCTCCCTGGACTTGCTGTAGAGGCCCCAGGGTGCCCCTTGCCCTCCACCTAGGGGCCTTTGACCCCAGCAAGCTTCCCTGGAGTCCACCTCTCTCCCTGGACTTGCAGTAGAGGCCCCAGGGTGCCCCTTGGACCTCCACCTAGGGGCCTCTGACCCCAGCAAGCTACCGAGGGGTCCACCTCTCTCCGTGGACCCTCAGTAGAGGCCCCAGGGTGCCCCGTGGCCGTCCACCTAGGGGCCTCTGACCCCAGCAAGCTACCCGGGGGTCCAGCTCTCTCCCTGGACTTGCAAAAGAGGCCCCAGGGTGCCCCCTTGCCCTCCACCCAGAGGCTACTGACCCCAGCAAGCTACCCAGGGCTCCACCTCTCTCCCTGGACTTGTAGTAGAGGCCCTAGGCTACCCTCTGGCCCTCCACCTAGGGGCCTCTTACCCCAGCAAGCTGCCCAGGGCTCCACCTCTCTCCCTGGACTTGCAGTAGAGGCCCCAGGGTACCCCGTGGCCCTCCACCTAGGGGCCTCTGAACCCAGCAAGCTACCCAGGGGTCCAGCTCTCTCCCTGGACTTGCAATAGAGGCCCCAGGGTACCCCGTGGCCCTCCACCTAGGGGCCTCTGAACCCAGCAAGCTACCCAGGGGTCCAGCTCTCTCCCTAGACTTGCAATAGAGGCCCCAGGGTGCCCCCTGGCCCTCCACCTAGGGGCCTCTGACCCCAGCAAGCTACCCAGGGGTCCACCTCTCTCCCTGGACTTGCAGTATAGGCCCCAGGGTGGCCCCTGGCCCTCCAACTAGGGGCCTCTGACCCCAGCAAGCTACCCAGGGGTCCACCTCTCTCCCTGGACTTGCAGTATAGGCCCCAGGGTGCCCCCTGGCCCTCCAACTAGGGGCCTCTGACCCCAGCAAGCTACCCAGTGGTCCACCTCTCTCCTTGGACTTGCAGTATAGGCCCCAGGATGCCCCCTGGTCCTCCACTAGGGGCATCTGACCCCAGCAAGCTACCCAGGTGTCCACCTCTCTCCCTGGACTTGCAGTATAGGACCCAGGGTGCCCCCTGGCCCTATACTAGGGGCATCTGACACCAGCAAGCTACCCAGGGGTCCACCTCTCTCCCTGGACTTGCAGTATAGGCCCCAGGGTGCCCTCTGGCCTTCCACCTAGGGGCCTCTGACCCTAGCAAACTACCCAGGGGTCCACCTCTCTCCCTGGACTTGCTGTAGAGGCCCCAGGGTGCCCCTTGCCCTCCACCTAGGGGCCTTTGACCCCAGCAAGCTTCCCTGGAGTCCACCTCTCTCCCTGGACTTGCAGTAGAGGCCCCAGGGTGCCCCTTGGACCTCCACCTAGGGGCCTCTGACCCCAGCAAGCTACCGAGGGGTCCACCTCTCTCCGTGGACCCTCAGTAGAGGCCCCAGGGTGCCCCGTGGCCGTCCACCTAGGGGCCTCTGACCCCAGCAAGCTACCCAGGGGTCCAGCTCTCTCCCTGGACTTGCAAAAGAGGCCCCAGGGTGCCCCCTTGCCCTCCACCCAGAGGCTACTGACCCCAGCAAGCTACCCAGGGCTCCACCTCTCTCCCTGGACTTGTAGTAGAGGCCCTAGGCTACCCTCTGGCCCTCCACCTAGGGGCCTCTGACCCCAGCAAGCTACCCAGGGCTTCACCTCTCTCCCTGGACTTGCAGTAGAGGCCCCAGGGTGCCCGTTTGCCCTCCACCTAGGGGCCTCTGGCCCCAGCAAGCTACCCAGGGTCCTACCTATCTCCCTGGACTTGCAGTAGAGTCCCCAGCGTGCCCCATGGCCCTCCACCTAGGGCCCTCTGACCCCAGCAAGCTACCCAGGGCTAAAACTCTCTCCCTGGACTTGCAGTATAGGCCTCAGGGTGCCCCCTGGTCCTCCACCTAGGGGCCCCTGACCCAAGCAAGCTGCCCAGGGGTCCACCTCTCTCCCTGGACTTGCAATAGAGGCCCCAGGGTGCCCCTTGGCCCTCCACCTAGGGGCCTCTGACCCCAGAAAGCTACCCAGGGGTCCACCTCTCTCCCTAGACTTGCAGACTAGGCCCCAGGGTGACCCTTGACCCTCCACCTAGGGGCTTCTGACCCCAGCAAGCTGCCCAGGGGCCTGCCTATCTCCCTGGACTTGCAGTAGAGTCCCCAGGGTGCCCCATGGCCCTCCACCTAGGGCCCTCTGACCCCACCAAGCTACCTAGGGCTCCACTTCTCTCCCTGGACTTGCAGTAGAGGCCCAAGGGTGCCCCCTTGCCCTCCACCCAGGGGCTACTTACCCCAGCAAGCTACCCAGGGCTCAACCTCTCTCCCTGGACTTGCAGTAGAGGCCCCAGGGTAATCCATGGCCCTCCACCTAGGGGCCTCTGACCCCAGCAAGCTACTCAGGGGTCCACATCTCTCCCTGGACTTGCAGTAGAGGCCCCAGGTTGACCCTTGGCCCTCCACCTAGGGGCCTCTGACCCCAGCAAGCTACCGAGGGGTCTGCCTATCTCCCTGGACTTGCAGTAGAGTCCCCAGGGTGCCCCATGGCCCTCCACCTAGGGCCCTTTGACCCCAGCAAGCTACCCAGGGGTCCACCTCTCTCCCTGGACTTGCAGTATAGGCCACAGGGTGCCCCCTTGCCCTCCACCTAGGGGCCTCTGACCACAGCAAGCTACCCAGGGCTCCACCTCTCTCCCTGGACTTGCAGTAGAGGCCCCAGGGTGCCCCCTTGCCCTCCATCCAGGGGCTACTGACCCCAGCAAGCTACCCAGGGCTCCACCTCTCTCCTTGGACTTGCAGTATAGGCCCCAGGGTGCCCCCTGGCCCTCCACTAGGGGCATCTGACCCCAGCAAGCTACCCAGGGGTCCACCTCTCTCCCTGGACTTGCAGTATAGGACCCAGGGTGCCCCCTTGCCCTCCACCCAGGGGCTACTGACCCCAGCAAGCTACCCAGGGCTCCACCTCTCTCCCTTCACTTGCAATAGAGGCCCCAGGGTGCCCCCTTGCACTCCACCCAGGGGCTACTGACCACAGCAAGTTACCGAGGGGTCCACCTCTCTCCCCCTGGACTTGAGATAGAGGCCCAAGGGTGCCCCGTGACCCTCCACCTAGGGGCCTCTGACCCCAGCAAGCTACCCAGGGGTCCACCTCTCTCCCTGGACTTGCAGTATAGGCCCCAGGGTGCCCCCTGGCCCTCCAACTAGGGGCCTCTGACCCCAGCAAGCTACCCAGGGGTCCACCTCTCTCCTTGGACTTGCAGTATAGGCCCCAGGGTGCCCCATGGCCCTCCACTAGGGGCATCTGACCCCAGCAAGCTACCCAGGGGTCCTCCTCTCTCCCTGGACTTGCAGTATAGGACCCAGGGTGCCCCCTGGCCCTCCACCTAGGGGCATCTGACACCAGCAAGCTACCCAGGGGTCCACTTCTCTCCCTGGACTTGCAGTATAGGCCCCAGGGTGCCCCCTGGCCCTCCACCTAGGGGCATCTGACACCAGCAAGCTACCCAGGGGTCCACTTCTCTCCCTGGACTTGCAGTATAGGCCCCAGGGTGCCCTCTGGCCTTCCACCTAGGGGCCTCTGACCCCAGCAAGCTACCCCGGGGTCCAGCTCTCTCCCTGGACTTGCAATAGAGGCCCCAGGGTGCCCCCTTGCCCTCCACCCAGGGGCTACTGACCCCAGCAAGCTACCCAGGGCTCCACCTCTCTCCCTGGACTTGTAGTAGAGGCCCTAGGCTACCCTCTGGCCCTCCACCTATTGGCCTCTGACCCCAGCAAGCTACCCAGGGCTTCACCTCTCTCCCTGGACTTGCAGTAGAGGCCCCAGGGTACCCCGTGGCCCTCCACCTAGGGGCCTCTGAACCCAGCAAGCTACCCAGGGGTCCAGCTCTCTCCCTGGACTTGCAATAGAGGCCCAGGGTACCCCGTGGCCCTCCACCTAGGGGCCTCTGAACCCAGCAAGCTACCCAGGGGTCCAGCTCTCTCCCTAGACTTGCAATAGAGGCCCCAGGGTGCCCCCTGGCCCTCCACCTAGGGGCCTCTGAGTCCAGCAAGCTACCCAGGGGTCCACCTCTCTCCCTGGACTTGCAGTATAGGCCCCAGGGTGCCCCCTGGCCCTCCAATTAGGGGCCTCTGACCCCAGTAAGCTACCCAAGGGTCCACCTCTCTCCTTGGACTTGCAGTATAGGCCCCAGGGTGCCCCCTGGCCCTCCACCCAGGGGCTACTGACCCCAGCAAGCTACCCAGGGCTTCACCTCTCTCCCTGGACTTGTGGTAGAGGTCCTAGGCTGCCCTCTGGCCCTCCACCTAGGGGCCTCTGACCCCAGCAAGCTACCCAGGGCTCCACCTCTCTCCCTGGACTTGCAGTAGAGGCCCCAGGTTGACCCTTGGCCCTCCACCTAGGGGCCTCTGACCCCAGCAAGCTACCGAGGGGTCTGCCTATCTCCCTGGACTTGCAGTAGAGTCCCCAGGGTGCCCCATGGCCCTCCACCTAGGGCCCTTTGACCCCAGCAAGCTACCCAGGGGTCCACCTCTCTCCCTGGACTTGCAGTATAGGCCACAGGGTGCCCCCTTGCCCTCCACCTAGGGGCCTCTGACCACAGCAAGCTACCCAGGGCTCCACCTCTCTCCCTGGACTTGCAGTAGAGGCCCCAGGGTGCCCTCTTGCCCTCCATCCAGGGGCTACTGACCCCAGCAAGCTACCCAGGGCTCCACCTCTCTCCTTGGACTTGCAGTATAGGCCCCAGGGTGCCCCCTGGCCCTCCACTAGGGGCATCTGACCCCAGCAAGCTACCCAGGGGTCCACCTCTCTCCCTGGACTTGCAGTATAGGACCCAGGGTGCCCCCTTGCCCTCCACCCAGGGGCTACTGACCCCAGCAAGCTACCCAGGGCTCCACCTCTCTCCCTGGACTTGCAATAGAGGCCCCAGGGTGCCCCCTTGCCCTCCACCCAGGGGCTACTGACCCCAGCAAGTTACCGAGGGGTCCACCTCTCTCCCCCTGGACTTGAGATAGAGGCCCAAGGGTGCCCCGTGACCCTCCACCTAGGGGCCTCTGACCCCAGCAAGCTACCCAGGGGTCCACCTCTCTCCCTGGACTTGCAGTATAGGCCCCAGGGTGCCCCCTGGCCCTCCAACTAGGGGCCTCTGACCCCAGCAAGCTACCCAGGGGTCCACCTCTCTCCTTGGACTTGCAGTATAGGCCCCAGGGTGCCCCATGGCCCTCCACTAGGGGCATCTGACCCCAGCAAGCTACCCAGGGGTCCTCCTCTCTCCCTGGACTTGCAGTATAGGACCCAGGGTGCCCCCTGGCCCTCCACCTAGGGGCATCTGACACCAGCAAGCTACCCAGGGGTCCACTTCTCTCCCTGGACTTGCAGTATAGGCCCCAGGGTGCCCTCTGGCCTTCAACCTAGGGGCCTCTGACCCTAGCAAACTACCCAGGGGTCCACCTCTCTCCCTGGACTTGCTGTAGAGGCCCCAGGGTGCCCCCTGGCCCTCCACCTAGGGGCCTCTGACCCCAGCAAGCTACCCCGGGGTCCAGCTCTCTCCCTGGACTTGCAATAGAGGCCCCAGGGTGCCCCCTTGCCCTCCACCCAGGGGCTACTGACCCCAGCAAGCTACCCAGGGCTCCACCTCTCTCCCTGGACTTGTAGTAGAGGCCCTAGGCTACCCTGTGCCCTCCACCTATTGGCCTCTGACCCCAGCAAGCTACCCAGGGCTTCACCTCTCTCCCTGGACTTGCAGTAGAGGCCCCAGGGTGCCCATTGGCCCTCCACCTAGGGGCCTCTGACCCCAGCAAGCTACCGAGGGGTCCACATCTCTCCCTGGACTTGCAGTAGAGGCCCCAGGGTGACCCTTGGCCCTCCACCTAGGGGCCTCTGACCCCAGAAAGCTACCCAGGGGTCCACCTCTCTCCCTAGACTTGCAGACTAGGCCCCAGGGTGACCCTTGATCTCCACCTAGGGGCTTCTGACCCCAGCAAGCTGCCCAGGGGCCTGCCTATCTCCCTGGACTTGCAGTAGAGGCCCCAGGGTGCCCCATGGCCCTCCACCTAGGGTCTTCTGACCCCAGCAAGCTGCCCAGGGGCCTGCCTATCTCCCTGGACTTGCAGTAGAGTCTCCAGGGTGCCCCATGCCCCTCCACCTAGGGCCCTCTGACCCCAGCAAGCTACCTAGGGCTCCACTTCTCTCCCTGGACTTGCAGTAGAGGCCCCAGGGTGCCCCCTTGCCCTCCACCCAGGGGCTACTTACCCCAGCAAGCTACCCAGGGCTCCACCTCTCTCCCTGGACTTGCAGTAGAGGCCCCAGGGTACCCCGTGGCCCTCCACCTAGGGGCCTCTGAACCCAGCAAGCTACCCAGGGGTCCAGCTCTCTCCCTGGACTTGCAATAGAGGCCCCAGGGTACCCCGTGGCCCTCCACCTAGGGGCCTCTGAACCCAGCAAGCTACCCAGGGGTCCAGCTCTCTCCCTAGACTTGCAATAGAGGCCCCAGGGTGCCCCCTGGCCCTCCACCTAGGGGCCTCTGAGTCCAGCAAGCTACCCAGGGGTCCACATCTCTCCCTGGACTTGCAATAGAGGCCCCAGGGTGCCCCGTGACCCTCCACCTAGGGGCCTCTGACCCCAGCAAGCTACACAGGGGTCCACCTCTCTCCCTGGACTTGCAGTATAGGCCCCAGGGTGCCCCCTGGCCCTCCAATTAGGGGCCTCTGACCCCAGTAAGCTACCCAAGGGTCCACCTCTCTCCTTGGACTTGCAGTATAGGCCCCAGGGTGCCCCCTGGCCCTCCACCCAGGGGCTACTGACCCCAGCAAGCTACCCAGGGCTCCACCTCTCTCCCTGGACTTGCAGTAGAGGCCCCAGGGTGCCCATTGGCCCTCCACCTAGGGGTCTCTGATCCCAGCAAGCTACCGAGGGGTCCACCTCTCTCCCTGGACTTGCAATAGAGGCCCCAGGCTGCCCCGTGACCCTCCACCTAGGGGCCTCTGACCCCAGCAAGCTACCCAGGGGTCCACCTCTCTCCCTGGACTTGCAGTAGAGGCCCCTGGGTGCCCCCTGGCCCTCCACCTAGGGGCCTCTGACCCCAGCAAGCTACCCGGGGGTCCAGCTCTCTCCCTGGACTTGCAATAGAGGCCACAGGGTGCCCCCTTGCCCTCCACCCAGGGGCTACTGACCCCAGCAAGCTACCCAGGGCTCCACCTCTCTCACTGGACTTGTAGTAGAGGCCCTAGGCTGCCCTCTGGCCCTCCACCTAGGGGCCTCTGACCCCAGCAAGCTACCCAGGGCTCCACCTCTCTCCCTGTACTTGCAGTAGAGGCCCCAGGTTGTCCCTTGGCCCTCCACCAAGGGGCTACTGACCCCAGCAAGATTCCCAGTGGTCCACCTCTCTCCCTAGACTTGCAGTAGAGGCCCCAGGGTGACCCTTGGCCCTCCACCTAGGGGCCTCTGACCCCAGCAAGCTACCCAGGGTCCTACCTATCTCCCTGTACTTGCAGTAGAGTGCCCAGGGTGCCCCATGGCCCTCCACCTAGGGCCCTCTGACCCCAGCAAGCTACCCAGGGCTCCATCTCTCTCCCTGGACTTGCAGTATAGGCCTCAGGGTGCCCCCTGGTCCTCCACCTAGGGGCCCCTGACCCAAGCAAGCTGCCCAGGGGTCCACCTCTCTCCCTGGACGTGCAATAGAGGCCCCAGGGTGCCCCTTGGCCCTCCACCTAGGGCCCTCTGACCCCAGCAAGCTACCGAGTGGTCCACCTCTCTCCCTGGACTTGCAATAGAGGCCCCAGGGTGCCCCGTGACCCTCCACCTAGGGGCCTCTGACCCTAGCAAGCTACCCAGGTTTCCACCTCTCTCCCTGGACTTGCAGTATAGGCTCCAGGGTGCCCCCTGGCCCTCCACCTAGGGGCATCTGACCCCAGCAAGCTACCCAGGGGTCCACCTCTCTCCCTGGACTTGCAGTATAGGACCCAGGGTGCCCCCTGGCCCTCCACCTAGGGGCATCTGACACCAGCAAGCTACCCAGGGGTCCACCTCTCTCCCTGGACTTGCAGTATAGGCCCCACGGTGCCCTCTGGCCCTCCACCTAGGGGCCTCTGACTCCAGCAAGCTACCCTGGAGTCCACCTCTCTTCCTGGACTTGCAGTCGAGGCCCCAGGGTGCCACTTGGCCCTCCACCTAGGGGCCTCTGACCCCAGCAAGCTACCCGGGGGTCCAGCTCTCTCCCTGGACTTGCAATGGATGCCCCAGGGTGCTCCCTTGCCCTCCACCCAGGGGCTACTGACCCCAGCAAGCTACTCAGGGCTCCACCTCTCTCCCTGGACTTGTAATAGAGACCCTAGGCTGCCCTCTGGCCCTCCACCTAGGGGCCTCTGACCCCAGCAAGCTACCCAGGGCTTCACCTATCTCCCTGGACTTGCAGTAGAGGCCCCAGGGTGCCCATTGGCCCTCCACCTAGAGGCCTCTGACCCCACCAATCTTCCCAGTGGTCCACCTCTCTCCCTAGACTTGCAGTAGAGTTCCCAGGGTGACCCTTGGCCCTCCACCTAGGGGCCTCTGACCCCAGCAAGCTACCCAGGGTCCTACCTATCTCCCTTTACTTGCAGTAGAGTCCCCAGGGTGCCCCATGGCCCTCCACTTAAGGCCCTCTGACCCCAGCAAGCTACCCAGGGCTCCATCTCTCTCCCTGGACTTGCAGTATAGGCCACAGGGTGCCCCCTTGCCCTCCACCTAGGGGCCTCTGACCCCAGCAAGCTACCCAGGGCTCCACTTCTCTCCCTGGACTCTCAGTAGAGGCCCCAGGGTACCCTGTGGCCCTCCACCTAGGGGCCTCTGAGTCCAGCAAGCTACCCAGGGGTCCACATCTCTCCCTGGACTTGCAGTAGAGGCCCCAGGGTACCCCGTGGCCCTCCACCTAGGGGCCTCTGAACCCAGCAAGCTACCCAAGTGTCCAGCTCTCTCCCTGGACTTGCAATAGAGGCTCTAGGGTGCCCCCTTGCCATCCACCCAAGGGCTACTGACCCCAGCAAGCTACCCAGGGCTCCACCTCTCTCCCTGGACTTGTAGTAGAGGCCCTAGGCTGCCCTCTGGCCCTCCACATAGGAGCCTCTGACCCCAGCAAGCTACACAGGGCTCCACCTCTCTCCCTGGACTTGCAATAGAGGCCCCAGGGTGCCCCGTGACCCTCCACCTAGGGGCCTCTGACCCCAGCAAGCTACCCAGGGGTCCACCTCTCTCCCTGGACTTGCAGTATAGGCCCCAGGGTGCCCCCTGGCCCTCCAACTAGGGGCCTCGGACCCCAGCAAGCTGCCCAGGGGTCCACCTCTCTCCTTGGACTTGCAGTATAGGCCCCAGGGTGCCCCATGGCCCTCCACATAGGGGCATCTGACCCCAGCAAGCTACCCACGGGTCCACCTCTCTCCCTGGACTTGCAGTATAGGACCCAGGGTGCCCCCTGGCCCTCCACCTAGGGGCATCTGACACCAGCAAGCTACCCAGGGGTCCAACTCTCTCCCTGGACTTGCAGTATAGGCCCCAGGGTGCCCTCTGGCCTTCCACCTAAGGGCCTCTGACCCTAGCAAACTACCCAGGGGTCCACCTCTCTCCCTGGACTTGCTGTAGAGGCCCCAGGGTGCCCCTTGCCCTCCACCTATTGGCCTCTGACCCCAGCAAGCTACCCTGGAGTCCACCTCTCTCCCTGGACTTGCAGTAGAGGCCCCAGGGTGCCCATTTTCCTTCCACCTAGGGGCCTCTGACACCAGCAAGCTACCCAGGGGTCCAACTCTCTCCCTGGACTTGCAGTAGAGGCCCCAGGGTGCCCCTTGGCCCTCCACCTAGGGGCCTCTGACCCCAGCAAGCTACCGAGGGGTTCACCTCTCTCCGTGGACTTGCAGTAGAGGCCCCAGGGTGCCCCTTGGCCCTCCACCTAGGGGCCTCTGACCCCAGCAAGCTACCGAGGGGTTCACCTCTCTCCGTGGACTTGCAGTAGAGGCCCCAGGGTGACCCTTGGCCCTCAACCTAGGGGCATCTGACCCCAGCAAGCTACCCAATGTCCTACCTATCTCCCTGTACTTGCAGTAGAGTCCCCAGGGTTCCCCATGGCCCTCCACCTAGGGCCCTCTGACCCCAGCAAGCTACCCAGGGCTAAAACTCTCTCCCTGGACTTGCAGTAGAGGCCCCAGTGTGCCCATTGGCCCTCCACCTAGGGGTCTCTGACCCCAGCAAGCTACCCAAGGGTCCGCCTCTGACCCCAGCAAGCTGCCCAGGGGCCCGGCTATCTCCCTGGACTTGCAGTAGAGTCCCCAGGGTGCCCCATGGCCCTCCACCTAGGGCCCTCTGACCCCAGCAAGCTACCCAGGGGTCCACATCTCTCCCTGGACTTGCAACAGAGGCCCCAGGGTGCCCCGTGACCCTCCACTTAGGGGCCTCTGACCCCAGCAAGCTACCCAGGGGTCCACATCTCTCCCTGGACTTGCAGTAGACACCCCTGGGTGCCCCCTGGCCCTCCACCTAGGGGCCTCTGAGTCCAGCAAGCTACCCAGGGGTCCACATCTCTCCCTGGACTTGCAGTAGAGGCCCCAGGGTACCCAGTGGCCCTCCACCTAGGGGCCTCTGAACCCAGCAAGCTACCCAGGGGTCCAGCTCTCTCCCTGGACTTGCAATAGAGGCCCCAGGGTGCCCCCTTGCCCTCCACCCAAGGGCTACTGACCCCAGCAAGCTACCCTGGGCTCCACCTCTCTCCCTGGACTTGTAGTAGAGGCCCTATACTGCCCTCTGGTCCTCCAGCTAGGGGCCTCTGACCCCAGCAAGCTAACCAGGGCTCCACCTCTCTCCCTGGACTCGCAGTAGTGGCCCCAGGGTGCCCATTGGCCCTCCACCTAGGGGTCTCTGACCCCAGCAAGCTACCCAAGGGTCCGCCTCTGACCCCAGCAATCTGCCCAGGGGCCTGCCTATCTCCCTGGACTTGCAGTAGAGTCCCCAGGGTGTCCATGGCCCTCCACGTAGGGCCCTCTGACCCCAGCAAGCTACCCAGGGGTCCACATCTCTCCCTGGACTTGCAGTAGACGCCCCTGGGTGCCCACTGGCCCTCCACCTAGGGGCCTTTAACCCCAGCCAGCTACCCAGGGCTCCACATCTTTCCATGGACTTATAGTAGAGGCTCCAGGGTGCCCCCTGGCCCTCCACCTAGGGGCCTCTGAGTCCAACAAGCTACCCAGGGGTCCAGCTCTCTCCCTGGACTTGCAATAGAGGCCCCAGGGTGCCCCCTTGCCGTCCACCCAACGGCTACTGACCCCAGCAAGCTACCCTGGGCTCCACCTCTCTCCCTGGACTTGTAGTAGAGGCCCTAGGCTTCCCTCTGCCCCTCCACCTATGGGCCTTTGACCCCAGCAAGCTACCCAGGGCTCCAGCTCTCTCCCTGGACTTGCAGTAAAGGCCCCAGGGTGCCCATTGGCCCTCCACCTAGGGGTCTCTGACCCCAGCAAGCTACCGAGGGGTCCACCTCTCTTCCTGGACTTGCAATAGAGGCCCCAGGGTGCCCTGTGACCCTCCACCTAGGGGCCTCTGACCCCAGCAAGCTACCCAGGGGTCCACCTCTCTCCCTGGACTTGCAGTATAGGCCCCAGGGTGCCCTCTGGCCCTCCAACCAGGGGCCTCTGACCCTAGCAAACTACCCAGGGGTCCACCTCTCTCCCTGGACTTGCTGTAGAGGCCCCAGGGTGACCCTTGGCCCTCCAACTAGGGGCCTCTGACACCAGCAAGCTGCCCAGGGGCCTGCCTATCTCCCTGGACTTGCAGTAGAGTCCCCAGGGTGCCCCATGGCCCTCCACGTAGGGCCCTCTGACCCCAGCAAGCTACCCAGGGCTCCACCTCTCTCCCTGGACTTGCAGTATAGGCCACAGGGTGCCCCCTTGCCCTCCACCTAGGGGCCTCTGACCCCAGAAGCTACCCAGGGCTCCACTTCTCTCCCTGAACTTGCAGTAGAGGCCCCAGGGTGCCCCCTTGCCCTCCACCCAGGGGCTACTGACCCCAGCAAGCTACCCAGGGCTTCACCTCTCTCCTTGGACTTGCAGTAGAGGCCCCAGGGTACCCTGTGGCCCTCCACCTAGGGGCCTCTGAGTCCAGCAAGCTACCCAGGGGTCCACATCTCTCCCTGGACTTGCAGTAGAGGCCCCAGGGTGCCCCCTGGCCCTCCACCTAGGGGCATCTGACACCAGCAAGCTACCCAGGTGTCCACCTCTCTCACTGGACTTGCAGTATAGGCCCCAGTGTGCCCTCTGGCCCTCCACGGAGAGGCCTCTGTCCCTAGCAAACTACCCAGGGGTCCACCTCTCTCCCTGGACTTGCTGTAGAGGCCCCAAGGTTCCCCCTGGCCCTCCACCTACGGGCATCTGACCCCAGCAAGCTACCCAGGGGTCCACCTCTCTCCCTGGACTTGCAGTATAGGACCCAGGGTGCCCCCTGGCCGTACACCTAGGTGCATCTGACACCAGCAAGCTACCCAGGAGTCCACCTCTCTCCCTGGACTTGCAGTATATGACCCAGGGTGCCCCCTGGCCTGGCCCTCCACCTAGGGGCCTCTGACCCCAGCAAGCTACCGAGGGGTCCACCTCTCTCCCTGGACTTGCAGTAGAGGCCCCAGGGTTCCCCTTGGCCCTCCACCTAGGGGCCTCTGACCCCAGCAAGCTACCCAGGGGTCCACATCTCTCCCTGGACTTGCAGTAGACGCCCCAGGGTGCCCCCTGGCCCTCCACCTAGGGGCCTCTGACCCCAGCAAGCTACCCAGGGGTCAACATCTCTCCCTGGACTTATAGTAGAGGCCCTACGGTGCCCCCTGGCATTCCCCCTAGGGGCCTCTGACACCAGCAAGCTTCCCAGTTATTCACCTCTCTCACTGGACTTGCAGTAGAGGCCCCAGGTTGACCCTTGGCCCTCCATCTTGGGGCCTCTGACCCCAGCAAGCTGCCCAGGGGCCTGCCTATCTCCCTGGACTGCAGTAGAGGCCCCAGGGTGCCCATTGGCCCTCCACCTAGGGGCCTCTGACCCCAGCAAGCTACCCAGGGCTCCACGTCTCTCCCTGGACTTGCAGTACAGGCCCCAGGGTGCCCCCTTGCCCTCCACCCAAGGGCTACTGACCCCAGCAAGCTACCCAGGGCTCCACCTCTCTCCCTGAACTTGCAGTAGAGGCCCCACGGTACCCCATGGCCCTCCAACTAGGGGCCTCTGACCCCAGCAAGCTACCCAGGGGTCCACATCTCTCCCTGGACTTGCAGTAGAGGCCCCTGGGTACCCCAAGGCCCTCCACCTAGGGGCCTCTGAACCCAGCAAGCTACCCAGGGGTCCAGCTCTCTCCCTGCAATTGCAATAGAGGCCCCAGGGTGCCCCGTGACCCTCCACCTAGGGGCCTCTGACCCCAGCAAGCTACCCAGGGGTCCACATCTCTCCGTGGACTTGCAGTAGACGCCGCTGGGTGCCCCCTGGCCCTCCACCTAGGGGCCTCTGACCCCAGCAAGCTACCCAGGGGTCCAGCTCTCTCCCTGGAATTGCAATAGAGGCCCCAGGGTGCCCCGTGACCCTCCACCTAGAGTCCTCTGACCCCAGCAAGCTACCGAGTGGTCCACATCTCTCCGTGGACTTGCAGTAGACGCCGCTGGGTGCCCCCTGGCCCTCCACCTAGGGGCGTCTGTCCCCAGCAAGCTTCCCAGTGGTCCACCTCTCTCCCTAGACTTGCAGTAGAGGCCCCAGTGTGACCCTTGGCCCTCCACCTAGGGGCCTCTGACCCCAGTAAGCTACCCAAGGGCCTACCTATCTCCCTGGACTTGCAGTAGAGTCCCCAGGGTGCCCCCTGGCCCTCCACCTAGGGCCCTCTGACCCCAGCAAGCTACCCAGGGCTCCAACTCTCTCCCTGGACTAGCAGTATAGGCCCCAGGGTGCCCCCTGGTCCTCTACCTAGGGGCCCCTGACCTAAGCAAGCTGCCCAGGGGTCCACCTCTCTCCCTGGACTTGCTGACTAGGCCCCAGGGTGACCCTTGGCCCTCCACCCAGGGGCCTCTGACCCCAGCAAGCTGCCCAGGGGCCTGCCTATCTCCCTGGACTTGCAGTAGTGTCCCCAGGGTGCCCCATGGCCCTCCACCTAGGGCCCTTTGACCCCAGCAAGCTACCAAGGGGTCCACCTCTCTCCCTGGACTTGCAGTATAGGCCACAGGTTGCACCTTTGCCCTCCACCTAGGGGCCTCTGACCCCAGCAAGCTACCCAGGGCTCCACCTCTCTCCCTGGACTTGCAGTAGAGGCCCCAGGGTGCCCCCTTGCCCTCCACCCAGGGGCTACTGACCCCAGCAAGCTACCCAGGGCTCCACCTCTCTGCCAGGACTTGCAGTAGAGGCCCTAGGGTACCTCCTGGCCCTCCACCTAGGGGCCTCTGACCCCAGCAAGCTACCCAGGGGTCCACATCTCTCCCTGGAATTGCAATAAGGGCCCAAGGGTACCTCGTGGCCCTCCACCTAGGGGCCTCTGAACCCAGCAAGCTACCCAGGGGTCCAGCTCTCTCCCTGGACTTGCAATAGAGGCCCCAGGGTGCCCCCTTGCCCTCCGCCCATGGGCTACTGACCCCAGCAAGCTACCCAGGGCTCCACCTCTCTCCCTGGACGTGTAGTAGAGGCCCTAGGCTGCCCTCTGGCCCTCCACCTAGGGGCCTCTGACCCCAGCAAGCTACCCAGGGGTCCACCTCTCTCCCTGAACTTGCAGTAGAGGCCCCTGGGTGCCCCCTGGCCCTCCACCTAGGGGCCTCTGACCCCAGCAAACTACCCGGGGGTCCAGCTCTCTCCCTGGACTTGCAATAGAGGCCCCAGGGTGCCCCCTTGCCCTCCACCCAGGGGCTACTGACCCCAGCAAGCTACCCAGGGCTCCACCTCTCTCCCTGGACTTGTAGTAGAGGCCCTAGCCTGCCCTCTGGCCCTCCACCTAGGGGCCTTTGACCCCAGCAAGCTACCCAGGGCTCCAGCTCTCTCCCTGGACTTGCAGTAAAGGCCCCAGGGTGCCCATTGGCCCTCCACCTAGGGGTCTCTGACCCCAGCAAGCTACCGAGGGGTAGACCTCTCTCCCTGGACTTGCAATAGAGGCCCCAGGGTGCCCCGTGACCCTCCACCTAGGGGCCTCTGACCCCAGCAAGCTACCCAGGGGTCCACCTCTCTCCCTGGACTTGCAGTATAGGCCCCAGGGTGCCCCTGGCTCTCCAACTAGAGGCCTCTGACCCCAGCAAGCTACCCAGGGGTCCATCTCTCTCCTTGGACTTGCAGTATAGGCCCCAGGGTGCCCCCTGGCCCTCCACCTAGGGGCATCTGACCCCAGCAAGCTACCCAGGGGTCCACCTCTCTCCCTGGACTTGCTGTAGAGGCCCCAGGGTGACCCTTGGCCCTCCACCTAGGGGCCTCTGACCCCAGCAAGCTGCCCAGGGGCCTGCCTATCTCCCTGGACTTGCAGTAGAGTCCCCAGGGTGCCCCATGGCCCTCCACGTAGGGCCCTCTGACCCCAGCAAGCTACCTAGGGCTCCACCTCTCTCCCTGGACTTGCTGTAGAGGCCCCAAGGTGCCCCCTGGCCCTCCACCTAGGGGCATCTGACCCCAGCAAGCTACCCAGGGGTCCACCTCTCTCCCTGGACTTGCAGTATAGGACCCAGGGTGCCCCCTGGCCCTACACCTAGGTGCATCTGACACCAGCAAGCTACCCAGGAGTCCACCTCTCTCCCTGGACTTGCAGTATAGGCCCCAGTGTGCCCTCTGGCCCTCCACCTAGAGGCCTCTGACCCTAGCAAACTACCCAGGGGTCCACCTCTCTCCCTGGACTTGCTGTAGAGGCCCCAAGGTGCCCCCTGGCCCTCCACTTAGGGGCCTCTGACCCCAGCAAGCTACCCAGGGGTCCACCTCTCTCCCTGGACTTGCAGTATAGGACCCAGGGTGCCCCCTGGCCCTACACCTAGGTGCATCTGACACCAGCAAGCTACCCAGGAGTCCACCTCTCTCCCTGGACTTGCAGTATATGACCCAGGGTGCCCCCTGGCCTGGCCCTCCACCTAGGTGCATCTGACCCCAGCAAGCTACCCAGGGGTCCACATCTCTCCTTGGACTTGCAGTGGAGGCCCCAGGGTGCCCCCTAACCCTCCACTTAGGGGCCTCTGACCCGAGCAAGCTACCCGGGGGTCCAACTCTCTCCCTGGACTTGCAATAGAGGCCCCAGGGTGCCCCCTTGCCCTCCACCCAGGGGCTACTGACCCCAGCAAGCTACCCAGGGCTCCACCTCTCTCCCTGGACTTGTAGTAGAGGCCCTAGGCTGCCCTCTGGCCCTCCACCTAGGGGACTCTGACCCCAGCAAGCTACCCTGGGCTTCACCTCTCTCCCTGGACTTGCAGTAGAGGCCCCAGGGTGCCCATTGGCCCTCCACCTAGGGGCCTCTGACCCCAGCAAGCTAGCGAGGGGTCCACCTCTCTCCCTGGACTTGCAGTAGAGGCCCCAGGGTGCCCCTTGGCCCTACACCTAGGGGCCTCTGACCCCAGCAAGCTACCCAGGGGTCCACATCTCTCCCTGGACTTGCAGTAGAGGCCCCAGGGTGCCCCCTGGCCCTCCACATAGGGGCCTCTGACCCCAGCAAGCTACCCAGGGGTCAACATCTCTCCCTGGACTTATAGTAGAGGCCCTATGGTGCCCCCTGTCCCTCCCCCTAGGGGCCTCTGACACCAGCAAACTTCCCAGTTATTCACCTCTCTCACTGGACTTGCAGTAGAGGCCCCAGGTTGACCCTTGGCCCTCCTACTTGGGGCCTCTGACCCCAGCAAGCTGCCCAGGCGCCTGCCTATCTCCCTGGACTGCAGTAGAGGCCCCAGGGTGCCCATTGGCCCTCCACCTAGGGGCCTCTGACCCCAGCAAGCTACCCAGGGCTCCACCTCTCTCCCTGGACTTGCAGTAGAGGCCCCAGGGTGCCCCCTTGCCCTCCACCTAGGGGCCTCTGACCTCAGCAAGCTACCCAGGGTTCCACATCTCTCCCTGGACTTGCAGTGGAGGCCCCTGGATACCCCAAGGCCCTCCACCTAGGGGCCTCTGAACCCAGCAAGCTACCCAGGGGTCCAGCTCTCTCCCTGGAATTGCAATAGAGGCCCAAGGGTGCCCAGTGACCCTCCCCCTAGGGGCCTCTGACACCAGCAAACTTCCCAGTTATTCACCTCTCTCACTGGACTTGCAGTAGAGGCCCCAGGTTGACCCTTGGCCCTCCTACTTGGGGCCTCTGACCCCAGCAAGCTGCCCAGGCGCCTGCCTATCTCCCTGGACTGCAGTAGAGGCCCCAGGGTGCCCATTGGCCCTCCACCTAGGGGCCTCTGACCCCAGCAAGCTACCCAGGGCTCCACCTCTCTCCCTGGACTTGCAGTAGAGGCCCCAGGGTGCCCCCTTGCCCTCCACCTAGGGGCCTCTGACCTCAGCAAGCTACCCAGGGTTCCACATCTCTCCCTGGACTTGCAGTGGAGGCCCCTGGATACCCCAAGGCCCTCCACCTAGGGGCCTCTGAACCCAGCAAGCTACCCAGGGGTCCAGCTCTCTCCCTGGAATTGCAATAGAGGCCCCAGGGTGCCCCGTGACCCTCCACCAAAGGGGCCTCTGACCCCAGCAAGCTACCCAGGGGTCCAGCTCTCTCCCTTGAATTGCAATAGAGGCCCCAGGGTGCCGCGTGACCCTCCACCTAGGGGCCTCTGACTCCAGCAAGCTACCCAGGGGTCCACATCTCTCCGTGGACTTGCAGTAGACGCCGCTGGGTGCCCCCTGGCCCTCCACCTAGGGGCCTCTGACCCCAGCAAGCTACCCAGGGGTCCACATCTCTCCGTGGACTTGCAGTAGACGCCGCTGGGTGCCCCCTGGCCCTCCACCTAGGGGCGTGTGTCCCCAGCAAGCTTCCCAGTGGTCCACCTCTCTCCCTAGACTTGCAGTAGAGGCCCCAGTGTGACCCTTGGCCCTCCACCTAGGGGCCTCTGACCCCAGTAAGCTACCCAGGGGCCTACCTATCTCCCTGGACTTGCAGTAGAGTCCCCAGGGTGCCCCCTGGCCCTCCACCTAGGGCCCTCTGACCCCAGCAAGCTACCCAGGGCTCCAACTCTCTCCCTGGACTAGCAGTATAGGCCCCAGGGTGCCCCCTGGTCCTCCACCTAGGGGCCCCTGACCCAAGCAAGCTGCCCAGGGGTCCACCTCTCTCCCTGGACTTGCAGACTAGGCCCCAGGGTGACACTTGGCCCTCCACCTAGGGGCCTCTTACCCCAGCAAGCTGCCCAGGGGCCTGTCTATCTCCCTGGACTTGCAGTAGTGTCCCCAGGGTGCCCCATGGCCCTCCACCTAGGGCCCTTTGACCCCAGCAAGCTACCCAGGGGTCCACCTCTCTCCCTGGACTTGCAGTATAGGCCACAGGTTGCCCCTTTGCCCTCCACCTAGGGGCCTCTGACCCCAGCAAGCTACCCAGGGCTCCACCTCTCTCCCTAGACTTGCAGTAGAGGCCCCAGGGTACCTCGTGGCCCTCCACCTAGGGGCCTCTGAACCCAGCAAGCTACCCAGGGGTCCAGCTCTCTCCCTGGACTTGCAATAGAGGCCCCAGGGTGCCCCCTTGCCCTCCGCCCATGGGCTACTGACCCCAGCAAGCTACCCAGGGCTCCACCTCTCTCCCTGGACGTGTAGTAGAGGCCCTAGGCTGCCCTCTGGCCCTCCACCTAGGGGCCTCTGACCCCAGCAAGCTACCCAGGGCTCCACCTCTCTCCCTGGACTTGCAGTAGAGGCCCCAGGGTGCCCATTGGCCCTCCAACTAGGGGCCTCTGACCCCAGCAAGCTACCCAGGGGTCCACCTCTCTCCTTGGACTTGCAGTATAGGCCCCAGAGTGCCCCCTGGCCCTCCACCTAGGGGCATCTGACCCCAGCAAGCTACCCAGGGGTCCACCTTTCTCCCTGGACTTGCAGTATAGGACCCAGGGTGCCCCCTGGCCTTCCACCTAGGGTCATCTGACACCAGCAAGCTAACCAGGGGTCCACCTCTCTCCCTGGACTTGCTGTAGAGGCCCCAGGGTGCCCCTTGCCCTCCACCTAGGGGCCTCTGACCCCAGCAAGCTACCCTGGAGTCCACCTCTCTTCCTGGACTTGCAGTATAGGCCCCAGGGTGCCCCTTGGCCCTCCATCTAGGGGCCTCTGACACCAGCAAGGTAACCCGGGGTCCACCTCTCTCCTTGGACTTGCTGTAGAGGCCCCAGGGTGCCCCGTGGCCCTCCACCTAGGGGCCTCTGACCCCAGCATGCTACCCAGGGGTCCACATCTCTCCTTGGACTTGCAGTGGAGGCCCCAGGGTGCCCCTTGCCCTCCACCTAGGGGCCTCTGACCCCAGCAAGCTACCCAGGGCTCCACCTCTCTCCCTGGACTTGCAGTAGAGGCCCCAGGGTGCCCATTGGCCCTCCACCTAGGGGCCTCTGACCCCAGCAAGCTACCGAGGGGTTCACCTCTCTCCCTGGACTTGCAGTAGAGGCCCCAGGGTGCCCATTGGCCCTCCACCTAGGGGCCTCTGACCCCAGCAAGCTACCGAGGGGTCCACCTCTCTCCCTGGACTTGCAGTAGAGGCCCCAGGGTGCCCCGTGGCCCTCCACCTAGGGGCCTCTGACCCCAGCTAGCTTCCCAGTGGTCCACCTCTCTCCCTAGACTTGCAGTATAGGCCACAGGGTGCCCCCTTGCCCTCCACCTAGGGGCCTCTGAACCGAGCAAGCTACCCAGGGGTCCAGCTCTCTACCTGGACTTGCAATAGAGGCCCCAGGGTGCCCCCTTGCCCTCCACCCAGGGGCTACTGACCCCAGCCATCTACACAGGGCTCCACTTCTCTCCCTGGACTTGTAGTAGAGGCCCTGGGCTGCCCTCTGGCCCTCCACCTAGGGGCCTCTGACCCCAGCAAGCTACCCAGGGCTCCAACTCTCTTCCTGGACTTGCAGTATAGGCCCCAGGGTGCCCCCTGGTCCTCCACCTAGGGGCCCCTGACCCAAGCAAGCTGCCCAGGGGTCCACCTCTGTCCCTGGACTTGCAATAGAGGCCCCAGGGTGCCCCTTGGCCCTCCACCTAGGGGCCTCTGACCCCAGAAATCTACCCAGGGGTCCACCTCTCTCCCTAGACTTGCAAACTAGGCCCCAGGGTGCCCCATGGCCCTCCACGTAGGGCCCTCTGACACCAGCAAGCTACCCAGGGGTCCACCTCTCTCCCTGGACTTGCAGTATAGGCCACAGTGTGCTCCCTTGCCTTCCACCTAGGGGCCTCTGACCCCAGCAAGCTACCCAGGGCTCCACTTCTCTTCCTGGACTTGCAGTAGAGGCCCCAGGGTGCCCCCTTGCCCTCCACCCAGGGGCTACTGACCCCAGCAAGCTACCCAGGGCTCCACCTCTCTCCCTGGACTTGCAATAGAGGCCCCAGTGTATCCCGTGGCCCTCCACCTAGGGGAATCTAAACCCAGCAAGCTACCCAGGGCTCCACCTCTCTCCCTGGACTTGCAATAGAGGCCCCAGTGTATCCCGTGGCCCTCCACCTAGGGGAATCTAAACCCAGCAAGCTACCCAGGGGTCCAGCTCTCTCCCTGGACTTGCAGTATAGGACCCAGGGTGCCCCCTGGCCCTCCACCTAGGGGCATCTGACACCAGCAAGCTAACCAGGGGTCCACATCTCTCCTTGGACTTGCAATGGAGGCCCCTGGGTGCCCCCTGGCCCTCCACCTAGGGGCCTCTGACCCCAGCAAGCTACCCGGGGGTCCAGCTCTCTCCCTGGACTTGCAATAGAGGACCCAGGGTGCCCCCTTGCCCTCCACCCAGGGGCTACTGACCCCAGCAAGCTACCGAGGGGTCCACCTCTCTCCCTGGACTTGCAGTAGAGGCCCAGGGTGGCCCGTGGCCCTCTACCTAGGGGCCTCTGACCCCAGCAAGCTACCCAGGTGTCCACATCTCTCCCTGGACTTGCAGTAGACGCCCCTGGGTGCCCCCTGGCCTTCCACCTAGGGGCCTCTGACCCCAGCAAGCTACCCAGGGGTCCACCTCTCTCCCTGGACTTATAGTAGAGGCCCTACGGCCCCCCCTGACCCTCTCCCTAGGGGCCTCTGACACCAGCAAGCTACCCAGGGCTCCAACACTCTCCCTGGACTTGCAGTATAGGCCACAGGGTGCCCCCTTGCCCTCCACCTAGGGGCCTCTGAACCGAGCAAGCTACCCAGGGGTCCAGCTCTCTACCTGGACTTGCAATAGAGGCCCCAGGGTGCCCCCTTGCCCTCCACCCAGGGGCTACTGACCCCAGCCATCTACACAGGGCTCCACTTCTCTCCCTGGACTTGTAGTAGAGGCCCTGGGCTGCCCTCTGGCCCTCCACCTAGGGGCCTCTGACCCCAGCAAGCTACCCAGGGCTCCAACTCTCTTCCTGGACTTGCAGTATAGGCCCCAGGGTGCCCCCTGGTCCTCCACCTAGGGGCCCCTGACCCAAGCAAGCTGCCCAGGGGTCCACCTCTGTCCCTGGACTTGCAATAGAGGCCCCAGGGTGCCCCTTGGCCCTCCACCTAGGGGCCTCTGACCCCAGAAATCTACCCAGGGGTCCACCTCTCTCCCTAGACTTGCAAACTAGGCCCCAGGGTGCCCCATGGCCCTCCACGTAGGGCCCTCTGACACCAGCAAGCTACCCAGGGGTCCACCTCTCTCCCTGGACTTGCAGTATAGGCCACAGTGTGCTCCCTTGCCTTCCACCTAGGGGCCTCTGACCCCAGCAAGCTACCCAGGGCTCCACTTCTCTTCCTGGACTTGCAGTAGAGGCCCCAGGGTGCCCCCTTGCCCTCCACCCAGGGGCTACTGACCCCAGCAAGCTACCCAGGGCTCCACCTCTCTCCCTGGACTTGCAATAGAGGCCCCAGTGTATCCCGTGGCCCTCCACCTAGGGGAATCTAAACCCAGCAAGCTACCCAGGGCTCCACCTCTCTCCCTGGACTTGCAATAGAGGCCCCAGTGTATCCCGTGGCCCTCCACCTAGGGGAATCTAAACCCAGCAAGCTACCCAGGGGTCCAGCTCTCTCCCTGGACTTGCAGTATAGGACCCAGGGTGCCCCCTGGCCCTCCACCTAGGGGCATCTGACACCAGCAAGCTAACCAGGGGTCCACATCTCTCCTTGGACTTGCAGTGGAGGCCCCTGGGTGCCCCCTGGCCCTCCACCTAGGGGCCTCTGACCCCAGCAAGCTACCCGGGGGTCCAGCTCTCTCCTTGGACTTGCAATAGAGGACCCAGGGTGCCCCCTTGCCCTCCACCCAGGGGCTACTGACCCCAGCAAGCTACCGAGGGGTCCACCTCTCTCCCTGGACTTGCAGTAGAGGCCCAGGGTGGCCCGTGGCCCTCTACCTAGGGGCCTCTGACCCCAGCAAGCTACCCAGGTGTCCACATCTCTCCCTGGACTTGCAGTAGACGCCCCTGGGTGCCCCCTGGCCTTCCACCTAGGGGCCTCTGACCCCAGCAAGCTACCCAGGGGTCCACCTCTCTCCCTGGACTTATAGTAGAGGCCCTACGGCCCCCCCTGACCCTCTCCCTAGGGGCCTCTGACACCAGCAAGCTACCCAGGGCTCCAACACTCTCCCTGGACTTGCAGTATAGGCCACAGAGTGCCACCTTGCCCTCCACCTAGGGGCCTCTGACCCCAGCAAGCTACCCAGGGGTCCACATCTCTCCCTGGACTTGCAATAGAGGCCCCAGGGTGCCCCATGGCCCTCAACCTAGGGCCCTTTGACCCCAGCAAGCTACCCAGGGGTCCACCTCTCTCCCTGGACTTGCAGTGTAGGCCACAGGGTGCCCCCTTGCCCTCCACCTAGGGGCCTCTGACCCCAACAAGCTACTCAGGGGTCCACATCTCTCCCTGGACTTGCAATAGAGGCCCCAGGGTGCCCCCTTGCCCTCCACCCAGGAGCTATTGACCCCAGCAAGCTACCCAGGGCTCCAACTCTCTCCCTGAACTAGCAGTAGAGGCCCCAGGGTACCCCTTGGCCCTCCACCTAGGGGCCTCTGACCCCAGCAAGCTTTCCAGGGGTCCACATCTCTCCCTGGACTTGCAGTAGAGGCCCCAGGGTGCCCATTGCCCCTCCACCTAGGGGTCTCTGACCCCAGAAAGCTACCCAGGGGTCCACCTCTCTCCTTGGACTTGCAGTATAGGCCCCAGGGTGCCCCCTGGCCCTCCACCTAGGGGCATCTGACCCCAGCAAGCTACCCAGGGGTCCACCTCTCTCCCTGGACTTGCAGTATAGGACCCAGGGTGCCCCCTGGCCTTCCACCTAGGGTCATCTGACACCAGCAAGCTAACCAGGGGTCCACCTCTCTCCCTGGACTTGCAGTATAGGACCCAGGGTGCCCTCTGGCCCTCCACCTAGGGGCCTCTGACCCTAGCAAACTACCCAGGGGTCCACCTCTCTCCCTGGACTTGCTGTAGAGGCCCCAGGGTGCCCCTTGCCCTCCACCTAGGGGCCTCTGACCCCAGCAAGCTACCCTGGAGTCCACCTCTCTTCCTGGACTTGCAGTATAGGCCCCAGGGTGCCCCTTGGCCCTCCATCTAAGGGCCTCTGACCCCAGCAAGCTACCGAGGGGTCCACCTCTCTTCCTGGACATGCAGTAGAGGCCCCAGGGTGCCCCGTGGCCCTCCACCTAGGGGCCTCTGACCCCAGCAAGCTTCCCAGAGGTCCAAATCTCTCCCTAGACTTGCAGTAGAGGCCCCAGGGTGACCGTTGGCCCTCCACCTAGGGGCCTCTGACCCCAGCAAGCTACCCAGGGTCCTACCTATCTCCCTGTACTTGCAGTAGAGTCCCCAGGGTGCCCCCTGGCCCTCCAACTAGGGGCCTCTGACCCCAGCAAGCTACCCAGGGGTCCACCTCTCTCCTTGGACTTGCAGTATAGGCCCCTGGGTGCCCCCTGGCCTTCCACCTAGGGTCATCTGACACCAGCAAGCAAACCAGGGGTCCACCTCTCTCCCTGGACTTGCAGTATAGGACCCAGGGTGCCCTCTGGCCCTCCACCTAGGGGCCTCTGACCCTAGCAAACTACTCAGGGCTCCACTTCTCTCCCTGGACTTGTAGTAGAGGACCTAGGCTGCCCTCTGGCCCTCCACCTAGGGGCCTCTGACCCCAGCAAGCTACCCAGGGCTTCACCTCTCTCCCTGGACTTGCAGTAAAGGCCCCAGGGTGCCCATTGGCCCTCCACCTAGGGGCCTCTGACCCCAGCAAGCTACCGAGGGGTTCACCTCTCTCCCTGGACTTGCAGTAGAGGTCCCAGGGTGCCCCGTGGCCCTCCACCTAGGGGCCTCTGACCCCAGCAAGCTTCCCAGAGGTCCAAATCTCTCCCTAGACTTGCAGTAGAGGCCCCAGGGTGACCGTTGGCCCTCCACCTAGGGGCCTCTGACCCCAGCAAGCTACCCAGGGTCCTACCTATCTCCCTGTACTTGCAGTAGAGTCCCCAGGGTACCCCCTGGCCCTCCACCTAGGGGCCTCTGAACCCAGCAAGCTACCCAGGGCTCCAACTCTCTCCCTGGACTTGCAGTATAGGCCTCAGGGTGCCCCCTTGTCCTCCACCTAGGGGCCCCTGACCCAAGCAATCTGCCAAGGGGTCCACCTCTCTCCCTGGACTTGCAATAGAGGCCCCAGGGTGCCCCTTGGCCTCCACCTGATGCCTCTGACCCCAGAAAGCTACCCAGGGGTCCACCTCTCTCAATAGACTTGCAGACTAGGCCCCAGGGTGACCCTTGACCCTCCACCTAGGGGCTTCTAACCCCAGCAAGCTGCCCAGGTGCCTGCCTATCTCCCTGGACTTGCTGTAGAGGCCCCAAGGTGCCCCCTGGCCCTCCACTTAGGGGCCTCTGACCCCAGCAAGCTACCCAGGGGTCCACCTCTCTCCCTGGACTTGCAGTATAGGACCCAGGGTGCCCCCTGGCCCTACACCTAGGTGCATCTGACACCAGCAAGCTACCCAGGAGTCCACCTCTCTCCCTGGACTTGCAGTATATGACCCAGGGTGCCCCCTGGCCTGGCCCTCCACCTAGGTGCATCTGACCCCAGCAAGCTACCCAGGGGTCCACATCTCTCCTTGGACTTGCAGTGGAGGCCCCAGGGTGCCCCCTAACCCTCCACTTAGGGGCCTCTGACCCGAGCAAGCTACCCGGGGGTCCAACTCTCTCCCTGGACTTGCAATAGAGGCCCCAGGGTGCCCCCTTGCCCTCCACCCAGGGGCTACTGACCCCAGCAAGCTACCCAGGGCTCCACCTCTCTCCCTGGACTTGTAGTAGAGGCCCTAGGCTGCCCTCTGGCCCTCCACCTAGGGGACTCTGACCCCAGCAAGCTACCCTGGGCTTCACCTCTCTCCCTGGACTTGCAGTAGAGGCCCCAGGGTGCCCATTGGCCCTCCACCTAGGGGCCTCTGACCCCAGCAAGCTAGCGAGGGGTCCACCTCTCTCCCTGGACTTGCAGTAGAGGCCCCAGGGTGCCCCTTGGCCCTACACCTAGGGGCCTCTGACCCCAGCAAGCTACCCAGGGGTCCACATCTCTCCCTGGACTTGCAGTAGAGGCCCCAGGGTGCCCCCTGGCCCTCCACATAGGGGCCTCTGACCCCAGCAAGCTACCCAGGGGTCAACATCTCTCCCTGGACTTATAGTAGAGGCCCTATGGTGCCCCCTGTCCCTCCCCCTAGGGGCCTCTGACACCAGCAAACTTCCCAGTTATTCACCTCTCTCACTGGACTTGCAGTAGAGGCCCCAGGTTGACCCTTGGCCCTCCTACTTGGGGCCTCTGACCCCAGCAAGCTGCCCAGGCGCCTGCCTATCTCCCTGGACTGCAGTAGAGGCCCCAGGGTGCCCATTGGCCCTCCACCTAGGGGCCTCTGACCCCAGCAAGCTACCCAGGGCTCCACCTCTCTCCCTGGACTTGCAGTAGAGGCCCCAGGGTGCCCCCTTGCCCTCCACCTAGGGGCCTCTGACCTCAGCAAGCTACCCAGGGTTCCACATCTCTCCCTGGACTTGCAGTGGAGGCCCCTGGATACCCCAAGGCCCTCCACCTAGGGGCCTCTGAACCCAGCAAGCTACCCAGGGGTCCAGCTCTCTCCCTGGAATTGCAATAGAGGCCCAAGGGTGCCCAGTGACCCTCCCCCTAGGGGCCTCTGACACCAGCAAACTTCCCAGTTATTCACCTCTCTCACTGGACTTGCAGTAGAGGCCCCAGGTTGACCCTTGGCCCTCCTACTTGGGGCCTCTGACCCCAGCAAGCTGCCCAGGCGCCTGCCTATCTCCCTGGACTGCAGTAGAGGCCCCAGGGTGCCCATTGGCCCTCCACCTAGGGGCCTCTGACCCCAGCAAGCTACCCAGGGCTCCACCTCTCTCCCTGGACTTGCAGTAGAGGCCCCAGGGTGCCCCCTTGCCCTCCACCTAGGGGCCTCTGACCTCAGCAAGCTACCCAGGGTTCCACATCTCTCCCTGGACTTGCAGTGGAGGCCCCTGGATACCCCAAGGCCCTCCACCTAGGGGCCTCTGAACCCAGCAAGCTACCCAGGGGTCCAGCTCTCTCCCTGGAATTGCAATAGAGGCCCCAGGGTGCCCCGTGACCCTCCACCAAAGGGGCCTCTGACCCCAGCAAGCTACCCAGGGGTCCAGCTCTCTCCCTTGAATTGCAATAGAGGCCCCAGGGTGCCGCGTGACCCTCCACCTAGGGGCCTCTGACTCCAGCAAGCTACCCAGGGGTCCACATCTCTCCGTGGACTTGCAGTAGACGCCGCTGGGTGCCCCCTGGCCCTCCACCTAGGGGCCTCTGACCCCAGCAAGCTACCCAGGGGTCCACATCTCTCCGTGGACTTGCAGTAGACGCCGCTGGGTGCCCCCTGGCCCTCCACCTAGGGGCGTGTGTCCCCAGCAAGCTTCCCAGTGGTCCACCTCTCTCCCTAGACTTGCAGTAGAGGCCCCAGTGTGACCCTTGGCCCTCCACCTAGGGGCCTCTGACCCCAGTAAGCTACCCAGGGGCCTACCTATCTCCCTGGACTTGCAGTAGAGTCCCCAGGGTGCCCCCTGGCCCTCCACCTAGGGCCCTCTGACCCCAGCAAGCTACCCAGGGCTCCAACTCTCTCCCTGGACTAGCAGTATAGGCCCCAGGGTGCCCCCTGGTCCTCCACCTAGGGGCCCCTGACCCAAGCAAGCTGCCCAGGGGTCCACCTCTCTCCCTGGACTTGCAGACTAGGCCCCAGGGTGACACTTGGCCCTCCACCTAGGGGCCTCTTACCCCAGCAAGCTGCCCAGGGGCCTGTCTATCTCCCTGGACTTGCAGTAGTGTCCCCAGGGTGCCCCATGGCCCTCCACCTAGGGCCCTTTGACCCCAGCAAGCTACCCAGGGGTCCACCTCTCTCCCTGGACTTGCAGTATAGGCCACAGGTTGCCCCTTTGCCCTCCACCTAGGGGCCTCTGACCCCAGCAAGCTACCCAGGGCTCCACCTCTCTCCCTAGACTTGCAGTAGAGGCCCCAGGGTACCTCGTGGCCCTCCACCTAGGGGCCTCTGAACCCAGCAAGCTACCCAGGGGTCCAGCTCTCTCCCTGGACTTGCAATAGAGGCCCCAGGGTGCCCCCTTGCCCTCCGCCCATGGGCTACTGACCCCAGCAAGCTACCCAGGGCTCCACCTCTCTCCCTGGACGTGTAGTAGAGGCCCTAGGCTGCCCTCTGGCCCTCCACCTAGGGGCCTCTGACCCCAGCAAGCTACCCAGGGCTCCACCTCTCTCCCTGGACTTGCAGTAGAGGCCCCAGGGTGCCCATTGGCCCTCCAACTAGGGGCCTCTGACCCCAGCAAGCTACCCAGGGGTCCACCTCTCTCCTTGGACTTGCAGTATAGGCCCCAGAGTGCCCCCTGGCCCTCCACCTAGGGGCATCTGACCCCAGCAAGCTACCCAGGGGTCCACCTTTCTCCCTGGACTTGCAGTATAGGACCCAGGGTGCCCCCTGGCCTTCCACCTAGGGTCATCTGACACCAGCAAGCTAACCAGGGGTCCACCTCTCTCCCTGGACTTGCTGTAGAGGCCCCAGGGTGCCCCTTGCCCTCCACCTAGGGGCCTCTGACCCCAGCAAGCTACCCTGGAGTCCACCTCTCTTCCTGGACTTGCAGTATAGGCCCCAGGGTGCCCCTTGGCCCTCCATCTAGGGGCCTCTGACACCAGCAAGGTAACCCGGGGTCCACCTCTCTCCTTGGACTTGCTGTAGAGGCCCCAGGGTGCCCCGTGGCCCTCCACCTAGGGGCCTCTGACCCCAGCATGCTACCCAGGGGTCCACATCTCTCCTTGGACTTGCAGTGGAGGCCCCAGGGTGCCCCTTGCCCTCCACCTAGGGGCCTCTGACCCCAGCAAGCTACCCAGGGCTCCACCTCTCTCCCTGGACTTGCAGTAGAGGCCCCAGGGTGCCCATTGGCCCTCCACCTAGGGGCCTCTGACCCCAGCAAGCTACCGAGGGGTTCACCTCTCTCCCTGGACTTGCAGTAGAGGCCCCAGGGTGCCCATTGGCCCTCCACCTAGGGGCCTCTGACCCCAGCAAGCTACCGAGGGGTCCACCTCTCTCCCTGGACTTGCAGTAGAGGCCCCAGGGTGCCCCGTGGCCCTCCACCTAGGGGCCTCTGACCCCAGCTAGCTTCCCAGTGGTCCACCTCTCTCCCTAGACTTGCAGTATAGGCCACAGGGTGCCCCCTTGCCCTCCACCTAGGGGCCTCTGAACCGAGCAAGCTACCCAGGGGTCCAGCTCTCTACCTGGACTTGCAATAGAGGCCCCAGGGTGCCCCCTTGCCCTCCACCCAGGGGCTACTGACCCCAGCCATCTACACAGGGCTCCACTTCTCTCCCTGGACTTGTAGTAGAGGCCCTGGGCTGCCCTCTGGCCCTCCACCTAGGGGCCTCTGACCCCAGCAAGCTACCCAGGGCTCCAACTCTCTTCCTGGACTTGCAGTATAGGCCCCAGGGTGCCCCCTGGTCCTCCACCTAGGGGCCCCTGACCCAAGCAAGCTGCCCAGGGGTCCACCTCTGTCCCTGGACTTGCAATAGAGGCCCCAGGGTGCCCCTTGGCCCTCCACCTAGGGGCCTCTGACCCCAGAAATCTACCCAGGGGTCCACCTCTCTCCCTAGACTTGCAAACTAGGCCCCAGGGTGCCCCATGGCCCTCCACGTAGGGCCCTCTGACACCAGCAAGCTACCCAGGGGTCCACCTCTCTCCCTGGACTTGCAGTATAGGCCACAGTGTGCTCCCTTGCCTTCCACCTAGGGGCCTCTGACCCCAGCAAGCTACCCAGGGCTCCACTTCTCTTCCTGGACTTGCAGTAGAGGCCCCAGGGTGCCCCCTTGCCCTCCACCCAGGGGCTACTGACCCCAGCAAGCTACCCAGGGCTCCACCTCTCTCCCTGGACTTGCAATAGAGGCCCCAGTGTATCCCGTGGCCCTCCACCTAGGGGAATCTAAACCCAGCAAGCTACCCAGGGCTCCACCTCTCTCCCTGGACTTGCAATAGAGGCCCCAGTGTATCCCGTGGCCCTCCACCTAGGGGAATCTAAACCCAGCAAGCTACCCAGGGGTCCAGCTCTCTCCCTGGACTTGCAGTATAGGACCCAGGGTGCCCCCTGGCCCTCCACCTAGGGGCATCTGACACCAGCAAGCTAACCAGGGGTCCACATCTCTCCTTGGACTTGCAATGGAGGCCCCTGGGTGCCCCCTGGCCCTCCACCTAGGGGCCTCTGACCCCAGCAAGCTACCCGGGGGTCCAGCTCTCTCCCTGGACTTGCAATAGAGGACCCAGGGTGCCCCCTTGCCCTCCACCCAGGGGCTACTGACCCCAGCAAGCTACCGAGGGGTCCACCTCTCTCCCTGGACTTGCAGTAGAGGCCCAGGGTGGCCCGTGGCCCTCTACCTAGGGGCCTCTGACCCCAGCAAGCTACCCAGGTGTCCACATCTCTCCCTGGACTTGCAGTAGACGCCCCTGGGTGCCCCCTGGCCTTCCACCTAGGGGCCTCTGACCCCAGCAAGCTACCCAGGGGTCCACCTCTCTCCCTGGACTTATAGTAGAGGCCCTACGGCCCCCCCTGACCCTCTCCCTAGGGGCCTCTGACACCAGCAAGCTACCCAGGGCTCCAACACTCTCCCTGGACTTGCAGTATAGGCCACAGGGTGCCCCCTTGCCCTCCACCTAGGGGCCTCTGAACCGAGCAAGCTACCCAGGGGTCCAGCTCTCTACCTGGACTTGCAATAGAGGCCCCAGGGTGCCCCCTTGCCCTCCACCCAGGGGCTACTGACCCCAGCCATCTACACAGGGCTCCACTTCTCTCCCTGGACTTGTAGTAGAGGCCCTGGGCTGCCCTCTGGCCCTCCACCTAGGGGCCTCTGACCCCAGCAAGCTACCCAGGGCTCCAACTCTCTTCCTGGACTTGCAGTATAGGCCCCAGGGTGCCCCCTGGTCCTCCACCTAGGGGCCCCTGACCCAAGCAAGCTGCCCAGGGGTCCACCTCTGTCCCTGGACTTGCAATAGAGGCCCCAGGGTGCCCCTTGGCCCTCCACCTAGGGGCCTCTGACCCCAGAAATCTACCCAGGGGTCCACCTCTCTCCCTAGACTTGCAAACTAGGCCCCAGGGTGCCCCATGGCCCTCCACGTAGGGCCCTCTGACACCAGCAAGCTACCCAGGGGTCCACCTCTCTCCCTGGACTTGCAGTATAGGCCACAGTGTGCTCCCTTGCCTTCCACCTAGGGGCCTCTGACCCCAGCAAGCTACCCAGGGCTCCACTTCTCTTCCTGGACTTGCAGTAGAGGCCCCAGGGTGCCCCCTTGCCCTCCACCCAGGGGCTACTGACCCCAGCAAGCTACCCAGGGCTCCACCTCTCTCCCTGGACTTGCAATAGAGGCCCCAGTGTATCCCGTGGCCCTCCACCTAGGGGAATCTAAACCCAGCAAGCTACCCAGGGCTCCACCTCTCTCCCTGGACTTGCAATAGAGGCCCCAGTGTATCCCGTGGCCCTCCACCTAGGGGAATCTAAACCCAGCAAGCTACCCAGGGGTCCAGCTCTCTCCCTGGACTTGCAGTATAGGACCCAGGGTGCCCCCTGGCCCTCCACCTAGGGGCATCTGACACCAGCAAGCTAACCAGGGGTCCACATCTCTCCTTGGACTTGCAGTGGAGGCCCCTGGGTGCCCCCTGGCCCTCCACCTAGGGGCCTCTGACCCCAGCAAGCTACCCGGGGGTCCAGCTCTCTCCCTGGACTTGCAATAGAGGACCCAGGGTGCCCCCTTGCCCTCCACCCAGGGGCTACTGACCCCAGCAAGCTACCGAGGGGTCCACCTCTCTCCCTGGACTTGCAGTAGAGGCCCAGGGTGGCCCGTGGCCCTCTACCTAGGGGCCTCTGACCCCAGCAAGCTACCCAGGTGTCCACATCTCTCCCTGGACTTGCAGTAGACGCCCCTGGGTGCCCCCTGGCCTTCCACCTAGGGGCCTCTGACCCCAGCAAGCTACCCAGGGGTCCACCTCTCTCCCTGGACTTATAGTAGAGGCCCTACGGCCCCCCCTGACCCTCTCCCTAGGGGCCTCTGACACCAGCAAGCTACCCAGGGCTCCAACACTCTCCCTGGACTTGCAGTATAGGCCACAGAGTGCCACCTTGCCCTCCACCTAGGGGCCTCTGACCCCAGCAAGCTACCCAGGGGTCCACATCTCTCCCTGGACTTGCAATAGAGGCCCCAGGGTGCCCCATGGCCCTCAACCTAGGGCCCTTTGACCCCAGCAAGCTACCCAGGGGTCCACCTCTCTCCCTGGACTTGCAGTGTAGGCCACAGGGTGCCCCCTTGCCCTCCACCTAGGGGCCTCTGACCCCAACAAGCTACTCAGGGGTCCACATCTCTCCCTGGACTTGCAATAGAGGCCCCAGGGTGCCCCCTTGCCCTCCACCCAGGAGCTATTGACCCCAGCAAGCTACCCAGGGCTCCAACTCTCTCCCTGAACTAGCAGTAGAGGCCCCAGGGTACCCCTTGGCCCTCCACCTAGGGGCCTCTGACCCCAGCAAGCTTTCCAGGGGTCCACATCTCTCCCTGGACTTGCAGTAGAGGCCCCAGGGTGCCCATTGCCCCTCCACCTAGGGGTCTCTGACCCCAGAAAGCTACCCAGGGGTCCACCTCTCTCCTTGGACTTGCAGTATAGGCCCCAGGGTGCCCCCTGGCCCTCCACCTAGGGGCATCTGACCCCAGCAAGCTACCCAGGGGTCCACCTCTCTCCCTGGACTTGCAGTATAGGACCCAGGGTGCCCCCTGGCC